>NC_090440.1:351775580-352080340 GCF_031143425.1 Pleurodeles waltl
GGTATTCTAAGGACTTTGAATAATCACAATAGCAAGTATAGTTTTGAAACAAATGGCAATAAGCTATTTTAAAAGTGGACACAATGCAAAAATCAACAGTTCCTGGGGGAGGTAAGTAAATGTTAAGTTCACAGGTAAGTAAAACACTTACAGGGTTCAAAGTTGGGTCCATGGTATCCCACCGTTGGGGGTTACAAAGCAACCCCAAAGTTATCACACCAGCAGCTCAGGGCTGGTCAGGTGCAGAGGACAAAGAGGTGCCCAAAAGAACAAGTTACTTACCTTCGGTAACGCTTTTTCTGGTGGATACACTAGCTACCTGTGGATTCCTCACCTTATGAATTCATCCTTGCGTCAGCATCCGACGGAAAGTCTTCTTCCTAGCTGTCCACGTCGACGAGGACGTCATAATGGCACAGCTCCACGTGACTCCGTCTGACGTCAACGTGCCAATAAGAGGTCCTCGTCAGCGTACTGACGTCAGTTTCACCACATTTTATTTCGTGCCTTTGAGGCGAACAGGTGAGAACTGACCCATCAAAAACCATGAAAATATATAATATATATATATATATATACAGGGAGTGCAGAATTATTAGGCAAATGAGTATTTTGACCACATCATCCTCTTTATGCATGTTGTCTTACTCCAAGCTGTATAGGCTCGAAAGCCTACTACCAATTAAGCATATTAGGTGATGTGCATCTCTGTAATGAGAAGGGGTGTGGTCTAATGACATCAACACCCTATATCATGTGTGCATAATTATTAGGCAACTTCCTTTCCTTTGGCAAAATGGGTCAAAAGAAGGACTTGACAGGCTCAGAAAAGTCAAAAATAGTGAGATATCTTGCAGAGGGATGCAGCACTCTTAAAATTGCAAAGCTTCTGAAGCGTGATCATCGAACAATCAAGCGTTTCATTCAAAATAGTCAACAGGGTCGCAAGAAGCGTGTGGAAAAACCAAGGCGCAAATTAACTGCCCATGAACTGAGAAAAGTCAAGCGTGCAGCTGCCACGATGCCACTTGCCACCAGTTTGGCCATATTTCAGAGCTGCAACATCACTGGAGTGCCCAAAAGCACAAGGTGTGCAATACTCAGAGACATGGCTAAGGTAAGAAAGGCTGAAAGACGACCACCACTGAACAAGACACACAAGCTGAAACGTCAAGACTGGGCCAAGAAATATCTCAAGACTGATTTTCCTAAGGTTTTATGGACTGATGAAATGAGAGTGAGTCTTGATGGGCCAGATGGATGGGCCCGTGGCTGGATTGGTAAAGGGCAGAGAGCTCCAGTCCGACTCAGACGCCAGCAAGGTGGAGGTGGAGTACTGGTTTGGGCTGGTATCATCAAAGATGAGCTTCTAAGGCCTTTTCGGGTTGAGGATGGAGTCAAGCTCAACTCCCAGTCCTACTGCCAGTTCCTGGAAGACACCTTCTTCAAGCAGTGGTACAGGAAGAAGTCTGCATCCTTCAAGAAAAACATGATTTTCATGCAGGACAATGCTCCATCACACGCGTCCAAGTACTCCACAGCATGGCTGGCAAGAAAGGGTATAAAAGAAGGAAATCTAATGACATGGCCTCCTTGTTCACCTGATCTGAACCCCATTGAGAACCTGTGGTCCATCATCAAATGTGAGATTTACAAGGAGGGAAAACAGTACACCTCTCTGAACAGTGTCTGGGAGGCTGTGGTTGCTGCTGCACGCAATGTTGATGGTGAACAGATCAAAACACTGACAGAATCCATGGATGGCAGGCTTTTGAGTGTCCTTGCAAAGAAAGGTGGCTATATTGGTCACTGATTTGTTTTTGTTTTGTTTTTGAATGTCAGAAATGTATATTTGTGAATGTTGAGATGTTATATTGGTTTCACTAGTAATAATAAATAATTGAAATGGGTATATATTTTTTTTTGTTAAGTTGCCTAATAATTATGCACAGTAATAGTCACCTGCACACACAGATATCCCCCTAACATAGCTAAAACTAAAAACAAACTAAAAACTACTTCCAAAAATGTCAGCTTTGATATTAATGAGTTTTTTGGGTTCATTGAGAACATGGTTGTTGTTCAATAATAAAATTAATCCTCAAAAATACAACTTGCCTAATAATTCTGCACTCCCTGTATACACAAACACAAAAATCTTGCCCATTGAACTCGTATATTTACATAATTACCTTAAATACATGTATATACAAATATATATAGAAACATTACTCTAAATACTGCAAGATAAGCGTGAAATCAGGCAGGCAACGGGGAGGCGGGAGGGACCGTGAGGAATCCACAGGTAGCTAGTGTATCCACCAGAAAAAGTGTTACCGAAGGTAAGTAACTTGTTCTTCTGATGGATACAACTACCTGTGGATGCCTCACCTTATGAATACAGTCCCAAGCAGTACTGCACTCGGTGGTGGGTGCCCACCTGATTACACCAAGAAATCTTGCAATACCGAACGAGCAAAATGACCGTCCCTCCTCACTTCAGAGTCTAAACAATGTTTTACGAAGGTAAGGAGGGACGCCCAAGTTGCCGCTTTACATATATCTATTAACGGAACTCCTCTTGCTAGGGCCGAGGATTCAGACTTAGCCCTAGTAGAATGGGCCCTGATACCTTCAGGAGGGACTTTTTTCGCCAGAGAGTAACAAATCTTAATACACAAGATGACCCACCTGGAGAGTGTTCGTTTCTGGACCGCTCTGCCCTTTCGCTGTCCAACATACCCAATAAACAGTTGATCATCTAGGCGAAAGTCTTTAGTCCTCTCCAGGTAGAAACTCAGGGCCCTCTTAGGGTCCAACCTATGGAGCCTCTCATCATCTTTAGAAGGGTGAGGAGGAGGGTAGAACGCAGGTAGGGTAATAGACTGCCCTATATGAAAAGGAGTGACAACTTTCGGCAGAAAAGCAGCCCTGGTTTTTAGTACCACTTTGTCAGGGAAAAACATGGTAAATGGGGGCTTAACGGAAAGTGCTTAAAGCTCTCCAACTCTCCTAGCAGATGTGATTGCAATTAAGAAAACAGTCTTCAAGACCAAATATCTCAAAGGACATGAATGCATGGGCTCGAAAGGCGAACCCATCAAGAACGTCAATACAAGATTCAAGTCCCACTGAGGCATGTGAAAGGATGTAGGAGGAAACTTATTCACCAAACCTTTAAGAAACCGATTTACAATTGAGACTTAAATAAAGATGGCTGGTCCGGAAGGCAAAGAAACGCCGACAGAGCTGCCAAATATCCCTTAACTGTAGCTATCGCACAGCCTTTCTTTGCCAAACTAAGAGCAAACAAAAGAAAATCTGAAAGGTGGGCCTTCATGGGATCTTTTTGGTTCTCTCCACAACTAAGCACAAATTTTGCCC
Source organism: Pleurodeles waltl (assembly GCF_031143425.1). Lineage (NCBI taxonomy): Eukaryota > Metazoa > Chordata > Amphibia > Caudata > Salamandridae > Pleurodeles > Pleurodeles waltl. Next base: position 351,778,965 of record NC_090440.1, read on the forward strand.
ACCTACCGGCATAAATAGATTTAGTGGAGTGTCGCCTGGACGAGAGAATAACATCCACTACATCCGGTGGGAGAGAAAACAAACTCAGGTTGCCCGTTCAACCTGCCCCTGCGACTGTGAGAGGAGGTCTGCCCTGAGCGGGAGACGGAGCGGAGGACACAGAGAGTTGAAGCAGATCTGTATACCATACCCTTCTCGGCCAGTCCGGAGCCACTAAGATGACTTGGGCCCGGTCTTGACGAATCTTCCTCAGAACTCGAGGAATCAAGGGTGTGTGGGTAAACGCGTAAAGCATCTGGCCGCTCCAGGACATCTGAAACGCATCCCCCAATGCTCCTTGCAACGGATACTGGAGGCTGCAGAACAACGGGCAATGCGTGTTTGCTTGAGTGGCGAATAAATCCACCTGAGGAGTACCCCACATCCTGAGGATGTGGAGGACTAGATCTGGATGGAGATGCCACTCGTGATCTTTTGAGAAGTGACGACAGACCGTCCGCACGTACATTCAGAACTCCGGCCAAATGATTCGCTATTAAGCAAATATGATGGTCCTGAGCCCAGGACCAGAGCCGCAGAGCTTCTCTGCAGAGAAGGTACGACCCTACTCCTCCCTGCTTGTTTATATACCACATTGCGGTAGTGTTGTCCGTCAGGACCTGAACTGACTGATCGCGAAGGGAAGGGAGGAAGGCCTCGAGCGCCAAACGTAAAGCCTGCAATTCCAACAGATTGATATGCAACATCTGTTCCGCTGGAGACCAATGACCCTTGATCTCCAGGTCCCCCAGATGAGCTCCCCACCCTAGAGTGGAAGCATCCGATATCACTGTGGCCACTGGAGGAGGCAGTGAAAACGGTTTTCCTTGGGAAAGGTTGCCGTCCTCTGCCCACCAAAGAAGATCCACTACAGGGTCCTTGGAGATCTTTATTGAATCCCTGAGATCTCCTTTGTGTTGGAACCACTGCCTGCGGAGGCACCACTGAAGAGCCCTCATATGCCAGTGAGCGTGAGTGACCAACAGAATGCAAGAAGCAAACAGACCTAGCAGGCGTAAGACCTTGAGGACTGGAACTGCCGCTCCAACTTGAAACAACGGAATCAGCGCCTGAATGTCCCGAACCCGCTGAGGCGGGGGGTAGGCCCGAAACATTGTGTCCAGTACTGCCCCTATGAACAGGAGGCGTTGAGAGGGCTCCAGGTGAGAATTGGGCACATTTACAGAAACACCCAGATCGAACAACAACTGGATTGTCATTCGCAGATAAGACAACACAAGCTCTGGACACATGGCTTTGATCAACCAATCGTCCAGGTAGGGAAAAACCGCTACTTCCCTCCTTCTGAGATGTGCTGCAACAACTGACATCACCTTCGTGAAAACCCGAGGTGCTGAATTAAGTCCAAAGGGAAGGACAGCAAACTGGTAGTGTTGCGTTCAGACCACAAACCGGAGATACTTCCTGTGCGACTTGATTATCGGAACATGAAAGTACGCGTCCTGCAAGTCGACAGACACCATCCAGTCTCCTTCGTTCAACGCCAATAGCACCTGCGCTAGGGTCAGCATTTTGAATTTTTCCTGCTTGAGGAACAAATTCAAAATCCTCAAGTCTAGGATCGGCCATAATCAACCATCCACTTTGGGAATCAGGAAATATCTTGAATAACACCACTCACCCCTTTCCTGCAACGGCACCAACTCTATTGCACCCTTTGCCAACATGGTAATAACCTCCTGTTGCAACAACAGAAGATGGCCTTCTGAACAAAAGGAGGGACGGGGGGGAAGGGAGGATGGAACTCCTGAAAGGGGAGAGCATAGCCTTTTTGTACAATTCCTAGCACCCACAAGTCTGTTGTAATTGACTTCCATTTCTGCCGAAAAAGACTCAATCTTCCCCCTACAGGAGAAGTAAGGATGATAAAGTTGGGAAAACTAGGGCTGCTTCTGCTGTTGTCCACCAGAGGAGGATGAAGAAGAAGACCTCTAGCTGGACCTCTAGCCCTACCCCAACCCCGCCCTCTAAAGGCACGATAGGGCGGATTGGCAGGTTGCTGGGCGTAAGACTGCGACCTCCGAAAGGCAGAGCCTCAAATGAACCCCCGAAACCTGCGAAAAGGTCTATAAGGCGTGGTAGCAGAGGTCTGTAAGCCCAGGGACTTAGCTGTCGCCCGACAGTCCTTAAACCGTTCAAGGGCAGAGTCCGCCTTGTCCACAAACAACTTTTCCCCATCAAATGGAAGATCCATCAAGGTGGATTGAACATCTGAAGAAAATCCAGAAGTCCTTAACCAGGCATGCCTCCTAGTAGCCACAGATGTTCTCATGGCCCTGGCTATGGAATCCGAGGTATCCAGGCCAGATTGTATAATCTGCTGTGCAGCTGCCTGCGCATCCATAAAAAGGGATCCAAACGATTAATGCATTTCCTGTGGTAGTTCCTTCGCCATTTCTTTAGCGGAGTCCATAAGGGCGTGGACGTATCTGCCCAGCACGCAGGTAGAATTAGTAGCTTTAAGCGCCATGCTGCAAGATGAAAGGATCTTCTTTGAAGACTGCTCCATCCTCTTGGACTCCCTATCAGTTGGGACTCCAGGGAATGTCCCAGGAGCAGCCTTTGCAGAACATGACGCCTGAACTACCAAGCTTTCCGGAGTTGGATGCCGTGACAGAAAAAACGGATCTCCTGGTGCACCTCTAGGTCTCCTCGCCACTGCCCTATTCACAGCGGGAGTTGTCATTGGCTTCTTCCACAAGTCCAAAATAGGCTCAGTCAAAGCCTCATTGAAAGGCAGCAAAGGGTCAGCACTGGACGAAGAGGGATGTAGTACCTCTGTGAGCAAGTTAGTTTTTACCTCCGCCACAGACAAAGGTAAATCCAGGTACTCAGCTGCCTTCCTCACTACTGTATGGAAGGAAGCGGCCTCTTCAGTAAACTCCCCCGGAGACGCAATGTCCCACTCCGGGGAAGTATCCAAACCACTTGCAGTGGCAAGATCCTGGAACTCATCTGAAGGCTCCATCTTGCCTTCCTCCAGCTGTCTATATTCCTCCTCTTCCAAAAGTCTCAATGCCTTTCTCCGAGATCAACGATGTGTCTCGAGGGCCGGCGTCAACAAAGAGTCCATCGACGCCGACAACCTTGAATCCCGAACTGGACCAGGAAGACTCCTAGACTCATCCGGCGCCGGTGCAGACACGGAGTCGAATGATGACCTTCTCAGAGTCGGTTGGCAGGAAGGTGATGGATCCGGTCTGGATGGGGACATCAACGACGTTGGATGGCGCGGAGAAGGAGTCGGTTGACGTGAAGGAGGATCCACCGTCACAAGTGGAGGACTCCTGCCAGGGGAGACCCTCAGCACCGAACCGCCAGTCTCTGTTGGGCAGAAGGGCATGAATGGAGCCGCCCTGTATGGCGCCGGCGAGCCCATATTAAACGCCAATGGCCCCGTGGGACCCGCCGGTGCACCAGCAGGGGCCATGGATTGGAAGACGGCATACATCGCATTAAAAAATGAGGCCGGATCCGTCCCTGGAGCCGGGAAAGCTGGGTACTGTTGTGCAGATGTCTGCTGAACATCAGGCTCCCTTGACGCCGGCGAAAACTGAGGGCTACGATGAACGACCTCAAAAACAGGTGGCGCCGGCGACAACTCCGGACTCTCAGGCTGAGGCGTGACAGTAGGACTCATCTCCCATGTCTTCTGGCGTCGTGATGATCGAGACCTCGACCTCGATCGACTCCACTCCACTCCACTCCACTCCGAACGGCGTCGAGAGTCATGACGGCGCCGAGAGTCATGATGACGCCGCTTCTTATGCCTTTTGGGAGAAGCATGGGAGGAATCCTTTTTATGGCCCTTCTTCTTTGCTTTAGCCAAGAAGGGCTTCGCCTCACGCTCCTTCAGAGCTTTTGGATTCATGCTCTGGCACGAAGAGCATCCTTCCACATCATGCTCCGAACTAAGGCACCAAATACAGTCCGAATGGGGGTCGGTCACTGACATCCGACCCCGCATTCTTTACACGGCTTGAAACCGGACTTTTTTGGAGGCAACATTGTAGCCACCAAAAATCATTACAGTTATCAACTAGCCAGGAAGAAAAACCGTTGGCGTCGAAGGCACGGAAAAAAGGAAAACTGACGTCAGTACGCCGACGAGGACCTCTTATTGGCACCTTGACGTCAGACGGAGTCACGTGGAGCCATGCCATTATGATGTCGACGTGGACAGCTAGGAAGAAGACTTTCAGTCAGATGCTGATGCAAGAACGAATTCATAAGGTGAGGAATCCACAGGTAGTTGTATCCATCAGAACATGTAGGCCTCAATGGAAACAGGGGTGCCCCAGTTCCAGTCTGCCAGCAGGTAAGTACCCGCGTCCTAGGAGGGCAGACTAGGGGTTTTTTATAGGGCACCGGGGGGGACACAAGCAGGCACAGAAAGAACACCTTCAGCGGCACAGGGGCGGCCGGGTGCAGAGTGCAAGCAGGTGTCGGGTTTTGTATTGGAATCAATGGGGAGACCCGGGGGTCTCTTCAACGATGTAGGCAGGCACGGGGTGGCTCCTCGGGGTAACCACCACCTGGGCTAGGCAGAGGGTCACTCCTGCACTGGAGTTCGGTTCCTTCAAGTCCTGGGGGCTGCGGGTGCAGTGTTGGTTCCAGGCGTCGGGTCCCTTGTTACAGGCAGTCACGGTCAGGGGGAGCCTCGGGATTTCCTCTGCAAGCGTCACTGTGGGGACTCAGGGGGGTCATCTCTGGTTACCCACGGGCTCGCAGTCACTGGGGAGTCCTCCCTGAGGTGCTTGTTTTCCGCAGGTCGAGCTGGGGGCGTCGGGTGCAGAGTGGAAAGTCTCACTCTTCCGTCGGGAAACGTGGAGTCTTTAAATTTGCTTCTTTGTTGCAGAAAGTTGCAGATGATTGAACAGAGCTGCTGTTCACAGGAGTTTCTTGGTCCTTTGGGTGCAGGGCAGTCCTCTGAGGCTTCAGAGGTCGCTGGTCCCTGTTGGATGCGTCGCTGTTGCAGTTTTCGTCAAAGTAGGGAGACAGGCCGGTGGGTCTAGGGCCAAATCAGTGTGTCTCCGTCTTCACTGCAGGGTTTCAGGTCAGCAGTCCTTCTTTAGGTTGCAGGAATCTAGTTTCCTAGGTTCTGAGGGCCCCTAAATACTGAATTTAGGGGGGAGTTTAGGTCTGGGAGGACAGTAGCCAATGGCTACTGTCCTTGAGGGTGGCTACACCCTCTTTGTGCCTCCTCCCTGTGGGGAGGGGGCACATCCCTAATCCTATTGGGGGAATCCTCCTTCTACAAGATGGAGGACTTCTAAAAGTAAGAGTCACCTCAGCTCAGGACACCTTAGGGGCTGTCCTGACTGGGGGGTGACTCCTCCTTGTTTTTCGCATTATCTCCTCCAGCCTTGCCACCAAAAGTGGGGGCAGTGGCCGTAGGGGCGGGCATCTCCACTAGCTGGGATGCCCTGTGGCGCAGTAACAAAGGGAGTGAACCTTTGATGCTCACGGCCAGGTGTTACAGTTCCTGCAGGTGGAGGCGAGAAGCACCTCCACCCAGTACAGGCTTTGTTCCTGGGGACACAGAGTGAAAAAGGCACTCTCCCCATGTGGCCAGCAACATGTCTGGTGTGTGGCAGGCTGGCAAAAACTAGTCAGCCTACACTGGTAGTCGGGTATGTTTTCAGGGGGCATCTCTAAGATGCCCTCTGGGTGTATTTTACAATAAATTGCACACTGGCATCAGTGTGCATATATTGTGCTGAGAAGTTTGATACCAAACTTCCCAGTTTTCAGTGTAGCCATTATGGTGCTGTGGAGTTTGTGTTTGACAGACTCCCAGACCATTTGCTCTTATGGCTACCCTGCACTTACAATGTCTAAGGCTTGGCTTAGATACTGTAGGGGCATAGTGCTCATGCACGTATGCCCTCACCTGTGGTATAGTGCACCCTGCCTAAGGGCTGTAAGGCCTGCTAGAGGGGTGACTTACCTATGCCACAGGCAGTGTGAGGTTGGCATTGCACTATGAGGGGAGTGCCATGTTGACTTAGTCATTTTCTCCCCACCAGCACACACAAGCTGTGAAGAGTGTGCATGTGCTGAGTGAGGGGTCCCTAGGGTGGCATAAGACATGCTGCAGCCATTAGAGACCTTCCCTGGCATCAGGGCCATTGGTACCAGAGGTACTAGTTACAAGGGACTTACCTGAGTGCCAGGGTTGTGCCAATTGTGGAGACAAGGGTGCAGTTTAGGGAAAGAACACTGGTGCTGGGGGGTGGTTAGCAGGGTCCCAGCACAGTTTCAAATCATAACTTAGCATCAGCAAAGGCAAAAAGTCAGGGGTAACCATGCCAAGGAGGCATTTCCTTACAGCGACCAAACAGTTTGCGAGTTTTTTTTTTCCCCAGACAGACAAGTTAACCTTCTCTTTATCTTAACCAAACACTCACTTCTTCATGAAGCTCTACAAATTGTATCCCTTCTAAATAACTGTAATCACAAGGTAAAACATTCAAAGTATGCAACAACTCGCTAAGCTAAACCTTCCTTTCTCAACAAAATCATGCTAATGAAAAAATAAAGTCCAACAGAATCTTCTTACCATTAACAACTTTTCTATTTTGGCATTTTATTTTGGTCCAAAATCGAAATGAAAAGTTAAAAAAATATTTGTGTAAAGTACAAAAGTTACCTGCATATTTGACCTTTGCTCAATTTGTCGGCTATCTCTGGTGAAGGATGAATTCTTCTCAGTCCAAGGTTTTTTCTGGGTTGCTTGAGAAGCTACACTAGCCCAGCTTGCACCAGCTAAACCAAAACACAATAGTATCAGGCCATCATATTTTCAGTTTCAGATAAGTTTTTGTAAAGCTTTTGAAAAACACTTATAGTGGTAGGTACTTAGACAAATAGTTAGATTTGTAAAGGCAAGAAACATACTAAACCAGTTCTGAAGAAATATTAAATGCAACCTAAAAGCTTTAGTAGTTGAATGGCCTTTTCACAGCCAACAAAAGTGCGTACAATTCAAGCCAGTACTGTAAAACAAGCACTGGCAACATCAACAAGTCTGGCGTTAGGTCCCAGGCTTTTTGCTTTATTTATGCATCTTTTCTCTTGTCATGGAGTCTGTAAACTTTATTGTTGGGAAAGCTGCCAGGGCAAACCAATAGTATACAAAAAAAATGCTAACAGCACAAATGTATTGTGTGTCTTAAACAACACACTGCCGTAGTAGACAATGGCACTTAATAGAACTATTTTGTTCGGGTAAATGCTCATTATTTAACAGAAGAATGCCATCAATGGCTAAATTGGGCTGTCCCACTGCCCCATGCTGTGTTATGAAGCGGACGGAAGAACACTGTGAATGACACAACCAAGGACTAACTGGTTAAGAGGGCTAGATGGAAGCCCCCATTATGTGTCTATATATAATTGTAGTATAACCAAAATATTTTGGCTATCACCAGACCTAATGAAACAATCTTCCACATACGAGAAAGAATCTTTGCAATTTCTTCCGCCCTTAAGATCTTCGTAGCCCATAATTAGAGTGTTAAACAAGGTATACATAGATTAAACTGTGGCCACTAGGGGGAAAAAAAAGCATAGCTCAGAATTAGGAGTATTTCACATAAGTCAATAAAAGAAACATACCGGCAGCTGATGGCTCCGCTACCTGCAAAGAGAAAACACTATTTTAACAGGAATACATTTAGCATTTTCAGCGTACTAAGAATTTTGGGCAGATAAACAGCAAATATTGAAGGTGCGGAAAACCCCCCAAAAAATAACAAAGTACAATTATATTTTGATTATTTCGTGGCACTTTAAATCCTTTTAGTTAGTAGCTTGACTTAACTGCGGTTTTCGTGCCAAACCCTTGCCTGTAAATAACATGCTTGAAGCAATTCATTAGGACAAGTTTGTACTTGCTTCACTAGTGACGCTCCAAACAGCATAAAGCGTGCTGAGGTTGTCAAGGATATATTTCAGTTTATCAATATGAATAAATTGTTTTCGGGCAATAGGATGTACTCTACATAAGGTTTACACCAACCCTCCAGTAAATTAAGTCTGCAAGGTATCAAAATCACGGATGGTGTCGTCAGCTTAAAACTAGAACTTCATGTTCGACTCAGAACAAAGAGTGCGTCTTTCAATCCGGAGGCAGTGCTGGTCTCCCCATCAGGAACATGGAGCAGAGGTATCCCCCTTACCCTGACAAAACATGCTGCAGAGACCATTAGAATTAATAAACGCCACCAATATATTTTCTATGGAACACTTTGTGGGCGCCACCAATAACAGCAACCACATTTATTATCAGATCGACCTTCCTCCATGCTCTACTTCACCTCACACCTGCTGGCCTTTAAGCTGACTTGGAGAGACACACCCTGACTGCAAGTTTCACACTACTACCTCATTCTTAAGGGATTCTCCCACACGGCTGCCAGCGAAAACATCACACCCGAACAAGAGCTGTGTGTCAACCTCGTCCACTTATTCCAATGACACGACAGCAACCATATACAGAAACTTTGAACCCCAAACCCATACCTACGGACTTTCGGCAGATATGCCACCACCGTAACCGACACAAACCAAACACTGAACACCTAGAACATCTTCTTCACCCAGGACATTATCTCCACCATAAAATCCATCCACTTGGGAGCTCCCACAGACCCGTGCCCGCCCCACATCTTCAACCTTGGAAACCAAAGGAGTGGCCAGGAACTCACCAACCTGCTAAACAATGCTATCACATTTACAGATGGCTGCAAACACCCCCAAATCAGACTACTCCAAAAAAAACTCCGCCGACCACAGCAAAACCAAAATCTACCAGCCAATCTCCCTGCTCGCACTGCCACTGGATTCAAGCTAGCCTGGCTGATAATGAAAATGTCACTTACCCAGTGTACATCTGTTCGTGGCATCAGTCGCTGGAGATTCACATGTTCTGCATAGCTCGCCATCTGGTGTTGGGTCGGAGTGTTACAAGTTGTTTTTCTTCGAAGAAGTCTTTCGAGTCACGGGACCGAGTGACTCCTCCTTCTGTCTCCATTGCGCATGGGTGTCGACTCCATCTTCGATTGTTTTCCCCGCAGAGGGTGAGGTAGGAGTTGTGTTGTAGTAATAGTGCCCATGCAATGGAGTGACTAAGTATGTACCTATTTAAGGTTAAAATAATATATATACAAATGTACAAAGTTGAAGCTAACTTCCGAACTGCTACAGGCTCCCGGGGAGGTGGGTGGGCACATGTGAATCTCCAGCGACTGATGCCACGAACAGATGTACACTGGGTAAGTGACATTTTCAGTTCGATGGCATCTGTCGCTGTAGATACACATGCAATAGTGCTTGAACTTCTATTTCCAGAAGTTCGAAATGTTGTTTTGATAAATTCTGTGCTTTTGGTGGTATGTTTGGAGGGAATTGTAGGAATTCTATGCAATAACCATGTCGGATAATTGCTAAGACCCAAGTGTCTGTAGTTATTTCCTCCCATGCTTTGTAATAATGACCTATTCTTCCCCCCACTGGTGTTGTGTGGAGGGGGTGAGTGACATCTGAGTCACTGCTTGGTTGTAGGGGTTTTGGGGCTTTGAAATTTTCCTCTATTCCTACGGAATTGCCCTCCTCTGTATTGGCCCCGAAAGCCTCCCCTGTACTGTCCCTGGTAGCTGGACGGTGTTGCCTGCGAGGTGCTGGCTTGTGTGGCCTGACCCCGAAACCCCCCTCTAAAGGGTGTCTTGCGGAAGGTGCTATAGGTTCCTCTGCTCTGCGGGGAGTAGAGTGCGCCCATGGCTTTAGCAGTGTCAGTGTCTTTTTTAAGTTTTTCGATTGCCGTGTCCACTTCTGGTCCGAACAGTTGTTTTTCGTTGAATGGCATATTGAGCACTGCCTGCTGTATCTCTGGTTTGAACCCAGACGTTCTTAGCCATGCGTGCCTTCTAATGGTCACAGATGTATTAATTGTTCTTGCAGCTGTGTCTGCTGCGTCCATAGAAGATCGTATCTGGTTATTTGATATGTTCTGTCCTTCCTCAACCACCTGCTTTGCCCTCTTTTGTAGTTCCTTGGGAAGATGCTCGATGAGGTGTTGCATCTCATCCCAATGGGCTCTGTCATAGCGCGCAAGTAGTGCTTGAGAGTTAGCGATGCGCCACTGGTTTGCAGCTTGTACTGCGACTCTTTTCCCAGCTGCATCGAACTTGCGGCTCTCTTTATCTGGGGGTGGTGCATCCCCAGATGTGTGGGAGTTGGCTCTTTTCCGAGCTGCTCCTACTACGACGGAATCTGGTGGCAGCTGTGTGGTGATGAAAACAGGGTCTGTAGGAGGTGCCTTATACTTCTTTTCCACCCTTGGCGTTATTGCCCTACTTTTGACCGGCTCCTTGAATATTTCCTTTGCGTGCCGAAGCATACCTGGCAGCATAGGCAGGCTTTGGTAGGAGCTGTGGGTGGAGGAGAGGGTGTTGAATAAAAAGTCATCCTCGACTTGTTCTGAGTGGAGGTTTACGTTGTGGAATTGTGCTGCTCTAGCCACCACTTGAGAGTATGCTGAGCTGTCTTCTGGTGGTGAGGGCTTTGTTGGATATGCCTCCGGACTGTTGTCCGACACTGGGGCGTCATATAAGTCCCAAGCGTCTTGATCCTGGTCACCTTGGCTCATGGTGGTGTGAGCCGGGGAATGTGACGGAGTTTGCGCTGGTGAGACGTTAATTACAGGTGGAGGAGAGGGTGGCGGAGTCACCTTTTTCACCATTTTTGTTTGTGGCGCCTGGTCTGTTTGAAACTCCAGTCTCCTTTTTCTCCTAATAGGGGGAAGGGTGCTTATTCTTCCTGTTCCCTGCTGTATGAAAATACGTTTTTGCGTATGGTCCACTTCGGTGGATTGCAGCTCTTCCTCAAACCTATGCTTTCGCATCTGAGAGGACAGTGATTGCTCCTCTGTATAAGAGCCTGGACCTGGGTCGGTTACGGGTTGTTTCGGCACCGAAACCCTGCCTGTATCTTTTTTCGGCTCCGAGGTGGCTTTTTTCTTTTTTGGAGTCGAAACCTCTCGGCGTCGATCTTCGTCGGTGCCGCTGTCTCGGCGTCGAGCCGCTTCTACACCGCTATCTCAGTGTCATTGCTTTTCTCCAGCACTTTCTCGATCCCAAGAAGGCTGCGTGCCGGTGTCTCCACCGGAGTCGGACGATCTCGGCACTGTTTGGGCCTTTTTCGGTGCCGATGGTCGGTCACCGAATTTATGGGTGGAGCCATGGCCTGGTGGCAGTGGCGTCCCCTGGGCCTTGACACTCCTCTTATGTGTTGTTTTCGACGTCTTACTCACGGTTCTTTGATCGTCGAATTCCTCGGAGTCCGATTCGTGGATCGAAAAGGTTTCTTCTTCCTCTTGTTCCTCGAACTCTCGGTGCGCTGTCGGCGTGGACGCCATCTGAAGTCTCCTGGCTCGACGGTCACGGAGTGTCTTTCGGGACCGGAACGCACGACAGGCCTCGCAAGTCTCTTCACTGTGCTCAGATGACAGGCACAGGTTACAGACCAAATGTTGGTCTGTATACGGGTATTTGTTGTGGCTTTTGGGACAAAAACGGAACGGGGTCCGTTCCATCGACGTTGTTCGACACGCGGTCGGGCCGACCAGGCCCCGACGGGGGATCGAAAACTACCCCGAAGGACACCGGAGCGCGTCGATCTTCGATGCGGTGTTGAATCTAACTACACCGATCCCGAACGCAACAATACCGACGAAAATCTTCCGATATTAACTAACTTTCCGTTCCGAAACTCGGAGCGACAGGAACCCGTCCGAACCCGATGGCGGAAAGAAAACAATCGAAGATGGAGTCGACGCCCATGCGCAATGGAGACAGAAGGAGGAGTCACTCGGTCCCGTGACTCGAAAGACTTCTTCGAAGAAAAACAACTTGTAACACTCCGACCCAACACCAGATGGCGAGCTATGCAGAACATGTGTATCTACAGCGACAGATGCCATCGAACAGGGTAATATCCTAAAAATGGACCATGGATGCTTTTTTCTGGTCCAGGGAGGACCTGGCTTGGCAGTTCTGTCTGGACGGTTCCCATGGGGGAACAAGGTCAAGGCTGATTTGCATATGGCTGGGTCCAAATTGGGGTAGCAAAGTGAGCAAAAGAATTGATGGATTAAACCCAGATCTGTGACTGGGGTGAACGTTTGGTTCCGCATTCCATGCATCATTTGTGTTTGCCTGCTTTTGTCGCCTTAAGTGCGCCTGGTATGCCCAGACGTAGATCCCTGGCTCACTATGCCACTGGATTCAAGCTAGCCTGGCTGACGAAGGGTGGTACCATTAAACCGGCTCCCAGGATGCTTGTTTCCGTTTCAGGGAGGACCTGACTTGGCAGTTCGAGCTGGACTGTTCCCATTGGGAACAGGGTCAAGACTGATTTGAATGTGGCTGGGCCCAAACTGGGGCGGCATAGTGAGAAAAGGAATTGATGGATTAAAACCAGATCCATGACTGAGGGGTGAATGTTTGGTTGGTTCTGCATTCCGTCCATCATTTGTGTTTGCCCATTCCCAGAAAAGGCACTGGAAATGATCATCAACAAGCAACTCGTGACAAACATGGAGTAGAACCAGCTATTCAACACCTCCCAATTCAGTTTACACAGGACCAAAACTGCCCTGATCGCAAACACAGATGACATCCCAACCCTTCTCGATTGAGGAGAAAAAGCAGCTTAAGCAAAACCCTGAGAATTTAACTTTCACCTATGAATCGAAGGATATCGCCTGCGGTATCCCTGAGGGCTCATTCCTCAGCCCCACACCCTTAAACGCATATATGACCCCGCTGGCCAACATAGTCAGATCTCAAGGTCTTACTTAATTTTCTACACAGACAACTCATCCTCTCACTCACCAATGACCCCCCCACCACCAGAACCAACTTCCACAGATGCATGACAAGCGTTGCTTCCTCGATGAAGAACAACTGTCTGCAGCTGAACACAGAAAAGATGGAAGTACTGAACTCTGGCAACAGCAGCAACACATGGAGTGACTACTGATGGCCATCCGACCTGGACACGTGCCCACTCCCTCTCACCATGCCAGAAACCTTGGAATCATCATTGACAACAAGCTCACCATGATATCACAGATCACTGCAGTCTGCTCTGCCTGATTCCTCATTTTGTGCATGCTACGTAAGATCTTCAAGTGGCTACCCCTTACACATGAGCCGCACCGTAACAGGCCCTCATCACCAACTGACTGGACTACGGCATCGCCCTCTATGCAGGAACTGCTGCACACTTCCTACAAAGACTTCAGACCACACAGAATGCTGCAACCTGACCAATCCTCGGCCTTCGCTGATGAACCTACATCACACCCCACATCAGGCAACTCCACTGGCTCACCGTACAGAAGGGATGCCAATTCAAGCTGCTGACCCACGCACACAAGGCTCTACATAACCAAGGATCCACACACATTAACCACCACCTGAACTTCCATCAACCGTCGAGAAGTTTACACTCTGCCGCCCTTTCATTTTCTCATACTCCATGCATCTACCAAAGAAGTGGAGGATGCTCGCACATCGCAGCAAAAACTTGGAACAGCCTCCTCACACACCTCCAGACCATCACCTCCCTTCCAAACAGCCCTAAAGACCTGGCTGTACAAGTAAGTCGCTGGGACCTGCAAGCCCCTACCCTATTGGGTGATTAGCTGCACTTTATAGATCCTAATTGATTGAATGTCAGGGGACATTGCACACAGGCTGTGTACCAAGTTGTATTTTTACTTTTAGCTGCACCAAGACACACAGCTTACAATTGCACTCTGCATGTGCTAGGTGAGGGGTCTCAGAGTGGCACAATAAATGCTGCAGACCTTTGGGACCCTCTTTGGTACCCAGGTCCTAGGTAACACAGTTAACCATTTAATAAGGACTTACAGGGGGGCAAAGGTATTGCTAACTGTGGAGAAATTGTACAGCTTTTGAGAAAGAGATCTGGCACTGAACCCAGAGCCCTTTCAGTCAAAATTGCATCATATACTAGGCAGAAAGTGGTGGTGACCAAGTAAAAAAAAAAAAAAGTGCACTTTCCTACACAACACACCTCCCCCGGTAACCCCAAACAAAGGAGAATGAGACTAACCTTTCCCAGGAGAGTCTTCATAGTCTAAGTGGAAGGACCTAGAAGGTCATCTGCATGGTCAGTCCCAAGTCTGTGTTTCACTATAAAATCCATTTCCTGTAGGGAGTTGGACCACCTCAACAGCAGAAGTTGGGGGGCAGGGCCCTACACCCTGTACCCTTCACACAAATCCCTACCATCAGCATACCCACGCAGTATACAGCCTATTGCCATGAAGAACAGGGGCTGGGCAGAGGGACTGCAATCAACCTACCACTGCCAGTCCTGCGTTCAATGCCTGTAGTTCCAACCACCAGTGCCACAGTCCTGCAGGCACAGAAAAGTAGTATTGCAGGGGTGGGCTCCCTCGGACACAGTTAAAGACATGATCCTGAGGATGGGGTCCCTCTGGCCCATTTGGCACTGAAATTTACACCCAACTGTAACGTCACTTTAACCTTTGCTTTTTTCAGTGAACATGTATGTCTATATGTATACACACACACACACGTGCACAAATACACACTCACCAATCCCAGAGCTGCTATAGTTACCTGTTTTGTTTCAGTTTATGTTCTACTGATATATTTGTGCCAATCTTTTTTATTGTTCAATTTTCTTTGGGCTATGTGATCCTGTCAACAACTCAAAGGATGCACTTGATCATTTAATGAGAGGTTTTCCAAGCAATGTGCCAAGTTTGGCTACAGTTTCCTCTCTTGTAGTGAGGCGACAGAATTTGACAACCACAATTTACATGTAGCCTAAGTTTATTAGTCTTTATTTTTCAGGCTTTTTTTTTTTTTAGGCTGTCCTCATTAAGACTACAACATACGAATAGAACAGACAATTCACCATCAAAGTACATCCTAGATACATTACAAAGAGCAGCATTAGTCTAAATTTAAGGTATCTTTTTGCAACACTATATTAAAACTTTGGATCTCAACGTTTTGTGAGTAGTCATCAAAAATTTTTGTGTCCAACTATGTACAACATATGCTACTCTGCAAGCTGTACATACTTTCGAAGCTTTATGAAATTGTAAAAGCTCTATTGCTCACTGCTATGCAAAACAAACATGGGGGAGCAAGGTGTTCACAAATGTTTGGTATTGCCTAGGTCTAACTAGATTTGCTTAAGTTAAATAGTAAACAGGATACACTAAGTAAATGTATACTTACATTTGAGGTGCCACATCCTGCATTTCTCAAACTGGCTGCTCCAGCCTGATTGTTGCCATGTTTGGGACTGCAGTATCCACTATCGCTGTCAATATCAGCTTCACTAGCACCTTGTTCACTTGATGATTCTGCTGCTGGGTGAGAGGATCGCCTTCTTCTACCTTTGGATTTCCAAAGCATTGTACAGGTGCCCTCATGGAGGGATTTGTTAGCTATTTCTGATGGAAAATCTACAAAACAACAGGTCGGTTGTTGATGTCATAACATGAAATGAAAAAGGTTACATTGCAATACAACTCATTAACTTGAAAATATAAAAATGTCCAGTGAAATCAAACTTTGCCAAGACCATGTTCAAATGATGCAATATCAGCAAAAAAAACAGCATGCACTCAGGGATGCAGATTTCTTTTACGTCACATTAAGCAGGCATGCTAGTTGATGGAAAGTTTAAGAGTACATAATGATATTGGTATAGAATAAAAGCAGAAGAGACTTGTCAGTGTCATGAGTGAAAGGTGTTGCTATAGCTACTATGCAATATGTTTCCTCCAGAATAGATAAGTACGATGGAATTCAGCAAGCCTTCAAGATGTATGAAGTAGGATCTGAAAAAAAAAAAACACTAGAATGCAGGAATAGTGTTTGGGGCTAATTTTATGAAGCTGTCAAAGAGTGACTGCAGGGTGAAAGGACATTTAGACCCCAACAAGTAGATACCTCCAATGCTTTATTAAGACATGGATGAGCTGAGTCAACCCTTAAAGACACATAGAAACTATTAATTCTGATCAACCAGGCCATGTAACTTATTCCATGCCACTTAAGAAATATTGACCTACTCTTAGTTACAAAATCATTGAACCTGACTGAGGTTTAAGCTCAATTTCACTTGTTATTTAATTAAGACCAAATTCCCTTTTTGTGGACTTTTGAAAAAGTAGTCTCATTGGATAAAGGGTTCATTCAGTCTCATTAGACAGAGTCTTAAGAGCATTCTAAGAACATTTAGGGTATAGCAGGTCCAGCTAACGAGTGTGGTTTCCATATAGCGTTTATTAGAGTTAGGCTCAGTCTCGTGGTCATTGTAATGTGTCATGTACAACTAATAAGAAAAGCAGTCGAAAAAGTTGAAAAATAGAAAAACTTTAAAAAAAACATTACATGTTCATGTCATTTTCAATCAACAAAAAATTTATGAAACTGTTATTCTGGGTGTGCGTGGGGAGGGGGTCCCAGAGATACCGAAATCACCGTTCCGTACGGCCTAACGCGGCAGGATGGAATTGAGCAGCCCGCACCGACACCGACTGGACCTGGTAACTAACGGTGGGACAACCCGATGTTCAGAGAGCACTCACTGTCGTAGCTTGCCGTGGGGAAAGGAAACCCCAGATCCTGCACGGAGGCACGTCAGGCAGCGACAGCGCAGGACTGCTGGGAGGCAGATACGATGCCCCCCATCTTCTGGTACACAGCATCTGGGAGCTGGAGAGGTTCCCTGGTGACACCACTCATTCGGCCGGCGGCGGTGAGACTGCCATAATAAAAGGACTGCCCAGTGGGGTTGAGCCTGAGACGCCGGTTGCCCATTATGACCACTTGAGCTCCTCTAGGCTTAAGGAGGAGGAAGGGAGAGAGGCCCAAAATGCTTCTAATGCGGCATCCACCCCCGATTACGAGGCAAAACACTGTATGTTGGTCAACCCCAACCCCGTATGACGAATGTGGGCACGATCAGGGTGGCTAAAGTGGGAGCGGATATCCTTGCGGTGAGTGGGGAAAAAAGACCTCACTGCATGTAATGGAGTGACTCTAGTGTTGCCCCCTCCTCCTCGTGCTCCTTATCAGTGAGGGGCCCTCTAGCCAACCCCCATCCTATCCTTCTGCACAGTCATCACTCATCCTAAATTGAGGTCTGCCGTTCGAGCACACCACGGAAGGTGGAGGCAATAAATCTGCTCCTTGCAAGTAACTCACTTTGACAAACTACCTCTCCCTGCCCAGTTTATAATGTTCCACTTGGGAACAGACAGCCTTGTGCGGCTGGAGTGCAGAGCCCTACTCCTAGAACATCCTGCCTCAGGCCTTAAAAAGTATCCCAGGAATTGAGGGGATGCATGAGGGGGGAAAACCAGACACCACACAGAACTGGCCAGGTGAGTAGGTCCCCTGGCTGGCGGCGGCAATTAGCTCAGTGCTCTCTCCCTCACTGAGAACTAGGTTTCCAAGGAAGAAGACTGGTGGCAGAGGTACCAGAGGGGCATAGCAGAAAAAGGTGGACAAATCTGCACTCCCATTGGTGGATATACCCAAGGTAGGGGTAGTAGAAGCTCAATATCCCGCACACCAACCTTCAACAGAGTTATACTCTCACACTCAAAGATATACTGGCACCAATTCAAGGAGTACAATGATCCTTGGAAACGTAAATAGACACAATCTGAATATGAATATGAATACGCCATTGCAAGATGCAGAAGATATCCCCACGACAAGTGAGACTGCGACTCCAAAACAGCAAATCAAGGAACTGTGCACAACTACTGATGCTACTGGAGCAAAGCTAGACGAATACGAAGTGAGGTCGAGGACAAACATTCGTATAGTTGGGGTCATGGAGAGAGCAGCTGGTCCAGCAGTGGACCTCTTCGTGGAGGACCTCATTCTAAAAGGCCTGCAACTTCAAGGCCTATCATCCAATTACTTTTCTGTGAACAAGCCCACAGAATCCCATCACATACGATCGTAACAAAGATCTTTAATTATAGGGATCGAGATGTAATCCTTCACGTGGCCCATCGGTCAAACATGACAATGCAGTCATTAGCTTTTATCTGGATTTTACAGTGAGTGCAGAGACTACGTTGCAACTTTATATAGGTCAAAAAGCCCTCCAACAACAGAACCTGTAGTACTCAATGATGTTCCTGGCTCGATTGCGGGCATTTTACAACCCTGGATGCAGTGTGAGACTAGCTGGAGGGGTGGAGACTGGCTGGAGGCAGGGGGCACACCCATCCTTTGTGACAAAGACGCGAAGACGACCCCTGGGAGTACAGAAAAGGTACCAGGGGATAAAAGCAGTCCCCAGAGACCATTGCAACAACAAACCAATGTTTGGGGGGGGGGTAGGGGGGCTGACAGTTGTGAGTCTGCTGTGCAGGGATGCGGTGAGGGTGGATTTGTTTGGGGGATAAGTGTTTGCTACTGTTAATTTGTTTTTCTGCCGTAAGTTTAGTGGTCAAATGCATTACCATCATTACAATCTCAGTCATGCATATGCCGAATATCCGAACACACCCCACTGTACTTGCTCCGGGGTGCCTTAGCTTACTATACCTCAATGACTTCACGAATCTATGGAAGGAATACCCTGATACATCGCCCATGAAACTGTTATTGTATGTGAACGGCATGGGGAATAAGATAAAGCTGGGCTCGTCTTGCAGTACATCTAATGTCTAGCACCTGACGTGGTCCTCCTCCAAGAGAATCATACGGCAGGAACTACATACTGTGCCTTAAATTGATGGGGATATAAAATGATTGGCAATGCAGGTTATACGACTGGCTCCAGAGGTGTGGGTATATTAATACGGAAGTCACTGCTTCTTATTGTCCACCAAGTCTGGTCAGATACACGCAGGAGGTATGTGGACCTTACTGGGAGCTCGGTTTATGTTCCAACCCGCCTTCTTGACATCACATTCGCAGACTTGAGTGCACTAGTACTCCAAATGCCAGACAGCAACTTCAATGTAACCGTCTGATCAACAAGATTGGTGGCCCCACAAACCGGCGGGTTTTACCAGTCATGCGTTAGCAGAGTTTTTGACTGCCCTAGGTTAGACTGATATCTGGCGAGCCTTTAAGCCCAAGGCCCAACATTACACATTCCCCCCAGGAGTACATGTAAGCCTTTCAGATAGGGATAATCTCCTCAAACACCAACTACATACAAATCTATTCAGGGGTCCGGCTCTTGGTGCAAGGTAGAACAGACCATTCCCCTATGTGGGTGGAATTTATTTATTTATTTTACAATCCCTGGTACCTCAAGCTACCGCATATTCATAGTCTCTATGCGACAGAGCAATATTTTTCCAACAATGTCAACTCAGTTGATTCTGCTCAGTCATCAGGGGAGGCATATAAGACTGTTATAAAAAGGCACTGTCTCTCCGTGATAAAGGGGCACAAACGAGACAGAAGGGCTTAAATGGAACACCTAGAGAAAGAAATCAAGGTGTTGTAGCAAAGCCTGTTGGCACTGCAATGCAGCAACACTAGGCATGCCCTCCACGTTAAGCATAAAGAATACTAAGCTGCAGCTATAGACACTGCCCAAAATAGTCACTGAGCCAGTCAGCCTCGCATCAATGAGATGGGGAGATAAGGCCGGAAAACAGTGTGGTTAGATAAAAGAGACAAGGTTTGTTGTTGGGTATTGGAGGTCAAAGTTGACAATTGTGCCCCAGTCAGAGAAAAGCGAGGGATAGTGCATTCCTTTGCCACCTATTACACCCAGCTTTTCTCATCAACAGTTTCTGTCACAGCACAGGACTCTAAAGAACTCCTGGCTGATATTAGTCTCCTAAGCCTTTCACTTACTGATAGAGCCCTGCTTGAGGAGGATATAACGGAAGAGGAAATTGTGCAAGCCATACATGATCTAAATTCTGATAAGGCACTTGGTTTTAACGGACTACCAATTGAGTTATACAAGCGGACGACCCCTAAACTTGCTCCCTACCTTCTTCACATGTACAAAGAATCATCAGCTCAGCATGCTTCTGCAAGACCAAAGATTGGCCTCCATGGTGGTTATTCACAAGGAGGGCAAGCCCCTTGACGAATGCTTTTCATATCGACCAATATCACTCCTCAATGCAGAAGTTAATATTCTGGCTAATGTGCTGGCTTCCCCTTTAATAAAAGTGATAACTTTAGTCCACCCAAACCAATTAGGCTTTATGCCCTACAGAAATAGCTCCCTTAATCTGAGGTGCCTTTATTGCGTGCTCAGCCAAACGAATAATTTCCAATAAATCGCTCTAGTACTCTCGCTAGACACCAAAATGGCGTTTGATATGGAAGAATGGACCTATATGTTTGAAGTATTGACCAGATTGGGCTGTGGGCCAAGCTTTCTAAAATGGGTGTGTCTTCTGAACTATGGCCCACTTGCCCAGGTGAACGCCTATGGGGGACGTTCTCAGGTGTTCGAATTACAACGAGGCAGACAACAGGGCTGTCCTCAGTCAACGTTGATATTTGCACTGGTTCTAGAGCCTCTCGCAGCTTGGATTCGCCACAACGTGCTAGTTCGTGGCCTCTGCTGAACAAACTACTGGGAAGACAGAATATTGTTATATATAGATATACTGCTCCACATCACTGACCCATATTTTACACTGGACAGACTAATGCACATAATGGTCGTTTAGCCAGTAGTCAGGCTATACAATAAATGGGTATATGTCCATAATCATACTCTCAAGGGGCCGCCACCACACTGTCACGTGACTGCGAGGTAGTCAGTCACTAAAGGGTTCCGCTACTTCGGAATCTATCACTATTGACCCAGAACTATTTTTTTGACAGAAATGTTTTTGTTTTGTGACTTCACTTTCACTTGTGATCCTCTTTCCACCTTATGTGAAAAAGCACTTGGTTTAACCTATACCTGTCTAAGTTGTAATGCTGCAATATTGATTCTGTACTTGTAAAGACCGTTAGATTTTAGTTTCAATGCACAAATAAAAAAATGCACTTCCAAAAAGAGAATCAGTCAACAATAGCTCAAAAAGATACACTTTTTATGGCTTTATACTCAAACTTCATATATCTGAAACAACCTTAAATTGGAGCTGCTTCAATGCGTCATTATAATGCTGATAAGAGTGACGCACAATCTGAGATCCCGTTAGCTACCGATAAGAAAATCGGTCCCATTTTATGCCACGTTTGCACATTTTCTTTTTTTTTTTTCAACATTTAAAAGATTTGGAAACACAACTGGTTATTTAGTTATAAAATGATTAAAACAAACAAAAAAATATATATCACACTCCAACTGTACTCCCAACATAGCCACAACTTAAGGATGTCTCCATTTTTATTTTATTTTTACAAACACACACACACACACACACACACAAGCAGGTTTCCTGAGCTGCATCCACCAACAGCAATGGGTTCACACACACACAAATACCTGTTTGCTGAGCTGCATCCACCAACAGCACAATTTTGGATCGAGGATCAGGCCCAGATGCAGTTGTCTCTTTCTGAGTAGCAACATTTTTCATTGGTGGTCTTTTACTTTTAATCAAACTCATGGAAGGCTGTGGCCAATTGGAGTTAAAATACAAAGAACAGTTACAATGTATGCAAATACAACTGTGTAAGAAGGTTAACAAATCAAAACTAAAAGCAATCACTGCTTCAACATTTAAGATGTTTAAAATCAATACTTCCACAAGTATGAGTATAGCCACTGGTGTAAAGTCAATCACTGTATGCAAGAGGGACACAAATACTGGCAAAGCCAATAAGTCTAGCCTTTGCAAGCTAGTGTGATAAATATTTCTTTTTATCTTACTTTTTATTACAAAACTAACAAAAATAGAAGAAAATAAAATTAAGAAAACACGCCACTGTCTAAATGTGACAGCTATATTCATGTACGAAAAATGTTAAATTTACAAATAAATTACCCATACCACATGATTTCAAAAGAACAGCCTCCTACCTGGCAGTGGCGTTAAAACAAGTATATAAACACTTTTTAGTTTAAATGAACATCACCGGAATATGAGATTGCCACTGTTGTGAATACCAGGTACTATTAGTTCTGAATAACTATAATCTAAAGATATAGATAAGTAAACCAGGAAGAGTTTAAATACAGGATAAATAATAGAAAGAAAATAAGCATTGCCTAAGTAAACTACTGGCCCATTACCCTGGCACTAAATTGCACTTTTTTTTACACAGACATGTAAATGTCATCCGGCAAAATCATGTATTGCTCAAAGAGCAAGAGATCTTAAGGCTGAAACAGGTTGATCTATTACTCCAAGCTTTATGCTGTGATGGGAAGTGACGTAAAATTTCAATTACAGTTGAAATGACCAAAGCCCCTTCATATGCACATCTGTATATTTGACAGTCTTGCCTGCGATAAGCCAACAACACGTGCCTCTGGGATGGTATTCACTTACCTTGTAGGACAGGATGACATATGTACTGCCGGCTGTCCCCGAGGTGGTCAGATACACCTTGCAACATCTGAGGCTCAATGGCCAAGATGCTGCAAAATAAGTGATCTGTTCTGGCCTGGACACAACTGATTGCCTGGGTAGGGTAGTCAGCACCAAGAGGGTTCCCCCAACAAGAACACCCTTTTCAAGGCTTTGGAAGGGTATTTGTGCAGAGGAGGCATCATTATGGGCCTCAGCAAAATCAGAGCTCCCCTAGCACTTTAGAAGAGAGGCCCAGGAGTGGGGTAAAAACATTCAGGCCCATGGGGGTAATGATCTACCCAGACCACAAACCCACCCCCAGCAGCCGGTGCTGCAAAACAGCTTAACATCCTTTGTGGCAGCCAATCGCCCAGTATGCGATCAGGCCACCATTCACCTCCCTGAATGGGTACTCCAAATCGGGGAGTGCAGCTACTCCCTACCCCTTCGTCATACTCATCTGTTTTGCCACCCACACTGCAAAACCTCACGGACTTCATGAAGCAGTCCAAGCTCTCTTGGTCAAAGCACCAATACAGAGGGTGCCAGCATCAGGGAATCGAGATAGAATGTGAACACCTCTTGTTATTATCTGGTGCCCAAAAAGGACAAAGGCCTCTGCTCCATCCTAGATCCCTCCCCTCTAAGCCTCTTCCTCCGAAACACAAGTTCAAAATGCTCACCCTGGCCTACGTTCTCCCTGTCCAGGACCTAGGAGAGTGGATGGTGGCAATGTATTTGCTGGATGCCTAATTTTACATCCCTGATCAGCAATCTCTTTCAGTTCGTACTGCACCCCTTTGGCCTTACTAGTACACCTCAGATGGTCACAAAAGTGATGAAGGTGGTTGCAGCCCACCTGCAGAGTTGGGTTTACCAGTCTTTCCCTACCCTGATGGCTGGCTACTGAAGATAGGATTGCCTCAAACAGTTGTACCTCACATCCAGCCGTTGGGCAACCCTTTAACATTGTTGGGTTTCTTCACCAATGTGCCATTGTTGCATAGCTTCATAATGACTCCCATCCATTGGGGCCGTCTCGGTAAGGTGCATTTTCAAGCTATATCTCCACCTCAACTAGTACAGGATACATGGGCTATGATACTGGAGTTTCATTCCTTAACTTGGGAGTGGGCTCTGAGGAGTCTGGGCCTCTTGGTCTCCTGTATCCTACACGTCATCCATGCCAAGTAGCACATGCGAGCTCTGCAGGGAGTTCTAAAGTCTCAGTGGGCTCAACACCAAGGCAACCTATCGGACTATATCCAAGAGTCAATGGAGACTGCAAATAATCTGCAGTGGTGGTTGCTCGGCCACAACTGGATCAGAAGACAGACCCATCTTCCTTCCCCGCCCAGAGCTAACGCATGTCACGGATACATCATTGCTTGGCTGGGAGGTCGTCTGGGAGAGGTGGAGATCAGAGGCTTGTCTCCAGTTTAATCTTCTGGAATTGTGAAATATCCTCTTGGCACTGATAGCATTCCTCCTGACCAACAAAGGGAACAGGTGCAAGTGCTCACAGAAAACATAACTCCCATGGGTGGACAAACTTAGCCGCTGGTCCTTAACAGATCACAAATGTAAGTAGCATAGGAAGCATTCCAGCAATGGGGAGAACCTGGCCTCATTCTATTCACATGTGATGTGTCAGCGTTTCGTTTTGGGGCGTTTCCTGTCGTAGGCATTAGACCTACCCACACAAGTGGTGTACCAGGTTTATTGGGAGACCAGGGGGAACACAGAATAGCCGAACAAGTGTTATTACCAATTGTCTTTCTCTGCATTTGCACCTTCGAAATGTGTGTAATAAAGAAGTAATTTTGAGAAATGCCCTGTAATTCATATGCTAGTATGGGTACCCCCAAACTCAGATGTGCAAATAACCACTGCTTCTGAACGCCATATCTTGTGCCAATTTCGGAAATACATTGCTTTCCTCAATACCAATTTTTTTCACTGTTTATATTTTACCAAATTAATTGCTGTATACCCGGTAGACAATGAAAACCCATTGCAAAGTGCAGTTCACTCTTTGGCTTTTATTGGCTCTGCATACCTTGGGTTTTTGGTAAACCTACAAGCCCTATATATCCCGCAAACGGAAGGGTCCAACAGACGTAACAATATATTGCTTTTTAAAATCTGCAATAACTGGAGAAAGTTACATATGAAAAACAGACAGAAATGGCAGTTTTTTCAACTCAATTTCAATATTTATTCTATTTCACCTGTTACTGTTTATAGAAAACCCTTGAAGGCTCTACACAAATGACTCCTTGCTGATTTCAGAATTGTCTCCTTCTTAGAAATGTATAGCTTTTCCGGGATGCTTCAAGCCCATTTCTGTCACTAACTGGAAGGTGGATAGGAAAAGTGGGGTATGTCCCAGTAAAATGCCAAAACTATGTTAAAAATGTTCTGATTCTAGTCTACCTGTTCCGAGAAGCTGGGAAGATGGCGATTTCAGCAACACAAACTCTTCGCCAATGCCATTTGCAGGGAAAAAAAAAAAAACAGATGCTTTCTTCTGCAGCACTTTTTTCCCTGTTTTTCTTAATAAAAAAAACAATTATTCTAGCTGTATTTGGGCTAATTCCTCGGTCCCCACCAGGGGAACTCACAAACCCTGGGTACCGTTAGATTCCACAGGATGCTGGGAAACAAAAGATGCAAATTTGTCATGGATAGCTTATGTGGACAAAAAGGTATGGGGGCCTAAGTGCAAATAACCCCAAACAGCCAAAAAAAAGTCTTACCACAGCAAGAGGGAAAAGGCTCAGCAGCAAAGGGGTTAATAGGGCAGGCCAGGTGATAATGAACTCCTGAAAATATCTTCATCTGGTGATAATTCAGTACGCCTACCTGACAAAGTTAGAGAGTGTGTGCTAGATAATTAAAGAAATACTCTAACCGAGGATGGTAGAAATAAATAAGGGGCTTATTGTCAGCTTTCTGGTGCATAATTTATCTAATCGCAGATTCCTCATCTTATATCCCCCAGGTGCCAGACTGGATCCAGAGAATTATTCTAACTGTGCTCCTGAGCACCAATGGGTGATATAATTCGGCTCTGCATTGACTACATACTGTCCCAGAAGCGACAGAGCACAGATGCATATTAGCGCCACCCCCTGTGCGCCGACTTCAGTTTCTGTCATGGCAGTAGTGCTTTCAGAATGTATGCAACAACGCCAACAACAAAGCCTGGCAGTACATTTACGAGTCGAGTTGACGATCAAAATGAGGACAACAGTTTGTGGAATCAAGAGATGCATCAAGCAATTAGGCATAGGCTTGAAAAGGCATACACATGAAGCATGTCAAAACATAAAGGTCCCAAAGGGCATCACTGTTCGAGAGGAAAAATATCTGTCAAATCTTTAATAAACATCAAGGATGGTTGGTTCAGCAAAAGAAGAAAAGCCAAAAGGATTCACAGTACCCACTGCCAGGCCTAACATCGGCTAAAGACAAAAGAAACAAAAGGAAGACTGACAGCTTCATTTGAAAGGCGTCCGTGTCCTAGGCACCACACCAGGATACAAGCTTGGTGCCAAGACCAAGCTTAGACTGATTTTGCGGAGGATCATTGGGTGGCAAGGAGGACATCCACCACTTCAGATGACAAATCAAATGAAGTCCATTCGGGCCACTCAATCTTTACACATGGAGTTGTAAGCCGTGGAGGTTTGAGTGGAGTACCTTGCCCTGCTGTGGAGAAAGGTCTTCTTATAAAGTGGTAGCCTGACTGGAAGGCAGGTGCTCATGATCAGGAAATAAAAACGTTACCACACTCTCCTGGCCCAATCTAGAGAAATGGGGATGACTTGAACCTGGTTGTTCTTGGTTTTTTTCAGAACCTGGACAAGAGACTTAGTGCTGGGAAAGAACACAAGAGTCCTCTATAACATTCCAGCTGAAATTAATCTAACATGCTCCAGCATGCAAAACTGTTGACATTGGTAAAAAGACCTAGCCAAGGTTGGTATGTCCTGCACACAGTGAGATGTACACACCAACCGTATCTGTCAGACTATGTCTAATCAGTGCTTTTCCTTTGGCATACAGGGACCCTGCCTAGTTACTGGCAACCAAGAAGATGTTCTGGTCCTCGAGCCACCTCTAGAGGTGCAGAGCCTCTTGGCACAGGACACAGAACCCCACTCCTTTTTGCAGTTCTACGTTGCAGTAGCATTTTCACGGAGAACCTGCACCACTCCACCAACTGACAGTAGGACAGCGTTCAGGGCTACACAGATCACCTGCAGCTCCAATAGGTCGACTTGGAACTAGTCCTCTACTGGAGACCAGAGGTCTCTGATCTCCATTTACCCCAGATGACTTGACTCCAACTCAGTAGTGATGCATCTGTCACCACTGCCAACTCTGGATGGGGAAGGGAGACAAATTAGCCACTGCATATCTTCTGCAGTGTCTTCCAAGCCCTGGAAGGTGTTGGAAAGGCAGCCATGATGCTGTACTAATTGGAATGTCAGGTTCCACTTCAAGATGTGCATGTGTCACTTGCCATAGTTGATAAGGAGCATTCAAGAGGCTAAGAGACCATGAAGCCTCACAGCCAGATCCAGGACTGACCCTGAAATATTAGGATCACAGCCCCAATGTCCCAGACTCGCTGCAGCAGAACAAAACTTTGAACTCCACCATGTGAAGGATTGACCCAAAAAATGGAAGCCTCTGTGATGGAATCCGGTGGGACTTTGACTCATATATGGTAAATCCTAATGAACTCAGGAGTTCTACCATCGTCCAGAGGTGATCCATGACTGCCTTCACCCGACAGTGACTGAGGCACGGGAATACTGGAATTCCTGACCTCTGCAGATGGACATCAACCATAGCCATCACTGTTATGAACACCACAGGGTTACTGGTGAGGCCAAAAGGGGAGCACAGCAAACTGACAATACTCCTGGCCCACCTTGAACCTAAGGAGACGCCAGTGGGGCTGGCAAATGGGTATACGAAAATAAATGCCATGCATTTCAGTAGTAGCTTCAGTAGGAAGCCAGGAAACAGACTATGCTGTTACATTGTAACTGTGGTGGGGGGGTCCACTTTCTGTTCCTTGTAGAGCCCGTTCATGTGCTCAGGAGTTGCCTGACTCGCCTTTTAATGTCGTCACTGGGAGCCACTTTGTGGTTTACCCAGTTTTAATGTTTTTATGATTTAATTTTCTCAAGTTTGTTTTTTGTTCTTTTTCAGTTTGTCAGCAGCTCCACCCTGGGAGGGAAGCCTGCCGGGAGGGAGTGGAGCTACTGTGCTTCAGTCAGATTTTAGATGGCCCCCAGGTTCGGCACGCAACTGACCGAGCCATGCCCCCCTAATCAAGGCGGCCTTTTTAGCCATGTCAGGGGAGTGTCACTGGCATGCAAAAGACACACCTAAGGGAAGCCCATCTGTGCCCACAAGGCACCAGGGGCCAGGACCCTTGCCCGTCCAGGGTTGGACCCTCTACAGTACTCTATATCGGACTTAAAAGCACTAGCCCCTGACATTTGGAAGGACTTGTGCCAGATGCTAGACCTAGAGCAGGCAAGTGTTTGGTGTGGTAAGAGTGGTTTCACCTTACAGCCACTATGTAAGCCTATATGGGTGGGGACGAAGACACTATTCCTCACACATGGCACATTTTAATTCTATGAATTGCCACTTCTTGGCCAAACAAATTAGAGATTCACTTTTACTGATCAAACCCTGGACGCCATTTTCCTAATGGAAACATGGCTGACAGATTTGTCAGCAAATAGTGTGCTTACAGCCATACCGGAGGGATATGCTATGGTTAGGAGGGATAGGGCCACACAAAAAAGGGGTGGGATCGACATTATATTTAAGCAAACACTGGGGTGCACCTTTATGGAGATTGGGATTGTTGGCTGTGAAGTTGTCTTTTTCGACTGGCTTTATCTGGGAATCTTTCAGTTGCAGGCTTTTTCATATATCGTCCTCTTGGCCCAGCTTCAGATTTTACAAATGCTCTCACTGCTGTTCTTCCAGCGTATATCTTGAGATAAGCTAACTTTACTATCATTGGGGATCTCAACCTTCATTTTAAATATAGAGGCTGCCAATTAGCAGATGCCTTGACGGCAGCTCTGGAGGCTTTGTAATTGACTCAATTGGTTCAGGCTCCAACAAACAATCTTGGTCATACTTTAGACCCCATCTTTTCTAACTTAGCGGAGCTAAATGTGGACCCTCCACTCTACCTACCATGGTCTGACCACTCTGCAATTCCTTTCCACATTCACTCTCAATCAGCACCCTTATCACCAGACTATGGGCAATCAATGATGACAACGAAATAGATGACTATGACTCAGAAAGCCTCCTCCCAAGTTCTTGAAGCAAAACACCGGATATTAGATGGAATGTGTGGATAGAGTGGACTCTCAACTGAGAGTGACTAAAGGACATTCTGGATTACGTGGCACTGCAGCACTGCAGGTAAAGCGGACCGAACAGAGATCAAGCCCATCAGCAGCTTAGTTCAATGAGGAGCTAGAACTGTAGATAACTCAAACAAATCTAGCATTGTAATTATGAGTCTACCAGTAAGACCACATATCTGAACACCTTGAAACACTATCATAGGCAGACTAAAAGGACACAGCTGGAATACTATGCTGCCAGGATTGAGACGCAGGGTCAGATGGAGCTCCTGATTTCACAGACCTTTTAAGCTGGGTCAGATCATCCCTAGAGATCCGGTTAAAATAATAGAGGATCATCTTATCTGTTGAGTAAAAACATACATCGATGCAGGGAGCCTCTCTTACATTTGCGGTGAAGGAGGCATAAATCCTAGTCGCATTGTCATAAACATATCGGGCCAAGGTGTTGTAGTGCTCTTCTGGTGGCGGGGTCACTGCTGACACTCCCTCCAGCAAGGTTGATGACTTAACTATTGCAAAAAGTTTGCAAGAGGAATTTTGCGCAGTCCAGTTGTTTTAGAATGATGGTTAGGAGGTACTGGTCCCCTCCTTGGGGGAGCTACTTAAATGTTTCAGGATGGGACTGATCCCTCAAGCATGGAAAAATGCTATTATAGTGCCTCTCCTGTAGAAAACTTTATTGGATCCAGCAAAACCTGAACATTTTAGACCAGTATCGTTGCTCCCTTTTTTCTCAAAAGTAACTGAAAAATATGCTCATACTCGACATTCATAGAAGAAAGGGATCTTCTCCATAAGGCCCAATCTAGTTTTTGACCACAGTACAATACAGAGTCAGCTCTCTTACTAGCCTATGAAACCATCAGTCAGGTAGTGGACAGAGGAGACACGACTGCTTTATTGCTGTTGGATCTCAGTGCAGCCTTTGACACAGTATCTCATGGCCTGCTGTTGGAGTGGCTTTGGAGGAATGGGATAGGAGGCAAAGCCCTGTGGTGGATTGCCCCATTGCTCCAAAATCCCACATCCCAGGTGGTTCAAAAATCTTGCCGTTCTAAGGTCTTCCCTCTTCAACAAAGGGAACCTCAGGGCTGTTATTTGAGCCGTAAGTTGTTTAATCTTTACATGCACCCACTGGCTATCATCGAGCAAAGTGGTGTTAACATTGTATCATATGCCAATGATACACAACTGATTATTACTCTATCACAGGATGCTAAGAACATGCCTGACAGAGGTCGCTGAATGAATGAGCCTCAGCTGTCTCAGACTGAATACTGGGAAAACTGGAGTTATCATCTTCAGTAAACAACTGTCAATCTGGTCTTCAGCAAGGTGGCCTGACTCACTGGGACCTGTGTGGTATGTGAGATGTGTTACATCACTTTTAGAATGTAAGGGGTATTCTATTTCCCAGGCTATAGGTTGGCATAACTGTTGCTGTGTGAGAGTGGGTGGGATACTCAGAAAAAAGAACCCAACAAATACCCAGGACCTAAATATTGAATCTCTGTTCTATTGAACAATTTTTTTCCAGTTTGAGAGTCAAACCATGATCTCTCAATATGGTTACAACTCTTCTCACCCTCATATCATGCAATATTTCAGTCTGCCAATGAATCAATGTAATCTTGAAAATACTTAACCCCTGGTTCTGATCCCAATACACTATACATCATGTGCTGTTACAAATCAAAACGGCATCGTCATGAACCAGAAAGTCCCAAAGGGGGTGATAAATGTGGTGTAATCTCTTGAGACAGGATGTAACATGACTTGATGATATGCAGAGGTCAAGGCTAGGGTACTGAAAAACTTTGATCCATGTAGAAGTAAGACCATCTCACTTATGTTGGGAAGTGGAAATTGATCACTCACTATGCATTTATTGAGACCCCTCAAATCAATACATAACCTGATCTTGACAGATTGTTTGCGTGCAACGTCAATCAGTGCAATCCACTCAGAACACTCTATTGACCCAATAACTCCATCTTTGTATAGCCTTTTAATTTCATTCCCAACATCATCTTTCATAGACATAGGAAGTACTTTAGCAACAACAAGTATAGCCCCTTTCTTGCTTTTTATAATATGTGCATATCCCTTTAAACATCCTAATTTGTCACTAAATACTTCCTTAAACTTGTTTACGAATTTAGGTATTGGTGCAATCTTTTCACTTTGCACCTAAGGTTCATGCACATCATTTACCCGTAACTTGGTTATTGAGATTTTGTTTGACTCTGGAGCATGGTTGACTATGCTATCCAATTCATTGTTTGGCAAACAATTAAGTCACAGAGTAAATTTGAAGGACCTAGATGTTATTCCTGGTGCTTACGGTGGTTATAGAACTTAGAGGATATTTTGAATTTGATATTTCTTTCAAATCTAACACTATTTCTGGACAGGTATAGGTTCCTGTGAAAGGGGACAGTGTTCTGAGTTGGCCACACCAAAGGGAGTTCAACGTCAATTTAGACCCAAATTCTCCTAAACCCGTAATGATTAAAAGTGAGTTTGTAGAGATGTTACGGGTGAATGATGTGCATAAACTTTCGGTGCGAAGTGAAAAGACTGCACCAATACCTAAATTCGTAAACGAGTTAAAGGAAGTATTTAGTGACAAATAAGGGTGTGTAAAGAGGTATGCACATCAGATAAAAATCAAGAAAGGGGATGTACCAGTTGTTGCTAAAGTACATCCTATTCCTATATCTATGAAAGACGATGTTGAGAATAAAATTAAAAGGGTATGCAAAGATGGAGTGATTGAGCCAGTAGAGTGTTCTGAGAGGATTGCAAAGATTGTAGTTGCACGCAAACAAACAATCTGGCGAGATCAGGTTATGCATTGATTTGAGGGGTCTCAATAAATGTATAGTGAGTGTTCAATTTCTGCTTCCCAACATAAGTGAGATGGCCTCGCTTCTACATGGATCAAAGTGTCTCAGTACCCTAGACTTGACCTCTGCATATCATCAAGTCATGTTCCATCCGGTCTCAAGAGATTACACATTTAATCACTCCCTTTGGGACGTTTTGGTTCATAAGGATGCTTTTGGATTGGTATCAGCTGCTGCTGTTTTCCAGCGCATGATTTATAGTTTATTGGGATCAGAACCAGGGGTTATTTTCAAGATGACATATTGATTCATGGGCAGACTGAAATGGAGCATGATAGGAGGGTGAGAACAGTTTTAACCATGTTGAGAGATCACATTTTAACTCTCAAACTGAACACATTTTCTTTCACGAGAACAGAGATTCAATATCTAGGTCACAAAATTACTTCCAAGGGTCTATACCAAAGAATGAGCTAGTCACGAACATTTTAAAGTTGCATAATCCTGTAGGGATTGTTATCCTTTCTTCGGATGGTAGAATTTCATGCTAAGTTTTTACCTAATTTAGTCTTCAAAACAGTACACATGCAGAGACTGCTTAAGAAGGGCATTTAATTCACATGGGATGAGGAGTGTGAAAGGGAATTTGAATGTATAAGAAAAAAGGAGTTGTCAGTTAATTGTTCGAATTCCTTTGATCCTGGGAAAACAATGTGCAATTATGATGGATGCCAGTATGAAAGGTCTGGGAGCTGTACTGTTGCAGTATTCTGGATGTGGGGATGATCTCAGGCATGTGGTGTATATTTCGAGGACTTTGGAAGGAGCAGAGGTGAATTATTCCACAATAGGAAGGGAGGCTCTGAGTGTGTTTTGGGCAATTAACTTCAAGAATCTTGTGCGGGGAAGAGAATTTTCAATTTTTACAGATCATAAGCCACTCATGGAGGTTTTTACGAGGAAGGGTCTAGACATGATCTCTAGTAGGATTGATAGATGGATTGTTGGTCTTCAAGATTTTTGTTTTGAAATGTTCCATTTCTGGACTGAACAACAAAATTGCTGATTGTTTGTCAAGACTCAGCTCTGAAGTTAAAGACTGCATTGAGGAGGATGAGGAGAATGTAATCAGAGTGTGCAGTGTTACTGAAGGGATAGTGGAACAAGGCATGGTTGAAAGCTGTAGCTGAAGATACTGTTTTACAGCAAGTTTGTGAGGCACTAAAGAGTGGGTGGAGTTCACATGTGAAAAGTGATGAAGTTCTGGGAGGTTATTGGAGAGCAAAGGATGAATTGTCAGTAGTAGACAGCTTTCTCTTGCATGATTTCAGATTAGTTGTTCCATCCAAGTTGATTAACAAAATTATGGAGTTGGGACATGTGGGGCATCAAGGAATGAGTAAAACGAAAGCCAGAATTTGTTTCAATTTTTGGTGGCCAGGCATGGACCGGATGATTGAAAGGCTGGTCAGAGAATGTCCTGACTGTTCTAACAATGACAAAGTATACAAAACTAGAGTACCTCCAATATACGTTAGAGAGTTTTCCAGCAGGCTGTGGGATGTCGATATTGTTGGACCGATACTTGGAAAAGAAGAGTCCAACTATCTTTGGTATTCATAGATCAGTTTTCTAGGTGGGCTGAAATAGGTATTGTCAGCGGTACTGAAACCAGGAGAGTTAGAATTTTTTAATAAGGTTTTTAGTCGTGAAGGTTTGCCTAATACAATTGTGACTGATAATAATCCACAATTTGTCTCTTTTGAGATGGAGGAATTCCTAAAGTGCAGGAGTATTGGGCACAAATCATGTTATTTTTATCATCCTGAGAGAAATGGTACTGTTGAGAGATTCAATGAATGTGTGAAAGAATGATCACAGTTGGAACTTTGAGGGTAGGAGTTGGAACAAAGGTAATTTTTGCATGCTTACAGGTTTACACCACACACGACTGCTGGAGTTCCCTTTGAGATGTTCAGAGGTCGTAAAGGTAACACCCAGTTGGCTCCTGGGTGGGTATCATGGGGTAAAAATGACTGTTTCCAGGTCCAGGTGAAAGGGGGGAACGAATGTGAAAGGAAATGTGTGGAAAGAAGGAAATAATATTATGATGTAAAGAAGAGTGTAGTAAATGCTGGGATAAGTGTGGGGGAACGAAATTTTGGAAAGAAAACCTACTCTATGTAAGAGTAGAAGTAAGTTCATTGGTCCATTCAAAGTTACTAAACTTTTCAGAAATGCTGTCAAAATTAAGGCTGGGAGGATATGGAACCTGAATCATGTTGAGAAATCAAAGAGTTACATGAAATTTGTCATCTTAACCTTGTGTTTAATCGTCTTTCCTAATGTTATCTTCATATTTTGTGTTCTTTGTTATGTTATTATTAATCTTTTGGAATTTCAAATTACTAATTTCAAATGTTCAACTGTATTGGGGGGGGGCGGGGGGGGAGTGTGCGGTGTCAGATGTATTACATCACTTTTAGAATGTAGACTGTAAGGGGTATTCTATTTCCCCAGGCTAGAGGTTGGCATAGCTGTTGCTGTGCGAGAGTGGATGGAATACGCAGAATAAAGAACTCAACAAATACCCAGCTGTGTCCAGGACTAATTTCTACAACCTGTGCCTAGCCCGGAGTCAAAATCTAGGAATCTTAGTACCTGGTTTGACCCTCCGCTTTCGTTTGAGCACCAAAGTTTAAGCCTAGCAGGTCAATGAAAAAAAAAAAATCAGACCTACTCCCAGGGGCAGTTGGGAAGACAGTGATCAGTCATTAATAATCTCGAAACTGGATTATTGTAATGTACTATATGTAGGGGTCTCACAAACCCGCTTGAAAAGGTTTCAGTGGTACAAAAACACAGCTGCCCGATTGTTACTAAAAAAATTTAAAAAAAAAAAAAAAAAAAACACTTACAAAAAGGACCAGGATGGCCCCGGCATTAGCACAACCGCACTGGCTTCCTCTAAAGGAAAGGGTTGCCTTTAAGGCGACGTGCTACTGCCACAAAAGTTTCAACAAAAAAGGCCCGCAATACCTGCATTCCTGATTATGCCATATATCCCCCAGTAGGAATTTACAGTCAGCAGAAGCTTGCCTGGCCATGATGCCTACTCTTAAAAAGGCACGCACAGGTGGATCCTCCTTTAGTGTCTTAGAAGCAAAAGGGTGGCACTCCCTCCTTCCTTCCCTTACGAAAGAGCCCTCTGAAACGGTCTTTCGTAAGAATTTGAAAATATGTTTTTGTAGGTGCAAGGAATAACTTAGCAAAGGTGGATCGATGATCCTTAGCTGAACGGTTTCATATACCGCTAGGGCCCCTCTACATGAGGAGCTATACACTTTATAAAACGTCTTATGAAGTCCACGGACACCATCCTGTCTCAAAGATGCAGGGTAAAAAGGATCCAAGACAAAGCGAGCATTTTGAATTATTCTTCCTCAGGAAGGTGTTCAGAAGTCAAACATTTAAGATAGGCCTGAGGCCTTAGCCGGGACAAGTGCATACCGAGAACAACACTCCCTGCGTTTCCCCAAATCCAAACATGCTCTATGGCACCACTGGAGAGCAACAGACGTACCTCCTGAAGCAGGATAGACAAATGCTCGTCAGAAATTAGTTCTGGTGCAGGAGGAATAGGAGGTTGGGAGGAGAGAAAAGAAAAGCTGGGGCTTAGCCAATCTGCAAGATCCATCTCACAGATGTGATGTATTGCATACGTGAAATAAAGTGCATTATCTTACCTTCTACCAGCCTGGCGGGGGGGGCAACATTTACTTGCTAAAGGCATGAATCCTTCCAGATTCTCTATCTGGGGGATACAATGTAAATTAATTTGGATTCACATTACTGGCCAAAACCTATACAATGAACTCTTCTGTGGTAGGCGCTAGGTGAGTAAATCTGGATCAGCGGGAGCCAGTCTATGTTGCTGGGTCACCTTACAACCAACTGGCAAGCGAGACCATAGCTTTGACCAGGTAGTCATTAAGGCACTGGTGAAGTGGTCACTGAATGGAAGCAAGGGCTCTGATGTTGCTGCCACAGTCCATAAAACCTCTGTAAAAACATCGGTCTTAGTCTCAATGAAGGGCAGCTGTAATCCTAGTCCATTAGTGACACTCCAAACCACATAGAAAAGGAGGCGTTTTCTGCCACTGGTGACTCCTGTCGCAAGTCCAGCTCTATTTCAGGGGTGGTATCAAGCACACTGGTATTTTGGGAATCAAAGGAATAAGGTATCATCAGTTGGAAGAATATAGTGCCCCTACTGATAGTTGTGTCGCGGTAGACGCACTGGATTAACGTCAGGCTACTTAACAATTGGCTGCAATTTTGTAATTTCATATTGTGATATTGATCAAACTTGAGCAGATATCGGTTTGGGGTCTGACAAAGGTGTCAGCACTGGATCATCATCATCTGGCACCAGTGGAGTCAGTAATGGGTAAAGAGGGAGCAGCGTGTATCTCAGGGAAAAGAGGAGTTCTGTACCCAAGTTGGTATGGGCCCAGTAAAGGACGCCAAGGGACACAATGGTTTGTGTTCTGTGATGTACAACTTTGCTTCCTGCTCTTGAATTACCTTTGGGTGCATATGTCACATGACTTCAAGTCAAATCTGGAGCCCAGGCAACAAAGGTACACCTTAAGGAGGATTGTATTCAACATCTGCTTCCTTCAGTTGCAGCACTGCTTGAATTCGGTTTGGGTAGGGAAATCATGCCTTAGTACACAGTTCAAAAATTAGCTGGACTCCATCACTTCCGGGACAGCATGGAGTCAGCACGGAGCCACAAGACACCACCAACTGGCATACAGGAGCACTGCCACAAAATACTCAGGACCTAGTCTAGCACATGGAGGATAATCCAAAGTGAGGAAACTACAGTTAGAAGGATGCATCAGAAATGAGATAAAAATGGATACTGTCCCAGTTTTCTGCATATGCTACAAGTAGATCGGTTAATTTCAAAAACAGTGTGGACCGTAACGTCAAGGAAGATGAACCTTCCCTGCATCCTTAAAGGACAGCCTGTACCTCAAGCTCTTTTGACCGGCTTCTCACTTCTTCCCCAATCAAAATAATTAGGATACCAATGTCCTCCTTTGTTTGGTACGCTAAAGCACGTTACGCCAACTTAGCCATTATGAAGATATAAAAAACTATATGTCAATTTGCATAGTTCTATTTAGGGTTATCTGTTGGTGCTTCCAATCAGGTCATGAAAACGAAGTGGGAGCAAAATACTACTCATATGGACTTTACCGTGGTCAGGGTAAGGGGCAGAAGAACAAAGAACATTTGCATCACATTTTGTGACTCTTTCTGGTAACTAGGCTTTGATGCGCTGTTTTTAATTGCTTATATCTTCTTTTGCATGTGGTGACGTTATATCCGAGTAATTATACACAACATAAATATCAATTTTAAGCAATAAAGTATACTGTATAGCACAAGCTATAGGACTTTGCATTCACTGAACAGATTTAAACAGGATCACACAGCTTGACACAATTACAAAAAGATCAGAAAGTCATAAAGACTGCTCAGGCTCTTTCACAGCTATTATGCATTGAGTGTAGCTGGAACTAAAATGATAAGCATTGTAACTACAAAAACAAATAAAACGATTATTAGAAATAACTGCCTGTCATAAGTGACTGTTGGAACTGACTGAGGTGTACTGCCTCTTATGAATGGCTGAGAATGGCAACAACTGTGGGAATGTCCTGCATATGGTGCATTTGGGCCTATTGGATGGTTCTGATACCATACAGCAGAAGATGTTAGTTATTTACCTCCAAGAAATCAGGACTGAACAGTCACCACTGGCCAGACTTTCCAAGATTCATGGTATATAAGACTCCTTTCCACTTATGCTTCAGTTTTTCAAGTTTCAACTGGGATCTGATCTCACCCTCGCTTAATATTCATCTCAAGCCGGACTCAAGTTTTTTAATAAACAATTTTTATTATTTTATTGAAGGTACAACAAGTCACATTGAGATCCATCAACAAGCCACATTCACAACTGGACCCACGCACGACCATGCAGTATGATTATGAAAAGACCTTACAGCCAAACGTCAATTCCTCCAAGTCAATCCACTCATAGCATATCCATCCCTGTGGTTCCATTCCATTTATCCCATATTCTGCCATGTTTGGCTAGGCAACCCGAAGCCTCATACACCGGCTTCTCTTGTTGGGTACATCCATCTCCACCACGTCTCCACTGAGCTATCGAAGGAGGCTTCAAGAGCGCCCACTGGACTGCAATGTCTCATTTAGCTACCAGCAGAGCCGGCCCCAAAAAGACTCCATCTGCCCAGATACCACACACTCCCTCAAGGAAAAGTCCCAATTTAAACACCCTATCTGGAGTGAGGTATGTACAATTTAAGTAGAAGGTCTGAACGAGTGAGTTGTGATGATATGGTCAGAACTTTGGGGGCCATCATGGCATCTCGCCAGTTCTAATCACTCAATGGTCCTAACCAGCCACCCAGGCAGATCTAATCTGTGTCAGGGGGTCTGCGTGTTAATGCACAGGGTGCGGTAGATTTGGGACACATTGCCATCAGTTGTGAGGCTAGATAGTATAGATCCAGATTAGACATCCCATGCCCACCCTCATAAGGGCACTGTTGGCAGGTTGAGAATGCTAAGCGTGGGTGTGGACTATGCACTGTTTTGCAAGTGAGTCCATTTCATTAAGCCAGTGTCTATAGATCATATGGGGAACATTTTGAAGGAGGTAAAGAAATTGGGGCAGTATCATCATTCTGTACAATGCTATCCTGCCCATGGCATTTAGAAGAAGTGCTTGACATTTGCGAAGGTCTTCTTTAATCATACGGGTAAGAGGTGTAACGTCGAGGGACCATGTCAGCTCAGGATCCAGGGCAACTTTGATGCCCAAATATCGAAAGCTGAAGTGACAGACTGTAATAGTGGTTGGTCAGTCAAAGCAATCCTGCGAAGGGTGCAGTGGGACTAGAACCAACTTAGCTGGGTAAACGGCCAGGCTGGAGACCTCTGCAAAGAGACTTAAGAGTTGCAAGCAACAGGACCATTGCTATTCGGGTTGGCCAGATACAAGAGAACATCATCCACATCTAATGCAATTCGATCTTCCCGCCCGGTAGGCCATTCCCATCCCTGTATTAATGAGTCAGCTCTTAGAATCCTCACCAGGGTTTCACTAGATAGAGCAACAAGTCGTGGGGACAAGGGGCAGCCCTGACGCGTCCCACATCTTATATGAAAGACACTAAACACCACTCATTTAACCTGAACATGTGCTGACAGGTTGGAATTGAGAACCTGTACAAGGCCACATAATTGGTGACCAAATACCGCTCTTTCAAATACTTGGATTAGATAGGTCCATTCGACAGTGTTGAATGGCTTTTCAAAATCTATGAGGAGTAGCGGTTGCTGGTGGGGTAGGAGGCGACGATAGGTCAGGGCCACATGAAGGTGCCCGAGACAATTCTTCGTGCTCCTAGCAGCATGACCCTACATTGGTCCAGGTGAATTAAAGATAAAAGTACCTTTGGCAGGCATTGAGTGAGGATGGTGGAGAAGATCTTTACTTTGGTATTAATAAGTAATATGGGATGGTAGGCTGTACAGGAGCAGGGGGGCAGGTGTGGTAGGGGGCCGGGGGAACAGCGACATTGGGATAAACTACAATTGTGGCTTGATCGAGCTCGGTTGGGTGGTGGGGGCAGGGAGGTATACCACTTTGCGCTGCCTCAGCATATAGGTTCATCAGATGAGGAGTGAGGATGCTCCTGTATGAACTATAGAACTCTGCTGGATAGCCATCAGGACCCGGGGTTTTACAGGATGCCATTGCTGATATGGCTGCATTAATTTTCTCCACCATTATGGATTTTTTTAATTCCTGCCTTTAAGGGCTGGAGAGTTGGGGAAGAGGCACTTCTTTATTAATAGGGGCTGCCATTTTGGCCTAAGGGCTTGGACGCACCTCAGAGCTTAGCATAGTAGGCAGCAAATGCTTGAGCAATTGCTAGGGAGGTAAGATGGGAATGTCCTGTTTCATCAATTATCTCCGGGATGACTCTACTGGCCACGGGGTGAGAAGCTAGCCAGTACAGTACCTTCCCATTTTTATTGCCCCATCCATAGACCCGTGCCATGGATGCACGCCACATTTGTTTTGCTGTCTTGAGGGAGAGGTGTCGGATCTCTTCTTGAAGAAACAGTAGCTGCCTGGAGATAACGCTAGGAGAGGAAAGGGAGAGCTGCACCTCGAGGGGCAGAGTCTGGTTCTCAAGATGTGTGTTGTGATGATATTTGGTACGTTCCGCTATCCTGAAGAGATGTTGGGCTTGCCCTCGAATGGTAGTCTTGCACACTACCGAAAGAGTTCCGGGTGGTCGCACTGACCCAGTATTATTCTGAAAATAGTGCAAGAGTTCTTGTCCTAATTTCTACATGAATGATTTGTCTAGGAGATGCCAGGTGGTTGGCCGCCACGTGGGGTGCTGAGTGGCGCAGGGGTCACCTATACGTAGGAGAATATGGGCATGGTCAGATATCCCACGGGGGAGGATCTGAATATGGGACACAGAGAACATCTCTATGCAGGCATTTGTGTAACGAGTAGTAGACATGAGTGATCTAGGGTGCCATATTCACAGACAGCCCAGAGACTCCGAGTAGTGACTCAGTTATGTAGCCTTTTGGCATGACTGCACTAAACATTAGAGGGGGGAACCTGTGGAGTCAACTGAGGGATCTAGGACTGCATTAAAGTCACCTCCCTATAAGTGTAAAACCTGACAGGTGTGTTATTACGTCAAGGAGAGTATCTAGCCATAATTCCAGTGCACGGGGAGATGCAATATATGCACAGGAGATTAAGTGGGCGGCCTTCAAGCATACCAGTCAGGGCAATGTAGCGACCCTGAGAGTCGAACCATGTCTTCGATACGGTCATGAGGGAAGGTGTGATGCAGCAGGATCACCAGTCCTCAAGAGCCTCTAGTGAACCCAAGTATACTTTATCAAAGCCCTGTTAGGCAAGTATAGGACATTTGGTACCCATGAAATGGGTTTCCTGCAGCAACAAAATAGAGGAGTAGGAGCGCCTGGCACAACAAAATACAAAGGAGCATTTGACTTGATTAGGAAGGCTCTTAACCTTCCATAACGTAACATTGTAGGGGATGATAGCAGGGCATGGGGTGTCAGTGGATGGTTGCAGTAAAAACCACTACGTTGTTACATATGTATAGCTGAGTGTGAGCTCTCACGAAGGGTGCATGTCTACATGAGACACATCTGGGGTAGCAGCAATGGATCAATGTGACCACCTGTGAAAGAAAAGTTAAAACATGGAAAACAGTTGATGGGGGGAAATACTCAAACATATCCCGATCAAAAACCCCACTCCCCCTACGCCCCAACTCTCCCTCACCACATACTTCCTCCCTTCCTCCCCTCTTCCCCCCCCCCCCCCATGAAGCATCTGTGGCCACGAACTCCAAACCAAAGCAACTTGTCTTAGGATGGTGTGGAGTGGTGAGCCCCTCCACGAACAAGGATCCCAAGCAATGCAGTGCCTGCAAGAGCGTAGGTGGTCAGCAGACAAGGGAGTCCTCCAACAGAAATGGGAAGTTTCCAGAAATATTTATCCACAAGCTATGGTGCGATTACAAGGGGGAAGGGATCTGGCTCAGCCGCTCTTGGATGGAAGTCCGTGAGTGTGGCTCGCCTGCCCCGCACAAGTATGGGTAAGATCTCTGAGGTGCCAGAGGTGTCAGCGAACCGAGGCTTGGCGATGGGCTGTGTTAGATTTTTCCTCTGGCAACAACCAGTACAGCGACAAATGCAAAAACAACACGTACAGCCCCTCTATCAGCATCTGTCCACTGGGTGTCTGTGTCGACAGCTGTCTGGCACTAGGGGAGGAAGGGAGTGCTGTAAGGCGGAGCCGATTCTCCTCAGTAAGCCATTCCCTGAGAGACTACAGGGAATCAAAAAAGAAAGATTTGCTGTCCAGAATAACTAAGGCTTGCCAGGAACAGGGGAATATAGCTCAACTGAAGAGCTATACGTTTTTGCTTGACTGATTCATGGGAGCGCCATTTAGTCTGAACCTTGCGTGTGTAGTCTGGGAAGGAACGTATTTTAGAGTTTTCATAACAGAGGTCTAGAGTCACTCTTACTTCCTTGAGAATGCTGTCCCAGTCTTTGAAGTTGAGAAATCTTGCCTCAGTGTCTGCCGCTGGGCACCCGGTGGAGGTTTAGGAGTCAAGGCCCTGTGTGCCCGATCAATCGCGAACCATATGGACAGTTTGTCTAAGGCCATTCTTGGTTTAAGCCAACGCTGTAAGAACTCAGTAGGGCAACAACTCTCCACCTCTTCTGGAAACCCTACAAAGCCCAAGTTGTTGCATTTATAGTGATTTTTGTCATCTTCAGCTCGGTGGTGGAGTTCGCTCGTATGGGTCAACAGTTGAGCTACCTTGAGCCTCAGGTCCATGACCTTATCCTCAACCATGAAAACACAGCCCTCCACCTCTGATGTGACCCGTGGCATTCCAGAAGTCATGGTGAAGAAGTCCCACATATGGACGTATATCATCAGTGATGACTGTATGAGCCTGAAGGATCTTGTCCAGGCTATCGACTGCTGTTGTGCCTTCAGAGATGTCGCCCACAGAGGATCCAGCCAAAGTAGTAAACTGATCTATGTGGGGTTGGGAGGTGGGTGGTGGTTTGCCCAGCTTGTCCTTCCCCATGACCCTAAGAGGCACGAGCCAAGGCTACTGAGGCTTGGCCCACTTACCACGCTTCATGGTAGCCCAAGCAGCCAGATGTGAAGGAGGGACCTGAAGGAGAAGTTACGATGCAGGTAAGTAGGGACTTTGGTGGGTCGCGCACATCTAGATCTCTGGACTAGCTGGAACGAAGGAACACAGGGCGATCCACCACGGCCGAGGT
Organism: Pleurodeles waltl; assembly: GCF_031143425.1. Classification (NCBI taxonomy): domain Eukaryota; kingdom Metazoa; phylum Chordata; class Amphibia; order Caudata; family Salamandridae; genus Pleurodeles; species Pleurodeles waltl. The sequence continues at coordinate 351,821,840 of NC_090440.1, forward strand.
CAGACTCCTATCAAGCCTCCATGCACAACACCCCCACCGCCAGTAGCCAACCCCCCTCCCCCACACTCACATAAGGTCCATTGTCAGGATGCGCCGCAGGTCGTATAAGAGCAAGGGCCCACTGGGGTCCGCTCTGCAAGCCAGCAGCAGTCACCGAAGAGCAGCATCGAGTCCTGTGCAGACAAGATGGTGGACCAGGGCCTACACAGGTTCCAGTAGGTAAACCCAACCGTCAGTGCCCCACAAGTCATGCCAGTGGAGAAGCACCACAGTCCAGGAGGCTCCCCCGCTGAGACTGCAGAGCTGACCAGCCATCAGAAGCTGGCATTTACAGTGGCTCAGCGCTGGGGATGGCCACCACTCGTGAGCCAGGGGCAAGATGGTGGGACCAGGGCCTACACAGGTCCAAGACGGTGAACCCAACCGTCAGAGCCCCACAAGTAATGCCAGTGGAGGAGCACCGAAGTTCAGGAGGCTCCCCCGCTGAGACGGCAGCGCTGGCTGGCCGTCAGAAGCTGACATTTACACTGGCTCAGCGATGGAGATGCCCACCACTGGTGAGCCAAAGGGCATGTTCGGACACCGCTGATGCAGCAGTGTCCAACTGGGGCCAGGCTAGGAGTTCACAGGCTCCCCAGCCCCCGAGCTGGCCCACATTCAGCGCCACAAGCAGCCCTGCGTCACCCCACAGTCATCTGTCGAGTGACATCCATCCGGAGAGGAGCAGCTTAGATCAGGCCCGGGCCACCTCAGCAGGTGGAAACGCAGCACTCACCTACAGCTGGCAGTGCTGCGATTGTCTAGGCAGGAGTTGGCTTCTCCAGGGACGGAACGCCCACGGCAGACTGCAGTGTAGATGGATTACTAATGCTGAGGGCTGGGGGGACAGCGGGGGTAGGGGAATTGAAGGGAGGCAGAGAGCATGACCCACGTCCAGGCCTTACCCCGCCTCCCCACTGCCAACCAGGCAGCATTGTACCTTCAGCCCCTGCGTCTGCTTCTCCAACACCAATGCCCACACCGGGGCCCGCAGACAGGGGCATCATGCTCACCTAAGGTCCGTCAGGGCCTCCCTGGACCGCCACCGCCATCGCCCCCCCCCGTCCTAGGCGAGGGCCAGGTCACCATGATGGGTCCCCATGGGCAAGGTGCTTCAGCTGATGTGTCAGAGGGCGCTGAATGTCACGAATAAGTCATGGGGCTTATCCGAAGTCACCTTCTATGTTCACCTGTGCAGATATTGCAAGACACTGCAGGCAATGGCAGCAGATGACCGAGAGGTCCAGAGCGCACTCAGAGTGCGAATGCCATCCTGACTTAAGTTTTATAGTGAGGCAAGCCACATACATGGGAGAAGGGAAGGCAAGCAAACAGGGGCCACTTGAGGGTGCTGTAACATGGTTTTTATTGACTGTACTGTATATATATATATATATGGAAAATGTCACTTACCCAGTGTACATCTGTTCGTGGCATTAGTCACTGCAGATTCACATGCTGTGCATAGTCCGCCGTCTGGTGTTGGGTCGGAGTGTTACAAGTTGTTTTTCTTCGAAGAAGTCTTTTCGAGTCACGAGACCGAGGGACTCCTCCCACTTCGGTTCCATTGCGCATGGGCGTCGACTCCATCTTAGATTGTTTTCCCCGCAGAGGGTGAGGTAGGAGTTGTGTATGCTAATAATAGTGCCCATGCAATGGAATAAATACGTATGTACAAAATGAAGGTTTAATGTAATATATTTACAAATGTACAAATGTTCAAGATCTACTTCCAAACGGCTACAGGCTCCCAGGGAGGAGGGTGGGCGCATGTGAATCTGCAGTGACTAATGCCACGAACAGATGTACACTGGGTAAGTGACATTTTCTGTTCGGTGGCATGTGTAGCTGCAGATACACATGCTGTGCATAGACTAGTAAGCAGTTATCTCCCCAAAAGCGGTGGTTCAGCCTGTAGGAGTGGAAGTAGTTTGAAATAAAGTTCTTAGTACGGCTTGACCTACTGTGGCCTGTTGTGCAGATAACCCATCTACACAGTAGTGTTTAGTAAATGTATGAGGCGTAGACCATGTTGCTGCCTTACATATTTCGGTCATTGGAATATTTCCGAGAAAGGCCATAGTAGCACCCTTCTTTCTGGTTGAGTGTGCCTTCGGTGTAATAGGCAGTTCTCTTTTTGCTTTAAGATAGCAGGTTTGGATGCACTTTACTATCCATCTGGCGATACCTTGTTTTGAAATTGGATTTCCTGTATGAGGTTTTTGAAAGGCAATAAATAGTTGTTTTGTCTTCCTAATTTCTTTTGTCCTGTCAATGTAGTACATTAGCGCTCTTTTGATGTCTAATGTATGTAGTGCTCTTTCAGCTATTGAATCTGGCTGTGGAAAGAACACTGGTAATTCCACTGTTTGGTTTAAGTGGAATGGTGAGATAACCTTTGGTAAGAATTTTGGATTTGTTCTTAGAACGATTTTATGTTTGTGTATTTGAATAAATGGTTCTTGTATGGTAAATGCCTGTATTTCACTTACTCTTCTTAGAGATGTGATGGCAATGAGAAATGCAACTTTCCACGTTAAGTATTGCATTTCACAAGAATGCATGGGTTCGAAAGGTGGACCCATGAGCCTTGTCAAGACAATGTTGAGGTTCCATGAAGGAACAGGTGGTGTCCTTGGTGGTATAATTCTCTTTAGGCCCTCCATAAACGCTTTAATGACAGGTATTCTAAATAGGGAAGTTGAATGAGTAATCTGCAGGTAAGCAGATATTGCTGCGAGATGTATTTTTATGGAAGAGAAAGCTAGATTTGATTTTTGTAAATGTAGTAAATATCCTACTACATCTTTTGGAGATGCATGCAATGGTTGGACTTGATTATTATGGCAGTAACAAACAAATCTTTTCCATTTACTTGCATAGCAGTGTCTAGTGGATGGTCTTCTAGCTTGTTTTATGACCTCCATACATGTGAGGTTTAAGTGTCCAAATTCTAGGATTTCAGGAGCCAAATTGCTAGATTCAGCGATGCTGGGTTTGGATGCCTGATCTGTTGTTTGTGTTGTGTTAACAGATCTGGTCTGTTGGGTAGTTTGACATGAGGTACCACTGACAGGTCTAGTAGTGTGGTATACCAAGGTTGTCTTGCCCATGTTGGTGCTATTAGTATGAGTTTGAGTTTGTTTTGACTCAATCTGTTTACTAGATATGGAAGGAGAGGGAGAGGGGGAAAAGCGTACGCAAATATCCCTGACCAATTCATCCATAGAGCATTGCCTTGAGATTCGCAGTGGGGGTACCTGGATGCGAAGTTTTGGCATTTTGCGTTTTCTTTTGTTGCAAATAGATCTATTTGAGGTGTTCCCCAAATTTGGAAGTAAGTGTTTAGGATTTGGGGGTGAATTTCCCATTCGTGGACCTGTTGGTGATCCCGAGAGAGATTGTCTGCTAGCTGGTTCTGGATCCCTGGAATAAACTGTGCTATTAGGCGAATGTGGTTGTGAATTGCCCAATGCCATATTTTTTGTGTTAGGAGACACAACTGTGTCGAGTGTGTTCCCCCGTGTTTGTTTAAATAATACATTGTCGTCATGTTGTCTGTTTTGACAAGAATGTATTTGTGGGTTATCATTGGTTGGAATGCTTTCAACGCTAGAAATACTGCTAACAATTCTAGGTGATTTATATGAAACTTTCTTTGATGTACGTCCCATTGTCCTTGGATGCTGTGTTGATTGAGGTGTGCTCCCCACCCTGTCATGGAAGCATCTGTTGTTATTACATGTTGTGGCACTGGGTCTTGGAAAGGCCGCCCTTTGTTTAAATTTGTACTGTTCCACCATAGAAGCGAGATGTATGTTTGGCGGTCTATCAACACCAGATCTAGAAGTTGACCCTGTGCATGTGACCATTGTGATGCTAGGCACTGTTGTAAGGGCCGCATGTGCAATCTTGCGTTTGGGACAATGGCTATGCATGAGGACATCATGCCTAGGAGTTTTAATACCATCTTTGCGTGTATCTTTTGTGTTGGATACATAGCTTGTATCACCTTGTGAAAATTTTGAACCCTTTGTGGACTTGGAGTGGCTATCCCTTTTGTTGTGTTGATTGTTGCTCCTAAGTATTGCTGTGTTTGACGAGGCAAAAGGTGCGACTTTGCATAGTTGATGGAGAAACCTAGTTTGTAAAGGGTTTGTATAACATAATCTGTGTGGTGTGAACACTTTGTTAGCGAGTTGGTTTTGATTAACCAATCGTCTAGGTACGGAAACACGTGTATTTGCTGCCTCCTGATATGTGCAGCTACTACTGCTAGACATTTTGTAAAGACTCTTGGTGCTGTTGTTATTCCGAATGGCAACACTTTGAATTGGTAATGTATTCCTTTGAATACGAACCTTAGGTATTTCCTGTGCGAGGGATGTATCGGTATATGGAAATACGCGTCTTTTAGATCTAACGTTGTCATGTAGTCGTGCTGTTTCAGTAGTGGTATTACGTCTTGTAACGTGACCATGTGAAAGTGGTCCGATTTGATGTAGGTGTTTAGTGTTCTGAGATCTAATATTGGTCTCAGAGTTTTGTCCTTTTTTGGTATTAGAAAGTACAGTGAGTAAACTCCTGTGTTCTTTTGTGTTTTTGGTACTAATTCTATTGCGTCTTTTTGCAGTAATGCTTGAACTTCTAGTCCTAGAAGGTCTATATGCTGTTTTGACATATTGTGTGTTTTCGGTGGGACATTTGGAGGGAGTTGGAGAAATTCTATGCAATAACCATGTTGGATAATTGCTAAGACCCAAGTGTCTGTTGTTATTTCTTCCCATGATTTGTGGAACTTACTTAGTCTTCCCCCCACTGGTGTTGTGTGAAGGGGTTGTGTGACCTGTGAGTCACTGTTTATTTGGAGGGGTTTTTGGACCTTGAAACTTTCCCTGGTTTCTTGGGAATTGGCCCCCTCTGTATTGGCCCCGAAAGCCACCCCTTTGATATTGTCCCTGGTAGGGAGCTGGTCTTGATTGTGAGGTGCTGGCTTCTGTGGCTTGACCTCGAAACCCTCCTCTGAAAGTAGTTTTGCGAAATGTACCAAATGTGCCTCTGCCCTGCGGGGAATAGAGTGCGCCCATGGCTTTAGCTGTGTCAGTGTCCTTTTTTAATTTTTCAATTGCAGTGTCCACTTCTGGGCCAAATAATTGCTCTTCATTGAACGGCATATTGAGCACTGCCTGTTGTATCTCAGGTTTGAAGCCGGATGTGCGCAACCATGCGTGCCTCCTTATTGTTACAGCAGTATTTATTGTTCTTGCAGCTGTATCTGCTGCATCCATAGAAGAACGGATTTGGTTGTTGGATATATTCTGTCCCTCTTCAACCACTTGTTTTGCCCGTTTCTGGAATTCTTTGGGGAGGTGCTCGATGAGATGCTGCATCTCGTCCCAATGGGCTCTGTGATATCGCGCTAGGAGTGCTTGCGAGTTAGCGATGCGCCATTGATTTGCAGCTTGTGCTGCAACCCTTTTCCCCGCTGCATCAAACTTGCGGCTCTCCTTGTCAGGAGGTGGTGCGTCGCCTGACGTGTGCGAATTGGCTCTTTTACGAGCTGCTCCTACGACAACTGAATCTGGTGTCAGTTGTGATGTAATAAAAGCAGGGTCTGTGGGCGGTGCCTTGTATTTCTTCTCCACCCTTGGAGTTATTGCTCTGCTTTTAACTGGCTCCTTAAAAATTTGTTTACCGTGCCTTAGCATTCCCGGGAGCATAGGAAGGCTTTGATAATTGCTATGGGTGGAGGACAGGGTGTTAAAGAGGAAGTCATCCTCGATAGGCTCTGAATGTAGCGATAAATTATGAAACTCTGCTGCCCTAGCTACCACCTGTGCATATGCCGTACTGTCCTCAGGTGGTGAGGGTTTGGTGGGGTACGACTCAGGGCTATTGTCCGATACTGGAGCGTCATAGAGATCCCATGCGTCCTGATCATCTTGGCTCATGGTGGTATGAGCTGGTGATTGTGGCGGAGTCTGTGCCGGCGATATATGAGTTGCCGGTGGTGGAGAGGGTGGTGGAGTTACCTTCTTTACCACTTTTGCTTGTGGTGTCTTGTCTTGTTGTTGGAAATCTAGTTTCCTTTTTCTTCTGATTGGGGGAAGAGTGCTGATCTTCCCTGTACCACTTTGTATAAAGATCCGCTTTTGCGTGTGATCTACATCTGTTGTTTGTAATTCCTCCTCAAATCTGTGTCTTTGTAGTTGGGAGGACAGTGATTGTTCCTCTGAGTAGGAACTGGCTTTCGGTTCGGTTGCTGGGCGTTTTGGCACCGAAACCGTGTCTTTTGTTGTTTTCGGCTCCGACAAGATCCTTCTCCTTTTTCGGTGTCGTACCCTCTCGGTGTCGACCGTCTTCGGTGCCGCTATCTCTGTGCCGAGCAGCTTCGGTGCCGCTGTCTCTGTGCCGAGCAGCTTCGGTGCCGCTGTCTCGGTGTCGACCCTTTTCTGCGGCACTTTCTCGGTCCCGAGATTGCTGCGTGCCTGTGTCTCGACCTGAGTCGGACGATCTCGGCACCAGCTCGCCCTTTTTCGGTGCCGATGGCCGGTCACCTACTTTATGGGTTGAGCCATGGCCTGTTGGCAGTGGCGTCCCCTGGGCTTTGTCTGTTCTTTCGTGTGTTTTTTGTTTCGACGTCTTACTCACGGTTGGTTGTTCGTCGACGTCGAATTCTTCGGAATCCGAATCGCAGATGGAAAAAGTTTCTTCTTCTTCTTCTTCTTCTTCCTCCTCGAACCCTTGTTGTCCTGTGGGCGTGGAAGCCATCTGCAACCTCCTGGCTCTTCGGTCCCTGAGCGTTTTTCTGGACCGAAACGCGCGACAGGCCTCACACGACTCTTCCTTGTGCTCGGGGGACAGGCACAAGTTACAGACCAAATGTTGGTCTGTATAAGGATATTTACTGTGGCATTTAGGACAGAATTGGAACGGGGTCCGTTCCATCAGTCTCGATGTTGCACGCGGTCGGGCCGACCAGGCCCCGACGGGGATCGAAAATACCCCAAAGGGTTACCGGAGCTCTTTAAGGCTCGGTGTCGATTTGCCCTAACTATACCGATACCAAACGAAACAATACCGACGAATTTTCCGTTGATTCTGACTAACTTTCCGAACCGAAACACGGAGCGAAAAGGAACACGTCCGAACCCGATGGCGGAAAAAAAACAATCTAAGATGGAGTCGACGCCCATGCGCAATGGAACCGAAGTGGGAGGAGTCCCTCGGTCTCGTGACTCGAAAAGACTTCTTCGAAGAAAAACAACTTGTAACACTCCGACCCAACACCAGACGGCGGACTATGCACAGCATGTGTATCTGCAGCTACACATGCCACCGAACGAACGAGTTACTTACCTTCGGTAACAACTTTTCTGGTGGATACATTAGCTACCTGTGGATTCCTCACCTAATGAATACTCCCATGGCGCCAGCATTCGACGGAAATCTTCTTACTAGTCTCTGCACGTCGACGAGGACGTCACTCTAGCCCACGCGATGCCGTCTGACGTCATACAGGCAATAAGAGGTCCTCGACGACGTGCGGACGTCAGTACCAATCATTTTTTACGTGCATGAGAACAACCAGGTAATGCAATGAAAGAGCAAGGCATCATCCCATTACATTGTAAAAATACACAACATTGCATGAATAACTGTAAATCTTTTATATATATATATATATATATATATATATATATATATATATATAAAACTCTCTCTTTTTAAAATATATATACACATCAAGTATATACACAAAGATATATACATATATATAAATATAATATATACAACATCTATTGCACCCTCAAAGACCAAGAGGAGCGTACTCAAGGATTACTTGGTAAGACCAGAAAGGCAACGGGGAGGCGGGTGGGACCGTGAGGAATCCACAGGTAGCTAATGTATCCACCAGAAAAGTCGTTACCGAAGGTAAGTAACTCGTTCTTCTGATGGATACAACTACCTGTGGATTCCTCACCTAATGAATAGAGTCCCAAAGCAGTACCACACCCGGCGGTGGGTGCCTAAATGGTCAAACCAAGAAATCCTGCAGCACTGACCGTGCAAAATGGCCGTCCCTTCTAACCTCAGAATCCAAACAGTAATGTTTTGCAAAAGTGTGAAGGGACGACCAAGTTGCGGCCTTGCAGATGTCGACCACAGGAACACCTCTGGCCAAGGCCGAAGTGGCCGACTTAGCTCTGGTGGAATGAGCTCTAATGCCCTCAGGAGGATCCTTCTTTGCCAAAGAGTAACAGATTTTAATGCAAAGAACAACCCACCTGGATAGTGTTCTCTTGTGGACTGCCTTTCCTCTCCTCTTGCCCACGTATCCAATAAACAGCTGATCCTCCAGCCTGAAATCCTTTGTTCTATCAATAAAGAAGCTCAACGCTCTCTTTGGGTCCAGACGGTGTAGTCTTTCTTCCTCTTTGGAAGGATGAGGCGGAGGATAGAACGTGGACAAAGTAATTGCCTGAGCCAAATGGAAGGGTGAAACAACCTTCGGGAGGAAAGCAGCCTTGGTCCTCAACACCACCTTATCCCCATAAAAAGTTGTATAAGGGGGCTTTACTGATAAGGCCTGCAACTCACTCACTCTCCTTGCTGATGTTATAGCTATCAGGAAGACTGTTTTTAAAACCAAATACCTTAAGGGGCAAGAATGCATAGGTTCAAAAGGGGACCCCATAAGGAAAGTCAGGACCAAGGACAAATCCCATTGCGGCATAACGAATGGCTTTGGAGGATATTTATTTAGAAGACCTTTCAAGAATCTGATAACAATAGGGGATTTAAATAAAGATGGTTGGTCTGGAAGACATATGAAGGCTGACAAGGCCGATAAATAACCCTTAATGGTAGCCACTGCACAACCTTTCTGCGCTAGAGACAGAGCAAAAGACAAAACGTCCGATAGATGAGCATGCAAAGGATCAATCTGCCTCTCTCCACACCACGCAACAAATTTAGACCATCTATTAGCGTAGATAGATTTAGTGGAGTGTCGCCTGGCCGCTAATATAACATCCACTACCTCAGGTGGGAGAGAGAAGGAACTCAGGTTGCCCCGTTCAATCTCCAGGCATGTAGGTGCAGACTCTGGAGGTTGGGGTGTAGAACCTGCCCCTGCGACTGCGAGAGGAGGTCTGCCCTGAAAGGGAGACGGAGCGGAGGGCACATTGAGAGTTGGAGAAGGTCGGAGTACCATACCCTCCTTGGCCAATCCGGAGCTATTAGGATGACTAGAGCCCGGTCCTGGCGAATCTTCCTCAATACTCGAGGAATCAAGGGTATGGGAGGAATCGCGTAAAGTAACTGGCCGCACCAGGTTATTTGAAACGCGTCCCCCAACGCTCCCTGCATCGGATACTGGAGGCTGCAGAATAATGCGCGTTCTCTCGAGTGGCAAACAGATCTACCCGAGGAAACCCCCACCTCTGGAAGATTAAACGGACTTGATCTGGATGGAGACGCCACTCGTGGTCTGCCGAGAAATGGCGACACGCACGTTCAAGACTCCGGCCAGATGGTTTGCTATCAAGCAAATCTGATGGTCCTTTGCCCAGGACCATAGTCGAAGAGCTTCTCTGCAGAGAAGGTACGACCCCACTCCTCCCTGCTTGTTTATGTACCACATCGTGGTAGTATTGTCCGTTAGGACCTGTACCGACTGACCACGAAGGGAAGGGAGGAAGGCCTTGAGAGCCAGACGTACAGCCCGTAACTCTAACAGATTGATGTGAAAAATCTGTTCCTCTGGAGACCAAAGACCTTTGATCTCCAGATCCCCCAGATGAGCTCCCCACCCTAGAGTGGAAGCATCCGTTATGACTGTGGCCACTGGTGGCGACTGCTGGAACGGCTTTCCTTGTGAAGGATTGTTGCTTGCAATCCACCACTTCAAATCCACAGCAGCATCTCTGGAGATCTTGACAGTACCCTCTAGATCCCCTTTGTGTTGAGACCACTGCCTTCGGAGGCACCACTGAAGAGCCCTCATGTGCCAGCGAGCATGCGTGACCAACAGAATGCAGGAGGCAAACAGACCGAGGAGACGAAGGACCTTGAGGACTGGAACTACCGCTCCATTTCGAAACATTGGAACCAAATCCTGAATATCTTGAATCCGCTGAAGCGGAGGAAAGGCCCGACCCAATGTTGTATCCAGTACTGCCCCTATGAACAGGAGGCGCTGAGAGGGCTCTAGGTGAGATTTGGGCTCGTTCACCGAAAAACCCAGGTCGAACAACAACTGGGTTGTTGACTGCAGATGATGCGACACAAGCTCCGGGGACTTGGCTTTGATCAACCAGTCGTCCAAGTAAGGGAATACTGCTATCCCCTTCCTTCTGAGTTCTGCCGCAACCACCGACATCACCTTCGTGAAGACTCGAGGTGCTGAAGTAAGACCAAACGGAAGGACCGCAAACTGATAGTGTTGCGATCCCACCACAAACCGGAGATACTTCCTGTGTGACTTGAGTATCGGGATATGAAAGTAAGCATCCTGCAAGTCGACAGACACCATCCAGTCTTCCTTGTTCAACGCCAAAAGCACCTGTGCTAGGGTCAGCATCTTGAACTTTTCCTGCTTGAGGAACCAATTCAAGATCCTCAGGTCCAGAATTGGTCTCAAACGACCATCCTTCTTGGGAATCAGGAAATACCTTGAGTAACATCCTCGACCCCTTTCCTGCTCTGGGACCAATTCCACCGCGCCCTTGGAAAGGAGGGCTTGTACCTCCTGTTCTAGCAACAGGAGGTGTTCTTCTGAACAATAAGAAGGGCGGGGCGGGATGAGGGGCGGGAACTCCCGAAAGGGAAGGGTGTAGCCTTTTCCCACAATACTGAGAACCCAAGTGTCCATTGTAACAGTCTTCCATTTGGTGAGAAAATGCTGTAATCTTCCCCCTACAGGAGAGGAGTGAGTGGGAAATGGTGGAAGCCTAAGGCTGCTTCCCCTGCTGCACCCCACCAGAGGATGAGGAAGAGGCAGAGTGCTGCTGAGAGGCTCCTCTGGTGCGGACCCTACCTCTCCCCCTAAAAGATCTATAGGGATGGGAAGAGGCAGGTTGCTGATATCTTCCCCGAAAGGAAGAGGAGGAAGAGCCACGCCCAAATCCACGAAACCTCCTGAAAAATCTGGAAGAGGCCGTGGAAGAAGGAGCTTGGAGCCCTAACGACTTAGCCGTGGCCCTGCTTTCCTTAAAACGTTCCAAGGCCGAATCAGCCTTGGCTCCAAACAGTTTGTCCCCATCAAACGGGAGATCCAACAATGTGGACTGTACATCTGCAGAAAAGCCCGAGTTACGGAGCCAGGCCTGTCTCCTTGCCACCACAGTTGTGCCCATTGCTCTGGCTACCGAGTCGGTGGTATCCAGTCCCGTCTGGATAATCTGGGTCGCAGCAGCCTGGGCATTTGAAACAAGATCCAAAAGACCCTGGGGAAGCTCTGTAAACGATGAGGAAATGTCATCCATCAGAGCATGAATATACCTCCCCAGGATACAGGTTGCATTGGTGGCTTTTAACGCCAGACTGCAGGACGAAAAAATCTTCTTGGACTGCGCCTCTAGTTTCTTTGAATCTCTGTCCCCAGGCACCGTCGGGAAAGAACCAGGCGGTGACTTGGATGAACAGGAGGCCTGCACCACCAAGCTCTCCGGCGTAGGGTGCCTAGATAGAAAACCAGGGTCAGTCGGAGCCGCCCGATACCTCCTGCCCATGGCTCTGTGAACTGCTGGGGAAGATGCCGGCCTCTTCCACACCTCTAACACCGGATCCAGCAGAGCGTCATTAAATGGCAACAGAGGCTCCGCCGCAGCTGAGGCCGGATGTAGCACCTCTGTTAAAAGGTTTTGTTTAGCCTCCACCACCGGCAAAGGCAGGTCCAAAAAACTAGCTGCCTTCCGTACCACTGCATGAAAGGAAGCAGCCTCCTCAGTATATTCCCCCGGGGACGAAAGATCCCACTCAGGGGAAGTGTCCAGCCCACTGGCCGACTCCAGTCCACGCAGCCCATCACCCGAGTCCTCTAGCTCTCCTTCCTCCAGGGCTCGTTGGTACTCCTGCTCTTCTAATACACGGAGAGCACGTCTCCTCGAATGAAGTCGTTGTTCAATACGCGGAGTCGACAATGCCTCCGCCGAAGTCGAAGATCGGCGCCGATCTTCAGAAGCCACCGACGCCGCGTCCGGCGCCACAGGTAACTTCGGCGCCGACGAAAGAGCAGCTGAAGCAGATGGACCCACCGGAGTCACAGGCCGAAATCCCGACGTCGACGGGATGGAAATCCCCGGGGCCAATCCTTCTGAAGCCACCGGAGCGGCCACCGGCGCCGACACTGGCGCCGAGCCCACATTCCCAAAAGGGAGAAAGGGCATAAAGGGTGCCGGCCGAAGAGGCGCAGGATCACCCAAAGAAAAGGCCAAAGGCCCAGCCGGAGCACCCCCTGGAGCCATCTGTTGGAAGATGGCATACATCGCATTCAAGAATGCGGAACTATCGGCTCCAGGGGTGGGAAAAGCCGGATACTGAGGTGCCTGTCTCGGAGGCGACCCAAACGCCGGCCTCGACGTCTGCGCCGGAGAAAACACCTGAGGCTCCAATACCTCAATCACCGACGCCTGTCCAGGTGAAGTTGGAGACGCCGGAGAGGGCAACGGCGTCGAAGGATGCGGCGTAACCGTGGGACTGATCTCCCATGTCCTTCGGCGCCGATCCGAAGACCTGGAACGAGTCTCCTTCGAATGACGCCGAGATTCTCTACGGCGCCGGGAGTCTCGATGACGCCGATGTCTTGGAGAAGAAGACTTCTTGTGATGCTTCTCCTTCGATTTTGCCATAAACAGCTTCGCCTCACGTTCCTTGAGGGCCTTTGGATTCATGTGCTGGCATGAATCACAAGTCGAGACGTCGTGGTCGGAGCTCAAACACCAAAGGCAATCGGAATGAGGATCCGTCACCGACATCTTGCCTCCACACTCACGACAAGGCTTAAATCCAGACTTTCTCTGCGACATTATTACCACAGCGAAAGACTACGCAGCAAAAATACACTGTAACCACAAAAGTAACAGTTGCTCCCTCGAAGATAACCGTTTCGAATGCACGGAAAAAAGGGAACGGACGTCCGCACGTCGTCGAGGACCTCTTATTGCCTGTATGACGTCAGACGGCGTCGCGTGGGCTAGAGTGACGTCCTCGTCGACGTGCAGAGACTAGTAAGAAGATTTCCGTCGAATGCTGGCGCCATGGGAGTATTCATTAGGTGAGGAATCCACAGGTAGTTGTATCCATCAGAAATATATATATATATATATATATATATATAAAATAATATCTCAAGCCACCTTTTAAACTCATTTAATCTCATCACTGTCAATTTTACATGTACATAAAAAAATATCCAAATCCTCGTCTATTCAGGAGTAGACGGAGGCTCCAGTATTCAATGGATCTGTGGTGACACTAAGAACCTGAATGGGCCACAACTGGCTCAAGCTGAGCACCAAAATAATTGAGATCATGAACTTTTGAGGCGACCTGGGTCACCTTTCTTCTGGCCTGATCAAATGGGCCCTGCCCTACTGTAGGAAATGTGGTGGACAGCTATGGTGTTGTCACCTCGTACCAGGTCCAAACAACCACTATTAGTGAATGAAGACAGTATCTAGGAAGCCAGGGCTCTCTAGAGGTAGCTGTGAATGAGCAGCCAAAGCTTATCTAGGAGACAACAACACTGGGGGGGGTCCTCTAATGAGCTTCCAGAGTGCATCAGATCATGCAACCATGCAACATGTTGGAATCATATTGGGGTAGATTCCAACATGTTTAATGCCAAAGATGCCCTGGTTTGGAGTTCCCGTTATGTAGCTGGACACAGGTAGTGAGTGACCTGTGTCCAGTACACGGATAAAATGGCTTCTCTGCACTTACGAAGTCCAGTAAAACGGGAGTTCGTAGGGGCACCTCTGCTCATGAAGGGGTGCTCTACACACAGGGACCTGCACCCTGCCCTTTGGACTGGAAAGGCCTACCACAGGGGTGACTTAGTGACCTGTGGTGAAAGAGTGCATGCTCCTTTTCACACAGGCTGCAATGGCAGGCCTGCAGGCACATCTTGTATGGGCTCCCATTGGTGGTATAATACATGCTGCAGCCCATAGGAGACCCCTGGTGTCCCAATGCACTGGGTATCTAAGTACCATATACCAGGGACTTATAAGGTGACCCCAGAAGGTCAATTGTGGAGTGCACAAACATCCTAGGATAACCAAATTTGGGGGGAGAGAGCAGTGTGGGTAACCATGCCAAAAACTGAGTACTTTCCTACACGTACACCATTACATGTGATGAAAAATACAGACCTTTAAATTAATACAAAACTCGTGCTGATGCCACAGAATGCCTTGGCGCCCATGTCTTTTATCCATCATTGCTTTGCAGGAGAAGACTTCATTTGACATACAGAAGCATAGGACAGCAGTATCTGCTATTAATGAGATAAAACTACACTGAGATAACAACCTTATTCCTCGTCACCTGATATGCCACATTAAGTCGCATTATATACAAAGCATGCAACCTGTCTCATTTTTCACTAGAATACATTTAATTTAGGTACTCTATTGTTGGTATACACTGGCATACAGATGTGTAATTTAGTCTAATATTACAGTATTTGTGAGACACGCATCACAAAAGGTGTCTCCAAGTGGCAGTTAATGCAATGTTCCTTGTAAGGAGGGTAGCGGGCAAACGATAAATGGACACTTAATTCCTAACCCTTCTTATGGGCCCACTCTCTTCCGGTCATTAAATTTCCAAAGACTCAATTGGTTCACCGAATTGGTGAGTCGAGCCCTTTAGAATGAACAGAACGCCCAAGAAGCTATACTGTTAGTAAAATGCTCATTCTGCAGAGAGGTTCATTCTAAATAGAGGAGCAGGACTGTTGATGCTATTTTCACTTTTTCTTCCATATAGTCTGGTAATATGCCCGTAGCTCTGTCATTTGGTCCCACAACGTTAACCAATGCGAATACTAATCATTCATCTCAAAAGGTAAACAGATACGCAGTATGGTAAAGATATAATTCAGAATGCACTGCTTTTGCATAATTGACAAACAAGTTAGCGTTAGAAATATATACAACCTTAAAATACACTTCAAATACCTGTTATGTCAGAAAGTGAAAAATCTAGTTAAAATGTAAACCTCTTCCTAAAAAGCTGGATGGACATACACAAAGACAAGCAAGGGCACACCTCTGAGTAAAGTTTTACATTTACAGTGTAATTGCATTCCGTGTTTTTGTATAGGAGAGAGCGTTGCCTAAGGGAATTGACAGTGAAAGCATGAACAAAAGCACATTCCAAAGGACAGAAACAGACATTTACAATTAGGTATTAAACAAATAGGTAACAAAATATATCTTGTTTCGTTTTCAGTGTTCACTGCAGGATTACGGAAACTGTATTCTTACTTTCTGTACAACTGGTCCCCAGCTGTTAGTGCTCCTGTTTCGAGGCGAGGACAACGGAAAGGCTTGCACTGGTTGGATTGCACGATCATTGCACTCCGAGGTAATTGTGCTCATCGCATTCGCTGCCTGAAAGGGAGAGGCGTAGGACGCTGGAAAAGGATGATAAAACCCCATCACCTGAGCACATGGTGCTGGCATGAACTGGTAATATGCGAACTCTGTAGAAACAGGAGGTTGAGCAGATATGATGGGATAAGCAAGGTATGGTCCTGCCGGGCTTGGGTTTGGTTGCTGCCATCGAAGGTCATTATTATACACTGCTAGTTGCCTATGGTATAGAAAGAAAAAAAAATACATTCAGTTACTTCAATTGTTTATTTTGTATGCATTTACATCAACACCGTTAAATGGAAAGCCCAAAACATAATATACTTACAAAATAGTCATCTTGTTACAAAATGTATTTTCATTATTCTTTGTCCCACCAGTAAGTTGTTGTTTTACTATAGTCACTTTTCAAAAAACTATTTTAACTAGTTAAGAGTGAAGCAGAGCCTTTAGAAATTAGCTTTTTGGTAGATTTGTTCGTGAGCAATTTTAAGTTTATTTTAAAGCTGTCATAAATGAGTTTACTGAGACATGGGCTGTGTGTATTTGTCTGGAGTGAGCCAGGTCTTCCTTAAAACGTTGGCATGATTATTGTGACGCAGCCTGCATAATCAGGTGCATGACCTTGAATGAAAGATGTGGGATATAAATATAAATATTTAAATATGGTTGGGGTTCCACAGCATGAGTGGCAATAGTAAAGGCTGATTAATATCGGAGAAAATTCCATGATGTAAACAACTGTGCTAATTTGAAGCAATCACAATGTATTGTACATCTTAAAAGTAAACATAACTTTTGTTGTGGACGTTTTCTCTTAATAGGGGCACAATTTCCTAGTGTAGCGATGCTATACATTTTATATTAGAGAAATATCCAGTTAAGTGTAGGATGGTTAAACTGAGTACGTTTCTTTAGTAATAACTTTCAAATAATATTTACGCGAAAAGTACAGTGTTTTATGCAAAAAAGGACTACATGCAACCTGGCTTTTTAAAAATGGCACCACTGGCATTTCCTACTGCATAGACTCATATCAAAGAAAGTGACCTCACAGAGTTAAGTAGACTAACAAACATGGTTTTGTTCATTTGATGTTCGCGGTCATTAATACAGGAAGCGTACTATCAACTGCCTTTGTCCAAACCTTGAATGACAGGGAAGCTTCCAGGTATCTCTGTATTTAAAGCATAACTGTAGACACAATTATTTATGATACTATATAAACTAAAATACATGACAATTACCTATTCGACTGATTTTCCTGTACAAATGGATAGCAGGTGATCAGGTAGCTGGGAATAGGTGTGGGCTCTATGCCCCCAGCACCTCCGCTGTCATTTGGAAGCGCCATAGGAGTCACAAGTGTGCTGTGTCCCTTCTTCTGAGGAATGAACCGTTCTACTTCAGCTGTAAGTTTCCCATACTTAAAGAAAAAAAGGGTAATTTCAGTCAAACACAGGAATAGTGAAGACATGAAAAATAGGCGATTTCAAACAACGGTGTAAAATGTACAAAGTAAACATATACTCGGTATAAGCAAAGTTGCTCCAGAAAATATTTTTTATGACAACACCTTTAAGAGTATTCGTTGACCTTGTGACTAAAGCTGTACGAGAAAATTCAGGTGCACAAATGTGACACCCTCGGGCTTCTAAAAATAAACCGCTACTGGTAAATCCAGTATTTCAAGATCTCAGAACTAAAATACCTTGCTGCTAGATCTCTCATTTGTAGTGCCCTTCAGTACAGCCACCCATTTCATTTTCTTCTTACACTGTAATACACAAAGCTTTGTGTTCGGTATAACATCCTGTCACATTTGTAAAGCACACTTGGGCACTTCTACAGCTACAGCGGTGTTTGTTTAAAAGTAAATAAAGCTGATGCTTGGGTGTAACCCTACAAAATAAAGACTTATTTTGGGACAACTCTTTTCATGGAGTTTCTGAAATTACTCAATTTTTCAGTGATTTTTTGGTGTTATACTTCATCCACCTTGTACTAGGTCTGTGTGCAGCGGGGGTTGTCACCCTGCATAAATACAATCCTTTCCTGGTCAGCCTACTTGGCCTTTGTGCAAGTGCAGTACGGGATGGCCGTAGTGCCTGACTGACGGCCAACTACTGCCAGCCAAACCAACTCCGTCAATCATGGGCTTTGGCAGGATGTCCACACTGAACACTATGCAAAGACCATGCACAACTGCGATGTCATTTTTTCAGAATTTGAAGAAAAAAAAAAAAAACACACAATTTTTTAAACAAAACAGATTCACCACTAAACTGGCTCTATGAGCCCTGTAAAAAATAAGTCACTTTTTTGGGCATCAACTGTCCATCTGGGACATCCTCCTCACATTGACTCTGGGGTTAGAGGATGCTCTCCATGGCCTCTATACCTATGTCACCTTTTTCAGGACACATGCTTCATTGCCTGTAATAATACATATATATTTTTTTTAAACCGTCTAGTTGCTACCAGCTATTTAGATTAACTGAATCCTCAGAGGAAACATGAATCTTACACTGGACAAAGGGAAAACATGGTCCCTACAATTTATCATCCACAGATAATTCCAGGAACCCTGTAGTAAAGCACATTTCTAAAAAGCTGGATGGACATACACAAAACCAAGCAAAGGTAGACATCTGAGTAAAGTTTTACATTTACAGTGTGATTACATTCCGTGTTTTTTATATAGCAGAGAGCAACGTTGTCTAAGGGAATTAACAGTGAAAGCATGAACATTTTAACTCCCTTTATTCAAGGCTTAATATTCTGCATGTCATTCGACATGCTGAAAACTCTAGGATTTAAGCAATTAGATAGAACAAACAGTTATAAGCAAACCGAAACAAACACACACACACACTCACCCACCCACCGACCCAACTGAAACAGCTAAAGTACAGTTATGGTTACGAATTAAACCCTCCTGAAATTCCTCTTCATGGTTATCTCCACATACCATAAATCGCACATCCACCAAGCAAACCATAACTAGCATACCATAATTTGCATGCCAAATACAATCTTTATGACTTCACAATAGTTATACCAATTAGTGAGCACATCTGACAGACTATCATTAAATAATATACACACAAAAAAGTCAAACAAACTGTATCCACGGATGTAGGGTTAATACTGTAACAGTAAGGTGATGTCATAAGTGAGATCCTTTATGTCACTTTAGATATCACGTCATGAATGAGATCATGCTTATTGAGAACTGCACCACCACACTTGAAGCTTTTCTGCATGCTTCATCACGCTTTCTAACCCTAAAAAAAAAAAAAAAGAAACAAGCAGTGGCAAAGCTAATTGGTGTATCCATCGAAGCTAGTGTAATGGCTCATTTATGTTTTTTTTTTTACTGCAAGTATGCACCTGAAGAAAAGGAAGCACATATGCCACCTCCTAAACATTGAGGCCACATGCTTACAATACAAATTGTGCATTAAATAATAGTTCAAATTAAATTAAAATTAATATGTAGGGTGACCAGACTTCCCAGATTTCCCCACACAGTCACGGTTTTCAGAGGACTGTCCCTGTGTCCAGACGCTTTTGTTAATTTAAATTAATGACCCAGTTTTTGTGGCAAAGGTCAGGTCAACCTGGCAATCAGAAGTGAAAGGTATGCTCTCCTTTCACATGGAGATCTAGAGTCTTAAATAATTGAAGAACCAATTTATTAGTGTCTGCCCGTCTGCTGCCTGCTCCCATGTATATGTGTGGGACAGGCCAGATATACAAGTGAAACTAAAGGCTTTAGTCCTACTTTTATGCCTAACCTGTCCCATTTTCTTTTCAAAATCTGGTCACCCTAAAAAATATAATTTTAATAGAACAGAATGAATCTCTGTTAGCTGGCAGGTGTCCTTAGAACAGTTATAGAAACGCCCTTTTAGTTGAAATACACATCACATGAAAATTAGGAGTCTCTTAAATAACTAACCTAAAAACCCAACTTAAACACACAAGGAAAACTAAACAAAATAAGAAAAGAATACAAAGAATGGGGACAAAGATATGTGGTAAAGTATTGCCACTTAAGTGCACCTTTTATCACCATCAAGCCTGAACTGGCGGTCTTTCAAAGATGGTTTTTCAAAACAGCTTGTCTAACCTACAAAGCCCTTCATAACAAAATTGTTAAAAGTATCAAAGGGATCCAAGAAACCCTATGGTATGGAGAAAAACTCCAACACCACATACAACTTTTCAGAAAAAAACTGCACTGTGTAGATCTCCCAGGTCATGCTCTCAGTATCTGGGATCACATCCAGAGTCCACATCATCCTCATTCTTCATCTTCAAAGAGCTACTAAAAACCTCTCTAAAAGCAATTCTCTGAACGCATAATCAATGATGGAAACTGTATTGCAGCGTAAAACATCTTACCTTTTAAAAATGCAAAAACTAGACAAGGATAATGCTACTAGTAACGTGGAAATATACCGTACAAATATTGCCTTATAAACTGACCATCAAGACAACTAGATACCTACATTGTAATCAGAGCTACCCCCTGCAACACCCGTGCAGCTTAGAAAAGATAACATGGTGCATCAACGGAACTTAAACATTAAAAATAAATTAAAATATTTTCTGCAAAATACACCCTAAATCAACTCAAAACTATATAAACAGCATTTTGTTCGGGGTCAACCTCCTTTTGAATCTTACCAGAAAAGTAAGACTTAATTATTATCTTTTGAAAAAATACCGCAAACTCACACTTAAGAGTGAAGAGATTAATCTTGGGCGTGCGGACGAAGCCTATTCCTTTGTTTAGTTCAACCCATTCTATATATGATGGTTCTCAAAGGGATAAATTACAGGTATGCTCGCTCGTCCCTGAAAGGGCATCCTTCGCCATACTCATGGTCACCAATTGGGTGTGATCGGATCACTGTACTCATGCTTCCCTTTCTGTTTGGCCACATGCAAACGTAATAATAAATATGGACTGTAAAGTAAACTGCAGTAAACTGTAACTAGCAGTGTGAAAAAGCAGTGGCTAAAATATAAAAAATTTAACCAGTAATCTGTGCCCTATATTAACCTCACCCATTACAAGTTTGTTAAGCACGACTGAAAAGTACAACTCGAAGGTTTTTTATTATTTTTTATTATTACATGCAGAGCATTCTGAAACCCATGTGTTAAGCCTGTGCTAAATAAAACTATGAATACAAATACAGTTAAAATATTTTACGAAAGACTAGCAAAAACTACAGAATTCCTGTTATCAGTGTTCCATGGTTGGTTGAACATTACAAATAGGCTGCAAAACGTCTGAAACATGCAGGTAAAATATGCTTCTAAAACAGGGAACAATTCTTCAATAAAACCCTACCTTGTAACCAAGCAAAAGTGTTCATTTACTTCTATTTATTATAACCAAATACATATTATAGCATAGCATACCCCCTTCTAAGTCCCTTTTGTGGGTGGCACGAGTGACACTCACAGCATGGGTGTTAAAGGGGTCACCAGGGCCTGGAGCGCAGGTTAGGGTGTACGACACAGTGACCCAAGTAAACTATTGGCAGCAGACCTGCCATTGCAGCCTGCAGAGCCAGTGTAAACTGCTCAAGCTAGACAGTGCTTTGACTGTGCCACACGTGGTATGGGCACAATCTTTAATACATTTCAGTCACCCCTAAGGAAGGCCTCCTAAGCTAGGAAGGCAGGGTGCATTATATGAAAGGTGTGGACATATAAGTGCAAGCTGATATGCTCCTATAGTGGCCTTTTCCATTAAAGGCCACTATTCTTGAAAAGCGGTACACAGGAGAACATGGGCTGGCACCCGGGCAAACCAGAGGTTGTCAGCTCAATTATGGTACCACTGAAATGAGTCATCTTGGTATAAAGCAACGTGCCTTCTCACCCAGCTTGTGGCCTTAGAGTTTGCCCACATAGTTGCCCAGTTTTCCTGCTCTCTGGCTATCAGCTCAACGGTGCTGCCGCCATGACAGGATTCTGACCCCCTTACCCCTGAGCAGGAGTGTGAACACTCCCAGGAGTCAGAACCACAGCCTGAACAGGAAGAAGGTCACACCTCCCTCACTCCAGGAAGGCTAGTGAAGTGGCACATTTAAGGCAGTGAGCTTCAAAGGGCACACCGCCTCTGATATGAAAGCAGGCTTTTTCCACAGTGGAAGACAAGACCATCCACTAGCCTCCAAGCACATCTGCACCAGGGCAGGTGGGAAAACGAGTTAGTCAGGAGGGGTACACACCCAGAAGGCTAGCCACACCTCTAAGGTGGGCTACATGGTCTGTACAACTGAGGAAGACTTCTGCCATCTTGAAAAGTGGCAAAATAGAGGGTTCTGGGTACAAAGGTTGTCACAACCCACCAGATGTGGTCACCTCAGGGGCAGATTAGTGAGTGAGGCTAGCAGCCCATGGACATCTTGCACCCACACCCCAGACGCCCCTAAATCTAGGATTTAAGAAGACACCCCTGGCAACAACTAGTGAAGAAAGGACAAAAGGAGACCTGCATCGACAACGCAAGTCTGCACAAACCAAAGGCGTGATACCTTGAACCTGTGGCAACCTTTCTGGAACTGCTCAACTGCGACTTGTCCTGGACCAAAGTTTGATTCCCCAGCAAGAGGGAACCCTTTGTGAGCCAAAGGCAAGGCCAGACTCCCTTGGACTAGTGGCACCAGTTTCCTGCACATCGCACGTAAAAAAAGCACATACTGGAACTGAAGAAACGCTGGCCATCGGGCCCTCTGACGAAATCGCCCGAAAGCAGGTGGTCCAGCTCATTGTGATTAGTGTAGTCCATCTCTCCACCAAGTTAAGCCAGATACCATTTTCCTCAGGACCTACAGAAGGCGAGATAGCCTCTCCTCCATCTTATCGTTGCCAAGGCTTGTTAGTGGAACGTCACCACCACTTTTACCAGACGCTGCAACCTGAAGGCACATCGATCTGATGTCACCAGTGGCACCATTATTGAGTTTTTTCAGCTGCTGCCTCACCTGAACTGTCAAAGTGGTAAAGCTAGTAACTACAGCTCCTATTCAGCACCAAGGATAGCCAAGCACACCTCTGCACACGAGACACCCGAGCTAGGTGGAGTTGTGCTGCCTGGTGTATCTTGTTACAGGGGCCCATACAAGGTTAACTCCCAGTGGACTCCTACAAACTCGACCTGCAAGTGACAGAGACAGAAGTACCATTTTGCAGCACCCACATTTAGCACCAAGGACAGCCGGGAAGCCTCTGCACCTTGGCCCCACGAGCCAGGTAAAATTGGTCTAACTGTTGCAGCTTGGTCCTGGGACCCATATCACCTTCACTACAAGTGGGTTTCTCTGAATTCACCTTGCAAGTGGCCAAGTGTCACTAGTGATTTTTCACATTGGCTACAATGGGGAAAGTCTGACAGCTTGAACTGTATTGAATTATTTTTCACTTGAAAATCCATAACTCCAGTAAAACATATCTGATTTACTTTGTTTTGGTGTCTAAATTAATATAAAAATCTGTTTTATTTCTATAACTTGGTGTCAGATTTCTTTCAAGTCTTGTCAATTACTCATGGTCCACGTTGGTATTCTGAAACGCTTAACAGATGTTCCTCTAGTAAAGCTTGACTTCTCTTTGCCACTCTACCAGGACTAAGCTAAAGATTTGTTATTGTGAATCCAATGACCATCTTTGGGGTATTGTGAAGCCTGCATAATATTCCACTTTCTTATATAGCAAATCAAAGTAAGTGGACCATTGATCACATTTTAGCAAATATTGAGTGTCATCAGCATATTAATAGCACTCAAAGCCAAAAGAACTTAAAAGGCTACAAATGGTTAGATGTGCATATTGTACTAAGAGAACAAAAAAAAAAATTGATGGCAACAGGACTGACCCTAGAAGATCTCATAAGTGAATGTAGTTTTGTGTGACTGAAAAGTGGACAAAACTACTGACTGATCCATCTGTCAAAAAGGAGGAGAATCAGGAGTCTTTCTTCTGAATCCAATCGACTGATTAGCAGGTTTTGGTTGATTGTATTGAAGACTGTGGAAAGAATCTAGTAAGAAAGAATCCCTCTGCAAATTCAAAATTATTAATAAGTTAGACATGTCTGCGGATGCTGAAAATTATATTCCAGTGGTTGCCTAGTAATACCAGGAAAATGGTCACCCAAGCCCTTATCACCAGCGTAGGAAAATGCCTCTCATGGCATGGTTGCCCCCTAACTTTTTACCTTTTGTTGATGCCAGTTATGATTGAAAGTGTGCTGGGGCCCTGCTAACCAGGCCCCAGCAACAATGTTCTTTCCCAAAACTACCTTTGTCTCCACAATTGGCACAGCCCTAACACACAGATAAGTCCCTTGTAACTGGTACCCCTGGTGCCAAGGGCCCTGTGGCCAGGGAAGGTTTCTAAGGGCTGCAGCATGTATTATGCCACCCTGGTGGCCCCTCACTCAGCACATTCACACTGTCTCACAGCTTGTGTGATGGTAGTGAGAAAATGACTAAGTCGACATGGCACTCCCCTCAGAGTGCCATGCCCACAAACCACTGCCTGTGGCATAGGTAATCCACCCCTCTAGCAGGCCTTACAGCCCTAAGCAGGGTGCACTATACCACAGGCGAGGGCATAGTTGCATGAGCACTATGCCCCTACAGTGTCCAAGCCAAATCTTAGACATTTTAAGTGCAGGGTAGCCTTAAAGAGTATATGGTTTGGGAGCCTGTCAAACACAAACTCCACTGTTCCATAATGGCTATACTGAAATCTGGGAAGTTTAGTATCAAACTTCTCAGCACAATAAATCCACACAGATGCCAGTGTAGGATTTATTGAAAAATGCAAACAGAGGGCATCGTAGAGATGTCCTCTGTATACCAGTCTAATTCCTAGTGTTAGGCTGACCAGTTCCTGCCAGCCTGCCACATCCAGACGGGTTTCTGGCCACACTGGGAGAGTGCCTTTGTCACTCTGTGGCCAGGAACAAAGCCTGCACTGGGTGGAGGTGCTTCTCACCTCCCCCTGCAGGAACTGTAACACCTGGCGGTTAGCCTCAAAGCACTCCAGCTAGTGGAGATGCCCACTCCTCCGGACACAGCCCCCACTTTTGGCAGCAAGTCCAGAGGACATAATGAGAAAAACGAGGAGCCCTAAGGTGTCCTGATGTGACCCCTGCCTTAAGAAATCCTCCATCTTGTTTTGGAGGATTCCCCCAATAAGAATAGGGATGTGCCCCCCCCCCCTCCCCTCAAGGAGGCGGCACAAAGAGGGTGTAGCCATTGGCTACTGCCCCCCAGACCTAAACACACCCCTAAATTGAGTATTTAGGGGCGACCCTGAACCTAGGAAATCAGATTCCTGCAACCTGAAGAAAGAAGGGCTGCTGACCTGAAAACCCCGCAGAGGTGACCAAGACAACTGACTTGGCCCCAGCCCTACTGGCCTGTCTCCACACTCAAAGAACCTTCACAGTGACGCATCCAGCAGGATTAGCGACCTCTGAGGACTCAGAGGACTGACCTGCACCTAAAGGACTAAAACTCCAGAGGACAGCGGCTCTGTCCAAATCTAGGCCAACTTTAAAGAAGAGTCCAGCCTTACTCCGGAAGTTTCTCACACTGCACCCGACAAGAGTCCATAAAAACCAACACCGCAGAGACGACCCCCAGTTGACTCCAACAACATGGACACCCTGAGTCGACCTCCCTGCACCCCCACAGCTACGCCTGCAGAGAGGATCCAGAGGCTCCCCTGACTGCGACTTCCCGGTAACATAGGAACGCGACGCCTAGACAAAGCACTGCACCCGCAGCACCCAGGACCGAGAGGAACCAACCACCGGTGCAGAAGTGACCAGCAGGCGGCCCTCATCCTAGCCCAGTGGTTGGCTTGCCCGAGAAGCCCCCCTGTGCCCTGCCTGCATCGCCAGAGTGACCCCTGGGTCCCTCCATTGACTTCAATACAAAACCCGACGCCTTGTGCACACACTGCACCCGGCCGCCCCTGTGCCACTGAGGGTGTATTTTGTGTGCCTGTTTGGGACCCCCCCAGTGCTCTACAAGAAGAAACGCTGGTCTGCTCCTCAAGGACACAGGTACTTACCTGCTAGCATACTGGAACTGGAGCACCCCTGTTCTCCATAGGCACCTGTGTTATTTGGGCCCTACTTTGACCTCTGCACCTGACCGGCCCTGTGCTGCTGGGTGTTTGGGGTTGACTTGAACCCCCAACGTTGAGCTGCCTATGCCCAGGAGACTGAACATGTAAGTGCTTAACTTACCTGAGAAACTAACTATTACTTACCTCCCCCAGGAACTGTTGATTTTTGCAGTGTCCACTTGTAAAATAGCTTTTTGCCATTTTTGCCAAAATTGTGTATACTACTGTTTTAATTCAAAGTTCCATACTTACCCGTGTGAAGTACCTAACAATTTATGTACTTACCTAAATTCTGAATCTTGTGGTTCTAAAATAAATTAAGAAAATAATATTTTTCTATATAAAAACCTATTGGCCTGGAGTTAAGTCTGAGTGTGTGTGTTCTTATTTATTGACTGTGTGTGTTCAACACATGCTTAACACTACCCTCTGATAAGCCTACTGCTCGACCACACCACCACAAAATAGAGCATTAGTATTATCTAATGTTGCCACTATCAACCTCTAAAGGGGAACCCTTGGACTCTGTGCACACTCTCACTCTGAGATAGTATATACAGAGCCAACTTCCTACAACCGGTTTACTGGACTATGGGAAAGCCCTCTACACAGGAAAAAACAACCAACTCGCAAAAAATGTTTTACTGTTCACAGCACTGCAGCCTGAATGGATCTGAACTTCCCACAAGCCATTACACTATTTGTCTGTTTTAAAGAATATTGCCCAGTAATTCGCCAGTCCAGAGAAGGACTAACCTACCAGTTTCAAACAGGTATAAATGACTAACATGCACTAGAAAGCTGAATCTAGATTTAAAGATCTAGCAATGATACAAGCAAGAACACTATTACCCAGGGAATGGAAATCCCCCCCTAGGTCCTCCTGTGAAGCAATAGGGACAATAGGTCAAGAGATAGGCAGAAACAGAGGATTATTAGAAATACATAATATGAATTTTACTTCGCATGTATTTAAATAAGAACTTGCACTGATGGCCAATAGGAGTCCATCTTTTGATATGTATTTGAAATAATGATCCCTGCCGCATGGACCTGAACAGGATCACACCCAGTTTAATATAGAAACTGAACAGAGTACGGCACGACAGAGGAAGCCAGGGCATCAAAGAAAAAAACACACCCACACAGACAGACAAAAACAGGGAGGGGGGCATGGTCTTTACTTATCCACGTTTATGGGACAATACCACATACCGTGCTGCCTGTGCACAGTATTCATAATAGCTAATCCAAACTAGCTACACCAACACCTCATAAAGTTAACAGGTTAACGTTTTGGTTCGCTTCTGATTCTCTTGTTGAAACTAACTTAAACTCTGACATCAGCATCATAACAATGAATAGTTTAATGACAAACATACTGTAACAAAACAATATGCGAACGGACAAGGACATCACAATAATGGGACAAAATTAACGCACTTTTGAGTAATCGACTGGTTTGTTACATCCACTATACAAGAACGATTATAAATTATGATTACACAATGTATTGCCGAACGATACAAACCCAACCAGGCAATGCGAAATGCAAAATGATAACAAATGAAACGCTATTAAAATTAATATAAATAAAAAAGGTGAAGCGAAGCATGGGGTGTGCGTGCCACAGCCACAAACTCTGTGTATACTTCCCCGGCTCCTCTGCCAGCACCCATGCTTTTACTTAGCAATACTCAGTTTTAAAACCAGTAGTAACCTTAATAGTTATATGACTTGAAATTAAATCACACGGTGGTTCACTGGATGTTGCCATTACGCAAAATTATATTTTATGCAATGTGAACCAGAGCACAGATAATGAAAATGAGCCTATTGAACCAGAGGTCATCACAGACAATAAATGCAATACATTATACTAAGGGACCTTTCAGCATTCAGAAAAATGCTATTCTCACTATCAACTTTCTTTAAAGCAAGCATACACCTTGTATAAGAGGCATGGAACGCTAGTAGCCCTGGGCTCGCAGAGCGCGGAACTCACTTCTGCTGGGGCACTTGAACATGTAAAGAACCTCGAATGCAAGACTGGTTTTCCTTTCGCCGATAGACGTGCTTTTTGATAAAACTGATTAACTGGATGACGTGAGCGAGGATAATGGAAGAAAACAGACAGGGGTAGAGAGACGATGGATTGTTTCAAAATCCCTGGTGTGCATGCCACCAGAGAAATGCATGACTCCGTAAAAGTATTTGTGGAAGATGAAGGGAATTATTTTGGGCCCATTATCTACGAGCATAGACAGGTACCAAAGAAACATTCGGAAGCAGCTCAGCTAGCACTCTCAGTAGAAGCGTGCCTGCTAGATTTCTGTTATTCTTCTTCCACGCGCTGCCGTGCTGGATTAAAAAAAAGTGCTTAAAGGGACTAGAACTAGAACAAACGGTAAATCAGAAAATTCCTCGTCTATAAACTAAGTTCTCACCATCAATATGTGACAGTAGCCTCGCGTGTCCGATGCCTCCGGGTCGCTACTGGGCTAATTGGAAGACTGGCACGACGAGTACAAGACCTCCTTCCATCCTGGTGCGAGGAGGCGGCGATGACGTGAAGCTTCTCCTTTCAGCAGGGCAGCTTCTGTGTTCTGCAGTCCCACCCACAGAGGCCTTCAGTTGGCTCCAGGCTGAGACACAGGCTAGGCAAGTAGCCCGTTTACATTTTAAAGAGGGTTGAGCACGTGCTGGTGTAAATTCCATAACTACAGGAGGGAAAGTGGTAGCAGTGATTACTCCCTGCCAACAAGCACTGGTAAAGCCAGTGGACATGGCTTTAACGTAAAAAACAAAATGCAGACACTGGCAATCACAGATGTTTTTTGCATGCACTATGAGCACAAATGTTGTCTTGTCTCATATTAAAGCCTGTTCTGTTGGATTTACCAATGCTGGGAAAAATAGCCAAAATATTGCTTTCTGTGTAGAACGCATGTAGCATATAGAAGGGAAAAACTGAATATGCCAGAGAGCATAGTCGGGATATTTTTCTGATTTTGATTGAATCCCCTGTGCATTTTAATGGAAAGACTTCTTTCAAGGTGAAATGGTACATCACAAGCTGACAGAATAAAGGCTGGACTTTCCTGGGTGGAGCCAAGCTAAAGCCTACTCTACGTCTCTACCTATACTTTAAAGAATTTCTCAAATTGGTCATCCAGACAGATGCGCTGTCAAGCCCGGCCTAGATACGGGTGTTTACTTTACTTAAATAGGGCTATTCTGAAAAATTTAGGACAGTCCCCAACTAATATTTGGTGTACTTCACCATTCACAAACATACTACGTTGAGGGTAATGTAGAGTGCAAAGCAGTGAAAAAGCCCTGCGAAATGCATGGAAAAGTGTTTTACAGTGCATTTAACATTATTTTTCATGAAGAAAAATAATGCATTCCATGCCTATTAGTACCAGAACACAAGCAAAATGCTGGTGCTAATTGTGCATCAATTGCTGTGATAAAAGAGACAGACCCAATGTTTGCATATGGAGTTGTAAATTTGCAGCAATGTTGTAATAGGTAATGATATTACTGTCCGGCAATCATGCGGACCATCCACACAGCGGTCCCCAATGGATGCAGGCTGACACTACATCTACAACCTGAGAACATCACCAATCAGCACCATCCTGACCTACATTATCAACACCCCCATCATTTCCACCACTTTCCCAGATAAATATAAACTTGTTGAAATCAACGCTATCCTCAAGAAGCCCACAGCAGACCAGAATCAACTGAGCAACTTCGACACAACTCCCTGCTTCCCTATCCATCCAAAGTGATTGAGGTAGATTGTGAGTTACTTGTTGATGGCCTTCTCAAACTTCACCATTTGTTGGACAACACTGAACCAGAATTCAAAAAGAACCACAACACCGAAATAACACTATTAGTGGCCACCAATTACATTACATTACATTAGAATCATCCTAGACTGAGGAGAAACATCGGCCCTCATCCTGCTCAACCTCACTGCAGCTATTGACACTGCCTCCCAGAACACACTCATCAGAAGACTCCATGGGATTGTCATACAAGGATCTGCTCACAAATGAATAAGTTCCTACCTCACAGGGCAGAACCCAAAGGGGTCAGGCTGACATCCTTCACATCAGATACCAAGACATTAATATGCAGAGTCCCTTAGGGATCGTCCCTCAGCCCCACCCTTTTCAACATATACATAACACCACTCACCAACATCATGCGATCACAAGACACCAGTCATCTCCTATGCCAATGACACCCACTCATCCTCTCTGATGGACAAAACAAACACCACCACAACCAACTTAACCAACTGTATGACCGTGGTAGCTGACTGGATACAAATCAACTGCCTGCAGCTCATCGCTGACAAGACGGAAGTACTGGTGTTCGGCAACAAGATCACCCCATGGGACGCCACCTGGTGACTGTCAGAACTAGGAACTACACCCACACCCACTCGTCGCACAAGAAATCTAGGTATCTTCATGGATGACAAGTGCAACATGACAGCTCAAGTCAACCAAGTGTGCACCTCCTGCTTTTACACCCTACTCATGCTGCAAAAAATCTTCAAATGGTTGCCTCAGAACACCAGATGGACCATCATGCAGGCACGCATTACCAGAAGGCTGGACTACGGCAACATTCTATGCCAATATCTCCAAACAACTCCTACACAGACTCCAGACCATCTACAACAACCCTGCAAGACTCATGCTATACTTCCTGCCCTGCACCCACATCACACTGCACCTCAGAAAGCTTCACTGATGCCCCATTCACAAGCACAGCTAATTCAAACTTCTCACGCACACATGAAAGGCCCTACACAACACAGTACTAGAATATCTGAACAGTCACATACACTTTCACCAACCCACTAGACACCTACATTCTGCCTCACTCACTTGCACACATTCCACACATCTGGAAAATTAAAACTGGAGGTTGCTCATTCTCTTACATCACACCCACGACATGGAACAACCTTTGCTCTACACATTCGGGCCACCTCCTCACTTCTTGAGCTCCACAAGAAGCTGAAGAGTTGCCTCTTCGTATATGCACCTTGGGGACCACAAAACTACACACACACGCCCCAGTGCCTGGATACCATATCGGGTGATTAGTGTGCTATGCAAATTGATGTAACATATTGTAACTTTTACTGTCTACTTACGTATGGAGTGATGGGATTGACGGGGGAGCTAGGAGCAGGAAGGAGGTGGCTGCCGCTGTGGTTCACTAGCATGAGTGATAGGCACTCTGAGCCTGGAGCCAAGTTGGTTTGAGTCAAGTCGAGCCTCGGCACCCATGGTATGAAGGAGCTAGGAATTTATGCTCCAGTAGCGCCTTTGAGTGAGGGATTAAGGGAGCAGCCCTGGCGACTGGCGTGCTGACCACCCCTGGACAAGTGAGACTGACCTAGTGGGAGGGAGAGGAGCTATGTGGCCATGGGTAAGTCTGGTATTTTGGTGCTGCCCTCAGTCCACCCCCCATAGACCGGACTGCTGAACTCAGCACTTCAAGTGCTCCTTCAGCCCTCTGAAGGTAGGTTGCTTTTTCTTTCCAGCAAATGTTTATCTTGCCTGTAGGGAAGGACGTTTTTGGGACTCCGTACAGTGGTGGCTCCCCAACATCTCAGTGATTAGTAAAAATCTCAGAAGCAGTCAGGAGTGCTTTGGCCTTCAGAACCTACCTCTGGTCTACAACTCTGCTCTGGTACTGTGTGCCTGCATCTCATTCTTTTACATCTTCAGAAGGTGCCTGCGGCAAAGGCTCTGGGGAGACCAAACTAGCAGGTGTTGGGAGTGTAAGACTTGATGCTGTAGGGTGGTTATACTGCCAGAGTGCAGGTTTCCGTGAAGGCAACACCAGGTGCAGCTTGAAACACAAAAGGAAGATTGAATTTTATTTGGGCTATTATTGTTCGGTCTGAGGGCCTAGAACAGGCATATACTTTTTAAGTCTGGCGTTAGTCAAGACCTTTTGATGTTCCTAAAATTATAGGTACAATAATATATTTACATAAAGGAGCTTTCAGCCACCTCTCTTCATTCACTGGTCTGTTTTTGTGTCATGCACATTACAGTGTACAGCATGTGGCCTACTTCAGACACTGGCCAACTTTATTTTGGGAGTCTGCCTTTAGCCCTTTCGCATGCAGTAGATACGCAAACAAGGTAGTTCCCTTCAGTGCCAGTTTTGTTTTTACTTTATTATTATTTTAATTTTGCCTTTGTTTGTAGAGCTTGATGTGTTAGCAGGGCACTTTCTACCAGATAAGAGCACAAGGCACATTCCAGCTTTATCATTTCCTGTGTCCTGCCAATGCTGTTGTAAATTCCTTTTGAAGTGGTCTTTATTGGACTGCTGCTTTTTCACACTTTACCAGCAGCTCACGTGAACTCGAAATATAAGCTTACAACGGTTCTTTTTCTTGCAACCATGTCATTATTTATTTCTGTCCTCCTTTCCTTCCTCATTTCTTTCTTTCCTTCATTCATCCCTTTCTTTCCTACTTTCTTCCCTTCTTTTTTTGCCTTCCTCTTTCTTTCATGTTCATTCTGTCTCCCCTCCTGTCACTTCCTCTTTCTTTGCTTTTTTGTCTTCCTCTGTCTTACAATTTCTTTTTCTCTTTAGTCTTTCTTCCCCTTTCCTTCCTTTCTCTTTCCTGCTTTCTTTCCTTCCTGTTTGCCTTCCTCTTTCTTTATTGCCTTTCTCCTCATCTCTTGCCTTACTCTTCCTTTCTCCCAAAAGCAAGGAGGTTGGCAGCCAATTCCAGGCCAATTTGCATTTTTTAAGTCTGTGTTAGCCTAAACCTTTTGTTATTTTACTAAAATTTAGTTTTACTAAAACAGGTACCCATAGGGGTTTTAAGCCAGAGTTTGTCCACTAGCACGTGGTTCTGTCATTCACATTTTTCTTCCACCACTCCAACATGTATCAAGGGACAATGGGCAACCCACTTCAGCCAATGGCTGACTTTACTAGGAGTTACTGATTGCTGTTCTTTCACAGGGAGCACTTCCACACACAATGTAGTTTGCTTCAGTGCCAGGGAGTACTATGGTAATGTATACTTTTTTGAGATCACAACATTTTTGCCTTCAGCCAATGTTTTGGTTAGATTGAGAAGGTCCCAGCAGTGCCCCGAACAGTGCAGCAAAAACCACGACAAAACAAAGAAAATGCCCAAAGGCTGGCAGCCAAGACCAGGCCTATTTGCTTTGCTAAAGCTAACTTCATGAAGGGTTCATGACCGCAAGGAAATTACAATCCAGAAGATTATCAGCAAGAGTATGTAGGAAAAGAAAGTCTAATGCTCTTCAAAATAAATGTATCCACTTAAATACTCTAAAGGATCTCACTTCAATTCCAGCTTATTTTCTAAGAACAGCCAAAAAACATTGTGGTTCCACATTATAAATGTCTAATTCACAGTTCCCTGAGACTAAAGACATTTTAGACCATAAAGATTTAAATATTAAACGTTGTGCCCAATTGGATCTTTGTACAGACATCCTATTTGCCCCTGAGGGTGAAGCATTTAATCTACCACTTGCAGTCTTTACGCTTCCTGACATCAATATTGAAATTAATAGTAATTCTTTGTTTCATCAATATCTTGTCCATGGTCCATCCTATTAAACTTTTTTAAAAAACACACAATGTGATTGTTTAATAGCACAACCAGCAAAAGATTATCTTTGTCTGCAGAATTATCAGAAACCCTGACATGGATCTACATGCATCCTGTAATTTACTAGGTAATTATGTAAGCGATTCAGAATCATTTCAGTAGTAGGAAAGAATGCTATCTTCTATTGTGACTTTGTGGGAAATATCAGTGAATAATTCCAATCACCTTTTTGACACTTTTTTCTGTGATCCTTCATCGTTTGGTTCTTAAGTAAAGGAGGGCTACAGAAAGGGGTTTAATTGTATCAAAGCCCAATTAAGTGCATGGTGCAAGTAGTCCTACTACTTGGAGTACAACAGTCATTTTTTTGCCATCACGGTCATCTAGAAACCTTCAATATGTAGTAGGCCAATCAATTGGTGTAAAAATTAAAGGTACTTTAGTAAGGCAGGCAATGGTGAGAAGGCTCAGATTTATTCCCTTAAAAAAAAAAAAAAAAAAAAATCATGTGAGGAATTGTCAGTAGTCAACCATTCATGCCCCCATTACTTTAGATTGAGGCTCCAATAGTGCAATGTTTCTAATCTTCCAGAGAAAGACGACAATTAAAACAAACAAAAAAAAACTATCATTATATTGGAAGGCACAATGGGAAAAATCAGGGGGGAAAAATTGAAAATTAAAATAAATAAATAAAGGAGGGGTAAGACGTACACCCCCTCCCCCCCAAAAAAGGATTCTTGTGCCCACCTCAGAAGTAGAGAAAAAATGCATTACCAACAGTTTCACTGGCCTCTCAAAAGTTAACCATTAATTAAGTGTTTGATTCTGACTGTCAGACCAAACTGGCACCTGTTTTGAATGTAACCTGTCTGTCTAACTGCAAGGTGAACCTTACCACCTCCATTGGCTCTTTCAACCACTTTTGCAAAGTCTTATTTTTATTTTTTTGCTGTTTTAAGTAATTGTAAATCTGCAGAAGGCTTAATAAAATGTACCCGTATAAAATGTTATTTACAGTTCTAAGGTCTCGTCTAACCTAATATCCTAACCTTTATTATGCTCTTTGATGAGCCAATTATTAAGGAGTTAAAGATGGTTCACAGTAGTGATAATATAGTTAAAATTCTGCAGGCATTTTTAGGTAATAAATTGAGTCCCTTAATTCTAGTGCAGTGGTGAATTTGATCTTTCAGAACTGTGATTACAAACTCAGACGAGGAGTTGATGTCATACTTTATTTTCCTTATAAAGAAAAAACAAGTTGCTGGGTACAACATATGGAAGATTATTAATATTACGATAACGTCTCTGGCTTATGCACCTGGTAAAGAAGTTATAATGGAAAAGGCAAAAAACATGGTAGTGTCTGTGTGGGGCAATTTGTGTCCATATTAGATTAAGACAAAGAAGTTAGAATGCTGCCTACTGATACGGAGGATGAAGTAAGCCACAGGAACTGGTTAGCAGGTGCTCATAATTATAAATGTCCTGTGGGGAACTTGTTTTCCCAATGCAGTCTGCAGTTGTTTAAGAGTGAGTTCCTGGAACAAGGCTGGTTCAAATTCTTCAAAAATTGGATTTGTTAAATACCTTAAATGCTGATATTTTATATACCCTTGAAATATGTGTAACCACAGACTTACAACTTAGTAACTTGTGTTATCCTGCTAAACCCTCAAGGGGGCATGCATTGGGGGGAGAGGAACAGCAATTCTTTTGAAAACAAAATGCACATGGTTTCACAGTTATGTACATCCGTCAAATTTGGTGCGGTGTTTAAAGATTTGTAAAAATAATGGCCGAAACACTGATTCGCTGCTTCTGGTGAATGATTCTGTACTCTCATATGCACCATATTCCCTTCTAATTAAAGATCTGTTTTCATTTATATCCCAGATTGTGGAAGGCTACAAACTGTCACACTGTAGTGTTGGTTGGTGACTTAAGTACAAAGGTGCCTAACCATGCATTACAATTCTTCGCAGACAGATAGGGAAGAGGGTTTAAAAATACCATTAACAATTCTGCCATCCAAATAAAAAATAAATAAAAGGAGATACATTCTGTTGGACCTTTTGAGAATCCATGAATGTTAGATTGTGAACAGCACCTCTAACAGGCGCCCATCTCTTATTGATTTTGTGATTACATCTTATTCTACTATTGGTTTACTCTCTGATATGAATGTAGTGGATAACCCTTTCACTGATCATAAAATTATTTCTTTTTTTGATTTTCCACAGGCGGGTATGAGGCAGTAGAACACAAAGGCCAATACAGTGAATTTTAATAAAGCAGATGGACGAATGCACTGGAAGTCCAACAAAATAGTAGAGCTGGCAAAATGTTGTTAATAGCTCATTCTGATGAGCAAGCTTGGCATAAAGATGCCTTTTTAATCATAGGACTTCTACACAAATATATTTTTAGATCGGACTACGCCGCTAAGATATTCCCTTCCAGGAAAGATTGTTTAATCCGAATACCCTCTGAATAGGGACATACATAGGTTAATTAGAAGACAATTACTGTTTTTTTTCTGTAAAGAGGGTTAAATTAAATCAGCCTCCCAAAAGAAGCAGCAGTTTAAAAGCCACATAAAAAAACCAAAAGCTTGAATGCGATTAAAAGTAGACGGATTTAAAGGATTGCAATGTGGTGTTGGGGAGTATATCTGAGCTTACTGTGCGCAAATTCTGGTCACCAATAAAATATACTTTAAAAAAAAAAAAAAAAGTGGACTGATTTCAGGGAAGCCATTATTTCCCAGGATATGAGGAAATACTGGAGGATTGTTGAATGTTTTTTTGTTGTAACAAAGTTACGTCGTTACTAATTACAGTCAATAATGGGAAATGGGTCAAATATTTTAGAGCTTTATGCACCAAAATATGATATCTCAGAAATGATTTGTAGATTAGAATTTACCCCAAAAGACCGAAATTCTGTACATAGTCCCCCTACAATGGAACAAATTAAAAGTTTTATTATAGGAGCAAACCCGTCAGGCACAATGGGTCCAGATAAGATCCAAAAATCAGTAATAGAAAAAGGAAGCGTCTTTGTTCAGTATTCTTAACACCTGTGTTCCAGCATCGTTATTAACATGCCGTGATTCTAGCACCCTGGACTAAGAGTATCATTGTTCCACTGAATAACCAAAAGGGACTATAGGCAAACTGCCTTACTAAACTCTACAAGGTATTGGAAAGATTGTTTGGGAACATTTCCGTTGTTGCAGGAGCTGAGGAAAAGGTAAATTAAATTGAACAAGCAGGCTTTAGGAAATACTAAATAATATTGCCATGCTACAAGTGATTATGGAAAAATAGGTCACCATTTGTAGGAAAGTGACCTTTTTCTTGGTATGGTTACCCCCATTTTCTGCCTGTTGTCAGTGTGCTTGATTGTGTCCACTGGCATCCTGCTAACCAGGACCCCAGTGGTTATGCTCTCTCCCTCCTAACTTAGTAACTGTACCTTTTTCTTCCCACAATTGGCATCCTGGTGCCCCCCCATGCAAGTCCCTAGTATATAGTACCTAGGTACCCAGGGCACTGGGGTACCAGGTGATTCCTATGGGCAGCAGCAGTTATTCTGCCGATGATAGGAAGCCCATGCAAAGAGTTCTGCAGGCCTGCCATTGTAGTCTGCATAAAACAGGTGCATGCACCAGTTGTCACTACAGGTCACTGCACCAGGTCACAGTAAGTCCTGTGTTCGCATTTCATGTTTTTTAGTATATGGTTTCGGCTCCCCCTAGGGTCACTAATGCTTATCTACATTTGAACTGTTTTCTAACCTTTTATATGCCTATTTCTAATTACTAATGTATATATTTAGGGTGTTTACTTACCTCCTAAGGGAGCATTGCCTTTTTATATTGTGTCACTAAATAAAAGTACCTTTATTTTTGTAACACTGTGTGGTTTCTTTCATGAGTGTAAGTGATGTGTGACTATAGTGGTATTGCATGAGCTTTGCATGTCTCCTAGATAAGCCTTAGCTGCTTATACACAGCTGCCTCTAAAGAGCCTGGCTTCTTGACATTGCCTACACTTTACTAAGAGGGGATACCTGGACATGGTTTAAGGTGTAGGTACCCAAGGTTCCAACCACATACCAGGCCAGCTTCCTACATTGGTGGTGCAGCGGTGGGATAAGCACTTGCAATTGCCTTACCACCCCATCACTTGGTACTTTTTACAGGAAAGACCACTTACTGACTAAGGGGTACACACAGTGCATAGTGTCAGGGTCTGGTCTCAAAGTTTGGGTAAGCTAGGGGGTAGGTATAGCCCTTTCTCCAAACTTCGGTAAGAGAGGCTAGAGGTTAGGCACACCCTACACCACTCTAACACAAACATGCCTTCAGGACAGGGCACACCTCAGGCTATGGACTCTCCTTATGAGAGCCTCACTTTCCAAAAATTGAGGGAGAGGTGCACAGAAAGGAGCACGAAGACAGGGAGGAACCGCAACAAGAATCTGCTCCTAGGCCTTCTCCTCCAGGATGACCAGGACCATACTTGCGGCCAGGAGGAGAAGGAGGATGGTGACTCTAGCCCCCCACCCCAGTGTTAGAAAGAGAAGATCTAGACACTGAGGAAGGGCACAAGGGTCCCTCAGAGGATCACAGGGTCCCTAGAAAACCTCTTAGTGCAGCTGGGAGCACTACAGTTAGTGTGAGGGGAAGCCATTTGGTAGCCCCCCCCCCCTTTGTACCCAGAGGGCTAACATAACAAGGGACAGATCCTCCTCTGCCCACTCATGTCACCTCAGTATCGGAGGGGAGACACTGCTCAACTCCAGAAAAAGATTCATTAGACAGGAGCCTCGGGAAACTGAGGCTGGCTGAGGAGAAGCTGAGGCTGCAACAACAACACCTAGCCCTAGCTAGGGAAGGGGAGAGGGGGTGAGCGCAAGAGAGCTTGGTGTTAGTACCCTATGGTGGCAGCAGCTTTGGTTTCAGGGAGCCTAGGGACAGGGAGGACTCAGACTCCAGAAACCCCAGGAAAGTTGTTCTCCCCTACAAGGTGGGGGATGACATCCATAAGTGGTTCTTTACTCCGGAAAGGGCCTGTCAAGGACAGAGGGTCCCCCCCCAGAGACAGTGGACTGCTATCCTTTGGCTCTCCTTCTCTGACAAGGGAAGGGATAGACAACTTACTGTCAGAGAGGAAGATGCTGACAAGGACACTGTGTTTAGGTCTGCTCTTTTGGATGGGTTTGGTCTTACCACTGAACACTACAGGATAAAGTTCAGAGAGACCAGAGAAGAGTCCTCCCAAGTTTGGGATGATTTTGTGGATTGCTCTTGCTGGTTACATGGTAGCAAGATCACGGATTATGAGGGCTTTTACAGTCTTGTTCTGAGAGAGTATATACTTAATAATTGTGTGTCTGATTTGTTGCACCAGTACTTGGTAGACTCAGATCTGACTTCTCCCCAAGAACTGAGAAAGAAGACAAATGGGTCAGAACATGGGTGAGCAGAAACGCTCACACAGGGGGTGACAAAGACAAGAACAAGGAAGCAGGTAAGTCTCAGGACAAGGGTGGGGACAAAGACCAACCTAAAGAGTCTTCATCAGGCCCACAAAATTCCTCTGGGAGTGGGTCCAAAACCTCTTCTTCCTATAACAAAAAAACCTTGGTACTATGTTTGTAAAAACAAAGGCCATAGGCCAGGGGACTGCTCCTGTTCTAAGAAAAGCACCAACCCACCCACCACTACAACTCCCACCTCTACCAATAGTGCCCCTAGAAACGGCAGTAGTGGTAGGTCAGGTAACAATAGCCAATTCAAGGGTGTAGCTGGGCTCACTTTAGGACGTGTGGTGGGGGCTGGCCTAGTTATGGAGACTACCGAGTCTGTTTTAGCCTCGGATGGGGGCATTGATCTTGCCACCCTTGCTGCCTGTCCCTTTAACATGGCTAAGTACAGGCAGCTGCCGTTAATAAATGGTGTTCAGGCAGGGGCCTACAGGGACATAGATGCCAGTGTCACTATGTGTAGAAGGCTGGCCTGGTTTGTAGTGGGTACCAAAAGGTACTTACACCTTATACCAGGTCCAGTTATCCATTATTAGTGAAACGTAGTCAGGATCTAGACACCAGGCTGTCTGGAGGTAGCTGCAGCCGAGCAGCCAAGACCTATCTAGGAGACATGCAAAGCTCTTGCAATACCACTGTTGTCACACAGTACTCACACACATGAAAGAAAATACTCTGTTACAAAAATAAAAGGTACTTTAGTTCTAGTGACACAAATGCCAAAAATACCTTAGAAACTAAACCTCCTTAGGAGATAAGTAATATACACAACATATACACTAGTGTCCAAAAACAGGTAAGTAAACAGTTAGAAAACAGTGCAAATAGTGAAAATCTCAATAGGTTGCAATGGGCCTAGGAGGAACACAAACCATATACTAAAATAGTGGAACGCGAAAGTCGGTTTTCCCACCTAGGCAAGTGTAATGTGTAGAGGGGTGCTGGGAGTGTAATAAAACACGA
Source organism: Pleurodeles waltl (assembly GCF_031143425.1). Lineage (NCBI taxonomy): Eukaryota > Metazoa > Chordata > Amphibia > Caudata > Salamandridae > Pleurodeles > Pleurodeles waltl. The sequence continues at coordinate 351,861,830 of NC_090440.1, forward strand.
AAAGGTAAGCAATAGAACCCACCCCAGAAAAACAGGAGCAAATCACAGTAAGTTTCCTAGAACACATAAGAACTCGTTATGGAAGATTATGCAAGCACCAGAAGAGACTGCAAGACACCAACGAAGGATTCCAGGACCTGAAGACCTGCGGAAGAAGGGGACCAAGTCCAAGAAGCACTGAGGAGTCCAGGGATAACAGGTGCCCCTCCTAAACTGGATTAAGGTGCAAAAGTGGAGAGATAGATGTGGGTGCCTGGTTGGTGCAGAAGATGACCCACGCCGGATGGATGATTGCAGTCTGGTTTGTATCGCTGGATTCCGCCAACAATCCTTGGCACACGGAATGCTGTCACTTAGCGGAAAATGGTGCTGCCCGAGACCAGGAAGGATCTGGTGGCCTCTACACAGGAGGGGAAAACAGAGGGGCTCTCAGCAACTCAGAGAGCCCTCAGAAGACCAGGCAGCACGCACAGGAGTCCCACAGCACGGGGACAAAGAAGGTGCAAATGGAGGCCCACACAGCACAATCCAAAGGGATCCCATGCTTCCGGAGAACTACTTAGGAAGCTGTGCGTTGCAGCATGGAGTGCTGGGGGCCTAAGCTGTGCTGTGCACGAAGAACTTCGGGGAAGGTCACACACAAGCCTTGCCAACTGCAAGTCACACAGTGCACGGGGGTACTGTCTTGCGTGGGGAGGCAAGCCCTTACCTCCCCCAAAGTTGGACAGCTGGACCTTGGGACTGTCCGGAGCAACCCGTGTTGCTGGATCCATGCTCGTACTCAGGAAAGGGGACCCCACGCTGAAGTCGCTGCAAGAGGTGCCTGCTGAAGCAGCAAAGTGACTCCGTTACTCCATGGGAGATTCCTTCAGTGCTTCTGGTGCAGACTGAAAACAGACAGTCCTCGGAGAATGCATGACCTGGAAACAGTTGCAGTTGCTGGCAGGAGCTAAAGATACAATGTTGCAGAAGTTGTCTTTGCTTCCTTGTTGCAGTTTGCAGAGTTCCTGGAGGGTCTAGATGCAGTTCCGTCGGTAGAAGATGAAGTAAAGAATGCAGAGGATTTCTGCTGGAGTCTTGCAATCCGAATCTGAAGAAACACCCAGAAGAGAGACCCTAAATAGCCCTGAAAGGGGGATTGGTCAGCTATACAGGTAGGCACCTATCAGGGGAGGGCTCCGACATCAACTGCTGGCACTGGCCACTCAGATGCTCCCATATTCAGAGTTACCATTGTTAAGCTGGACATAGGTATTGACCTATGTCCAGTGGACGCGTAAAAAATGGTGTCCCCGCACTCATGCAGTCCAGGGAAATGGTCCTGGATGACATGGGGGCACCTCTGCTAGTGCAGGGGTGCCCTCACAGACAGGTACTTTGCACCCAGCCTTCAGGGTTGGAAGGCCTGACCTATAGCTGACTTATAATTGACCTGGTGTAGTGAAAATGGCTGTGAAAAGCACTGTGAAAGGGTGCATGCAACATTTCACGCAGGCTGCAATGGCAGTCCTGCAGGAGCCTTTGCATGGGCTCCCTATGGGTGGCAAAAGTAATGCTGCACCCCACAGGGATTCCTTGGGACCCCAATGCCCTAGGTACCATATACTAGGGATGTATAAGGGGGTGCCAGTATGCCAATTTGGGATGAAATACTGGGTTACCAGTATGTAGTGACAAATTTGGGAAACAAGAGCATAAGCACTGGAGTCCTGGTTAGCAGAATCCCAGTGACCGTGTTAAACACACTGCCAAACAGGCCGAAAATAGGTGTAACCATGCCAGAAAGAAGCTACTTTCTCGCACTATGGTGACTGAAAAACTGGTATCCCCTGAGCTACACCTACTTGGTCATCAGTACCAAGTGACTTATGCCAACAACAATACTGTGTGCCACCTCACAGCAGTTGTTGATTTGAGCCTTGGGGTTACTGGCCCAAAGAAAGTTGTAGTGTCCACAGACCTACGTGTAGAGCATGCCTCCTTTTTGCCTACAGGGACGTTCCTCAGAACGGAGTTGGCTACAGCCCCTTTGAATTTCTGTTTGGACACCCTGTTAGGGGTCCACTTGCTGTTGTAAGGGAGGGCTGGGAGCAACTTCAAGTCCACTAAACAAGAAATTGTGGATTATGTACTTGGTTTCAGATTCAGGATGGCACAGTACAGGAAAAAGGCCACTAAAAACCTTCAGACCAGCCAAGAACTGCAGACGCAGTGGCATGACCAGAAGGCTGTCCTAACTGTGTACCAGCCAGGGCAGAAAGTGTGGATCCTGGAGCATGTGGCTCCCAGGGCACTCCAAGACAAATGGAGTGGCCCCCACACCATAGTGGAGAAAAAGGGTGAGGTCACCTACTTGGCGGACGTTGGAACCCCTGCCCTGTGTGCCTAGGTACCATATACTAAGGACTTACATGAGCGGACCAGCATGCCAATTGTGGGAAGAAATAAGTACAATTTAGAGGAGAGAAAAAAACGACAAGGGTCCGGGTTAGCTGGAACCCAGTAGACAGAGTCAAACATACTGACAAACATGGCAAAAGTGAGGGTACCCAAGCTAGAAAGAGGCTACTTTCCTACAAATACCACAATATTCACACAGCAACGTATCACACATGAAAGAACCACACAGTGTTACAAAAATAAAGATACTTTATTATAGTAACACAATACTAGAATACTCATAGGCAGTCCCCTCAACTGGAGATAGGTACTATATAATTTCCCACACACACAAACCTTATATCAGAAATTAGCATAGAAACAAGCATTGGCAAGAATTGTATAAAAATATTGAGGGCCATAGGGGAGAGCCAAACCATATACTAAAATAGTGGAATGCGAAGTGAAGTCCCCCACCCAAGGATATGGAGTTAGCAGGGAGCTGGAAGTACTAGTACCCCCAAGAGGTGAATACCTGAGTGACCCCCAGCAACCAGAAGAGCAGAGGTAAGTACCTCGTCTTCCCAAGGACAAACAATAGGACTTGGAAAAAGGATTGTACAAGAACAGGATCAGACTAGAAGAAACCAAAAGGTGGATTCCAGTAGAAGAGGACCTGCAAAAGAAGGGGACAGAGTGCAGTCCACGATGGAGTGTCCAGTAGGGGCAGGAGTAGCTACCCACCCTTCTGTGGATGAAGAACCGGGTAGGAGGAGGAAGACGACGACCAGCTGTCGAGCCCAGGAGCTGCAGAGGAGTCCTTGGAGCAATGCAGATTGTGTCCCACGTCAGTTGTCGGGTCACAGATGGTCAGTGGTTTAGGAGAACCAACAACAAGCCTTGGCAAATACAAGAGGGGCAAAAGAAAAGTTGCAAGGCTGAAGAGGACCAGCAAGGTCCAGGGGACTCGACCCTTCGAGGAGCATCCAGACTGACCCTCAGCAGTCAGGAGAGCCAACAGAAGCAGTTGCAACCCCCACAGCCAACCTACTGACAGCAGGCACAGTAAGTCATAGTGAGGCCCAATCAGCACACCTGGAGGAGTCCGACGTCGCAGGAGTAGTAGAGAGAAGACTGTGCTTGGCAAGAAGAAGTGCTGGGGGCCGGGGATACTCGGAGCCTCAAGATCCCTCAGAGCAGGAGACAACAAGCCTTGGTAGCTGCAAGAGCCGGGGTGCGTGGGGGTACTGTCCTGCAAGGAGAGGCAAGGGTTCAGTCTCCCAAGTTGGATAGCTGGCAGAGAGGACCAAGGGGACCACTCCAGACCACCACCTGTGATGCTGGATCCAAGCAGTTCCAGAGGAGAGCAGATGCATGCAGTCAAACATCATTGCTTTAGGTGCCTGTAGATGCAGGAGAGTTACACCTTCACTCCAAGGGAGATTCCGTCTTGCAGGATAAAGTCTCACCGACCCCAGAGGATGCATAGCTGGGCAAATGTTGCAATTACTGGAAGGAGCCAAAGAAACAATGTTGCAAAGTAAGGTCATCGTTGGAGTTGCAGTTTTGTCGGTACCTGAAGAGTCCAGGTGCAGTTCCAGTGGCTAGAAGTAAACGATGCAGAGGAGTCCTGGTAGAGTCTTGCACATCGAATCTGGGGACCCACACACAAGGGAGTCCCTAAATAGCCCTAAAAGGGGGTTTGGTAAATTAGCAAGGTGATCACCTATCAGGAGGGGTCTATGACATCACCTGTCTGACCTAGCCACTCAGATGCTCCCATGGGCCTCTGCACATCTTGGTTTCAAGATGGCAGAATTGAGTGGCCACCTGGAGGATCTCTGGGCACCACCTCTGGGGTGATGATGGACAGAGGAGTCGTCACTCCTTTCCTTTGTCCAGTATTGACCTAGTGCAAGGATCGGAGGTTCCTGGGCTGAAGAAAACTGCTTTATGCAAGGAGTGTACCAAATGTGCCCTTCAAGGCTACCCCTCCCAAGCCTTGTAACACCCATTTCCAAGGGAGAGGGTGCTGCCTCCTTCTCCCAAAGGAAATCATTTTTTTCTGCCTTCCCCTGCCTGAGCTGGTCAAGCAGCAGAAAGGCAGAAACCAGTCTGTTAGGCGACAGCAGCATGGTCTGCCCAGAAAACCCCAGAAGACAGGTAGGAGCAATACTAGGGGGGTCCTCTACGGAGCCCCCATAGTGCATGGAATCATACAACTAATACTGGCAACAGTATTGGGGTAGGATTCCGACATGTTTGATACGAAACATGCCCAGGTTCAGTTACCATTATGTAGCTGGACACAGGTCTGGCCTGTGTCCAGTACATGGGTAAAATGACTTCACCACACTTACAAAGTCCAGGAAAATGGAACTGGAGTTCGTAGGGGCACCTCTGCTCATGCAGTGGTGCCCTTACACAGGTAACCTGCACGCTGCCCTCTGGACTAGGAGGGCCTACCATAGGGGTTACTTACAGTGAAGGATGCATGCACCTTTTCAAGCAGGCTGCAATGGCAGGCCCTGCAGACATTTTGCATGGGCTCCCATGGGTGGCATAATCCATGCTGCAGCCCATGGGAAACCTCTGGTGTCCCAATGCCCTGGACACCCAAGTACCATATACTAGGGACTTATAAGGGAACACCAGTATGTCAATAAAGGTCTTAGGCAACCAAATTTGGAGAGAGAGAGCACAATCACTGGGTTCCTGGTTAGCCGGATCCCAGTGAAAACAGTCTAAAGCACACTGGTAGCAGACAAGAAGTGGGGGCAACTATGGCAAGAAGAGTGAATTTCCTACACAGTGGAGCAAAGAAGGTGGGCAGGGTGATGCTCTGACCCAAGTAAAATGGGGTCACCACCCTGGGGAGGAAAGAGGCACGAGTTCTAAGTACCACCCTGTCCAGGAACATGGTGAGATAATGCAGCTTAGATGAGAGCCTGCATCTCACTCACCCTCCTGGCAGATGTTACTGCCACCAAGAAGGTTGTCTTGAGAGTAAGCAGCCAGAGGGGACAGTTGTGCAGTGGCTCAAATGGAGCATGCATAAGAAATGTGAGAATCAGATTCAAATCCCATTGAGGCATAACAAAGGGTGTAGGGGGAAACATATGTACAAGCCCTTTGAGAAATCTATGTACAATAGCTGATTTGAATAATGAAGGCTGACATCGATAAGGTGGAAAGATAGCCTTTGAGAGTGCACAAGACAGACCTGCTGAGAAGGGATAAGACAAAGAGAAGAATGTCAGAGAGAGAGAAGCAAAAAGAGGATCAATAGATCTTTCTGTACATTCATTTATAAAGCGATTCCAACAGCAGGCATATACAGTCTTAGTGGAGGGACGTCTAGCTGCTAGAATAACTTTACAGACTTCTGGAGGAAGGTCAAAAGCTGTCAACTGCCACTGCTCAATCTCCACGCATGAAGACATAGAGTTAACAGGTTGGGTTGGAGAACCTTCCCTGCTGCGACAGAAGATCTTTCTGAAAGAGCAGCCTGATCAGAGGAATGATACTCATTTTCAGAAGCTCGGGATACCAGACTCCTTGTCCAGTCTGGAGCCACCAGGATTACTTGGGCCCGCTATTTCTTAATACCTCTGGGGAGAAGTGGTATGGGCGGAAAAGGCATACGGGAGGCCTGAGCTCCACTCATGACAAAGAGAGTCACTGAGCGAGTGCCACCTTGGAAACTCCAAAACTCAACCCTGCTGACATCACACGTTTTTTGTGGAGGTGAACAGATCAAACCAAGGCTCTCCCCACTGCTGAAGGAGTTCTTGTGCCACCTCCAGGTGGAGTCACCAATCGTGATCAACTAGGCATCGACGGCTGAGTTTGTCTGCCCTGGCACAAGGGTTATGCCCTGCTGTTCCAGCCATGTCCAGAGATGCAGGGCCTCTTCAAAAAGGTTCCACAACCCCACACCGCCTAGCTTGTTACAGTACCACAACGTGGTGGTGTTGTCCGTTAACACCTGCACCATCTTCCCTTTAACAACAGGAAGAAATGCTTTCAATGCCACTCAGATCGACCAGAGCTCCAGTAAGTTGATACGGAGTCCTAAATGCGCCAGAGGCCTCTGATCTCCACCTCTCCCTTATGGCCGCCCCATCCCAGAAGTGACACATCTGTCACTACTGTAAACTCTGGTTGGGGCTGCTTTGGGGCTATTCGAGTGGAAATGTAAGACAGGGTGCTCCCTTTTTGGATTGTGTATTTAACGGCTCCCGTGAGCCTTTGAGCTGACGAGCTCTGGTGAAGCACCTGTGCACCTACTGAGTGGTACAAAAACCTGAGAATACGTTTAGGCAGCATTTCAAGCAACCCCGCCTGCCACACTTAGCTCTCCGCTGATGGCGGCCGAAAGCCAGAAACACGTGTCTGGAGATACGGCATTCGCCGCACCAACTTATGGTGAAAAACTTTACAACGTTACAGCACTTGCTGCACCCATTTATGGTGAAAGACTTTTTGAAATATTATTCAAATTCATTCTAATGACTGCATTTATCATGATGCTTTGAGGCTATTCGAGCTGAAATGTAAGACAGGGTGCTCCCTTTTTGGATTGGGGAAGGGACAGGAGTCTGCCTCTGACCCAATCGCAGTTCATTAACCACCACTGCAGATCTCTTGCAGTTCCATCCCAGATCTGAACTGTGTTGGTGAGATTTCCCTGATGCTGTGCCCATTGGAACTTCAGGTCCCACTGCAGAGCCCTCATATGACATCTGGCATATTTGACTACCAGGATGCAGGAGGCCATGAGGCCCAACAGCCTCGGAGTCTGACCCACCAGAAAACCAGGATAGAGGCTGAAACATTGGAATCATAACCTGAATATCCTGGACTCGCTGCTCAGGAAGAAAGGCCCGAAACTGCACTGTGTCCAGAACAACTCCGATTAAAGGGAGCTTCTGAGAGGGAGTAAGGTGTGACTTCAGGACGTTTTTAGTGAACCCCAGTGAATGCAGGAGGTTTGCCGTAGTCTGATGGTGGATGATGACAGCCTGGGGTGACAGAGCTTTCAACAACCAGTTGTTGAGGTAGGGAGAAGACTGAAACCTCTAACCTGCACAGATGAGCTGCTACCACTGTCATCACTTTGGTGACCACCCGAGGGTCACTGGTGAGACTGAAGGGGAGCACAGTAAACTGAAAGTGCCTGTGGTCTACCTTGAACTGCAGGTAACGCCTGTGTGCAGGAAGGATGGGAATATGGAAATAAGTATGTCTAACGGTATCATCCATTCTCCTTTGTCTAGAGCAGACAAGACCTGAGCCAGAGTGAGTATTTTGAATTTCTCGTTTTTGAGGACGAGATTGATGTCCCACAAATCCAGAATAGCGAGAAGACCCTTGTTCTTTTTGGGTACCAGAAAGAAGTGAACAACCACCACTGCCTACTTCTGATATCGGGACCCTTTCTATGGCTCCATTGGCCAAGAAAGGAGCAAAACTAAATGATCCTCCATCAGCCGTTCTTTTGATGGAGGCATTGGGGGAAGGGAAAAACTTGAAAGGGAAGGAATAGCCCTTCTGTATGATATGATCTACAAGACCCATTTGTCCGATATTATGTACCGCCACTGAGAGAGATTAAATTTAATCCACCCTCCAACTGGACACACATGGTCTTGCAGAGTCACACGAGGGTTTGGACGTTGTGGAGGTGGGGGGCTGAGTGGTGGACAATTTCTGGCCAGACCCTCTGGGTCTGAAGGCAGAAAGACCGTGTCCCTGTGCAAGATGTTGGCCTGGCGGAGGACGGTGGCTGGTCTGTGGATATTGTGATACCTGCCCTTTCCGAAGCCTTGAAAGGGGCAATAGAGAGACTATTGTTGAGGGGTCACCGAGAGGCCTAAGGACTTGGCCGTAGCCCGGGAGTCCTGGAAGGGCTTCAGTGCAGTCTGCCTTTTCATCAAACAGACAGGACCCATCGAAGGGCATGTAATTAAAGGTTTGTCTGGACATCCCCTGAAAACCCAGATGTACAAAGCCAGGCGTGACGTCGAAGGGCCACCGTTGAAGAAATTGTTCTACCCAGCGAGTCAGTCCTGTCCAATCCACACCTGATAGTACATCTGGCTGCACCCCTCCCATCTTTGACTGCTTATGAGAGAGTGACCTGCAAGTCCTCCAGGACCAGAGGCAGCACCTGCATCACCGTATCCGATAAAATATGGGGAAGTGCCCCAATAAGCATGAGATGTTTACCCACCTCAATGCCAAGCTGGAAGAAGAAAACATCTTCCCAAGCTGGTCCAACCTCCTGGATTCCCTGTCCAGGGGAAGGGAAGGTGCCATGGGAAGTGGAGGCTTGGACCACCAAGCTCTCCAAGGTGGGGTGTGCATGAGGAAGCTAGGATCACTCGAAGCTGGGAGATGGCGGCAGCCAACTGTCCTGTTTACAGGAGCACCTGTGCTGGGTTTGGACCACGTCCCCAGCAGGAAATCATTGAGGGATTCATTAAAGGGTAACATCAGTTCCAATGTGGAAACACCTGGCTGATGCACCTCAGTCAGGAGGTTAGTCCTGACTGGCATTGTAGGCAGATCTAGGCCCAAGACCTCAGCTGCCCTTATGCACCACTCCACTCCACTCCACTCCACTCCACTCCCTTCTCCGTAGCCACCGTAGGAGGTGAGAGCATGCAAGTATCTGGAGAGCTATCCAGTCCACTGGCCACTTCTAACTCTTCATACCAGTCCATTTGCTCCAACTGGGACTCCAGAGGGTCCCGAGACCCCTCCCATTCCTCACAAATGCCTGGCTGATTACAGAAAGGCTCAGGCAATGACCTGGCACCTGTTGGTGCCAGAATCTGCTACACCATTCTGGCTCCAGATCATGTTATTAGAATGAGGCCCACGCCACCGGGAGCATGAACGTTGGGAACGATGCCGGAGGACTGGGCGTCTTTCCGGATCAGATATCAGATCCAAGAGACCCCCATCGGTGCCGAGGCCTAAGCGCCCAGTATTGAACCAGATAGGGCCTCTGCCAACTCCACGGGGCCCAAAAGCACACCGATGCGGCCAGCTCGCTCAAATATGAGACACATGGCCTCGTTTGTAGTGGGTACCTTGGGTACTTACACCTTATACCAGGTCCAGTTATCCCTTATTAGTAAAATGTAGCAGTGTTCTAGCAGCTTAGGCTGACAGAGGTAGCTATAGCAGAACAGCTTAGGCTGAACTAGGAGACATGCAAAGCTCATGCAATACCACTCATAGGGCCATATGTACGAACACATTTTCCCATTGACACAGAATGGGAAAACCCATTTGCTACATCTGGCCCATAGTTACACAGTACCTATACACAAGTAAAGACAATACTCAGTGTTACCAAACAAAGCCAAAAATATCTTGGAGACAATACTCCTTCTGGAGGTAAGTATTATACACAAGACACCAAAATTACACAAGTAAATAGTCCTGGAACAGTGCAAACAGTAGGAAATCCTATAGAATTCAATGGGAGAAAATAAATCTAGGGGCAACAAACCATATACTAAAAAAGTGGAATGTGAATCACGAATTCCCCCATAGACAAGTGTAGTGTGTGCAGAATTGCTGGGAGAGTAAGAATACAGTAAAGGTAAGTAAATCACCCCACCCTAGAGCCCAGAAAAGCAGGAGTAAAGTACTGCAAGTTTCCTTAGGACACACTACACCTCGTTTTTGGGATTTTGCAGCAGCCAACCAAGTCTGCAAAGAAAAACTGCTGGATTATTGGACCTGAAGACCTGCAAAGGAAGGGGACCAAGTCCAGAAGTCAAAAGAAGTTCCAGGAAGGACAGGAGCCCCTGGCAACCCAGAAGAGGGTGCAAAAGAAGAGTCCCCGGTTAGTAGACGACTGCAGAAATGCATCCTAGGAAGGTGTCAGCGGGTTCCTGTGTAATGCAAAAGATGTCCCACGGTGTGAAGATCGCTGCAGACGAGATTTCGTGTTAGAAGGCGTTAACAAGCCCTGGCTATGACAAAGGTGTGTTTTTCATCAAAATGGCACTGGATGGATCCAGGAGGGACCTGGTGGCCCCAACTCTGTGCGAGGAGGAAGACGGGGCCCTCAGCAGTTTAAAGAACCCTCAGGATACCAGCCAGCACTCCCAGAAGCCACAGGATCCAGGTTCAAAGGAGGTGTAAAACGCAGTTGATGCAGCACAACAAAAGAAGGTCCCACGCCGCCGGAGAACAACTCAGCGAGTTGAGCGTCTCAGGGTGGAGCACTGGGGACCTGGGCCAGGCTGTGCACGAAGGAATTTTGCAAAGAGTGCACAGAGGCCTCAGGAGGCGAAGAAGACACAATACAAAGGGGTACCAGTGTTCTCGGGGAAGGCAAGGTCTTACATCCTCCAAATTGCGTCAGCAGGACCTCAGGACAGTCTATGTCGATGATGTTCACCATCTGTGTCCTTAGGAGCATGCTCGTCGCCGTGAGAGGAGTCCCAGGGTACCGGTCGTCGCCTTGGAAGATGCCTGCTAGGAGCAGGGGAGTGACTCAGTCACTCCACTGGAGATTTCTTCGGACCTTCTGGTGCAGGATGAAGACAGGGAGTGCCCAGAGCATGGGCACTGTGGAAACTGTTGCAGTTGCTGACTTGGACCTGAGGTTGCAGAAGAAAAGTTTCTCTTGCAGACACTTTGTTGCAGTTACAGCATTTCCTTGAGCAGGCTGCTGTTGATCCGAGGTCAGAAGAGTCTGAAGTTGTTGCAGAGGATTCCTGAAGGAAACGTGCAAGCAGAATCTGAGGAGAACCCACAGGAGAGACCCTAAATAGCCCTGAGAAGGGGATTGGCTACCTTATCAGGTATGGATCTATCATGAGGGGTCTCTGACGTCACCTGCTGGCACTGGCCACTCAAAGCCCTCCAGAGTGCTCCCACACCTTGCAAAGCAAGGTGGCTGAAGTCTGGGACACACTGGAGGAGCTCTGGGCACCACCCCTGGGGTGGTGATGGACAGGGGAGTGATCACTCCCCTTTCCTTTGTCCAGCTTCCCGCCAGAGCAGGGGAGAAGGGGTCTCTGAACCGGTTTAGACTGGTTTATGCAAGGAGGGCACCATCTGTGCCCTTTAAAGCTTTTCCAGAGGCTGGGGGAGGCTACCCCTCCCCAGCCTGTAACACCTATTTCCAAAGGGAGAGGTTGCAACACCCTGCTCTCAGAGGAAATGCTTTGTTTTGCCTTCCTGGGACTGGGCTGCCCAGACCCCAGGAGGGCAGAACCCTGCCTGTGAGGTAGCAGAGGCTGTAGCTGCAGTGCAGGCCTCAGAGAGCTGGTTTGGCAGTACTGGGGGTCCATAGTGGAGCCACTAGGATGCATGGAATTGTCACCCCCAATACCAGTCTTTAGCTTGCAGGCCTGTGCCCCAGTCACCTAGTGACTTTTAACCTACTTAGCTTTCTCAGTTTTAGCACATGTATTTATTTCTATCAAGATGCCTGCCATGTTTATAGTTAGGAAGATATGTTAGTTTTACGTTATCAGTGCCACTCTGTAAAGGCATCACTATAAGTGTCAAAGATAAATGAGATACGTACACGTCATGTACTTTCACACGTTCGTGTGACAATAACATAATGTACCTTTTCAGGGAATTGTTTATATAATTGCTGCCCCAAGCTTGCCTTATCTCTTGTTTGGGAACATACCTGCGTCAGGGGTCCTACAAGATCGGTATAAATACATCTCACACAGACATGATTAGCAGAGAGATTCCTACCAGATGCCATCAGCACTATCTATGCTGCACATCTCCCTGATGCAGACCCAGCCTTCGATTCACCACGGAGTCTGATCTAGAGACCTCATTCACAGGCCACGAGGGTTGGGGGCTCTTCTCATGGATATGGTACTGGCAGATTAGGTTTAACACACCTAGCTCTCTTTAGGTTAGAGAATAGGTTCATCATGCTAGGGTATTAGGGCCTATCTCACATCTATTTTACTTATGTTATTGTAAGATGGTGGGAGTCTTTGTTTTCATGACTAGTTTTTACAATTTTGTTTCTTGCATTGTTCATTATCCTAAGCATTGCAGCACATGCAACTTACAATAGATCGCAGTCTTGTTAATGAAACCTATTGAAACCTTCACTGCATCTCTTTCTTTGCCTGTGTATGACTGAGACATGTTGCTCACGTGAAAAAAGGGTAAACTCTGTTTAACCACAGCTCCCCTGAGATGTTGCACCCTTGAGTCGATGCATAAAGGCAGCCTTCTACTGTTTGGGTTTTGGTGAGGAACTGCTTGTGAGCCGGGAGGGTTGGGCCCATCAGTTGCGACTTTTTGTAGGATTGGCCTAGTCACCTACAAACAAAAGTGCTGTCATCCCTAAACCAGCAGTCTTGCCTAGAGCAAGAGTCCAACTACGACACTTGGACCAATCTAAGGCTATCAATGATACATCTCTCAAATGCTTTGTTTGCCGTCCTCAGTAATAATAACTACAAGGTGAAATTGGATTGCTGCTTGTTCTTGAACACAAAGATTGACTGTAGTGTGCTTCAGATTTCTATTCTACTGTTGACAACATTTTACATCTATTTGGCTCTATTGGTGGCTATTCTCAATGGTTCTGACATTGGCTACAACAAGCATACTAGCAAACCTCTACATCATAAGCTATAGAAGGGCATGGAAAGTAATTAACCGTTTGAAAATACCTTCTGAACATCCAGTGATAGAAGTATACTAAATGACTTATTGAATAATTCCAAAATCAAGGTCTTGCTCCTGGGTTAAGTGGATTCTGGCTACTTCTCTTCCACATTCCCGCCTGCATGGGCTGGCCCCCCTGCCTCCAATTCTTTAATCTGAAAATTGAGATTTCACTTTAAAGACTGACCTGCACCATCATGCCGCAGGTAATCATGACTACAAAATGGCCTTATCGCATGTGTAGCTTCTGTAAGGCACACTCCCTCTACTAATGCCACACCAAATTACTTACACCTGCACAGGCGGTATGAGATATGACCACATGTCAAAGACCATGAAATCCCCATACTGGTTGCCAAACAACATATCTCCTTATAGTGTAGTTTCTCAAATGTGGAAGTGGCCAAAATAACAGAAAAAAACGAAAATTGGAGACACTGTGACCATCTGACAGGATTACACATAGGCAAGATGCCACCAAAGTTCAGGCCCCTCTCTTTGAAGCTTCCTTCTTAAAAATACATCTGCCTTGAATCATACTGCTGGAGTTTGCAACAACACTAAAGTCCCACCTTTTATACTTTGCAAACAGTTTTGAATTACTGACATAAGTCACAGAATTAAATCATATTTGTCTATTCTCCACCCACCTCATTTATTTGGCACTCAGCACTGAAAAGTGACCTATGGTGAAAAACAATACAAAAAAATAATAACAAATAGGTACAGGTCAGTTACCAGAGTCATGGCATGGTCAATGTTCCTTTTCTTTTCTTTTTTTTAAATAAAAGGCCTCTGGGAGAAACTAACAAACTACGGGCTAATAGCTCTTCTGCAGCCTGAAGCAAAACATTTTACTGCAGTATTGCTCCTAAGTCTACGTGCTTGGGTGACTGAGAAAAACCTCTTTATCTGAGTTTCATTTAGTTAGGTTAAGCTATTAGACTCAGGATAACATTTTAGCTCTGGCGATTATATTTGATGTGGCCAGGAGGCACAAGCATGACAATCTTTGTGTGTTTAATTGTTTATTCTAGTGCGTTTGTCAGTGCTGACTGTGGCATTTTGTGATTTCAGCTATAGAGTTGGGGAATAGATTCTATGTTATTTGAGGCCAGTATTTAATTTGAGCTGGACAGTTACCAGTTGGCTCCATTTTTTGTGACCAGCACTCTCTTTTCCTCATTGTACTTTGACGGAGGGCAAGAGAGAGGGGAAAAAAAAAGTGTCAAAGAAAGAAAGCCGAGCTGAAAAAAGAACCTGAAAGAGGGAGCTAAAGGAGCAAGGAGTGTTTGGTGGAGGATTAAAGAGGTATATTGTGGAATCAAGACTACGCAGCCTTGGTATTCAGCATCCTAGACATTCAATGGCAGCGCTTGCAGGCTTCAAAGCAAAAATGTAGGTAGCTGCACTTATTTTCCAAATCAAGCACTGTTTGAGACCATCCAGGATCTTTACGTGAGGACATGGGTGAATATACGCTTTGTTAGTATGTTCCTTCCAAAATTCACATTAATCAGAAGCTAAAACAATACTAGCAACCATGGTATACACCCTCTACACTGCTCGTGTAGAATACATTTGAATGGAGTCCGCTCATTACCACTAAAATTGGACAAAGTCATGTGATGGTACTGACCAATGCTGATGAGACAATTTTGTTGCATTGCAAAACAGTGGGTATCTTTCACCTCTGCTTTAAAAGAATTGGCCCTCTGTAATAAACTAACCATAAATCAAAGCACAACCAAAATTATCACTTTTGGGAGGAAGAAAATGAGTAAATGGGTGAACTCTCTTCAATAAAATCCAATGATTATCGAGAGGCCAGGTTTTCTGAAAATTTTGGATTATTTTAATAAATCTAAAAACAAAAGGTGGTTGATATTGGGAATGCCATGGATACACATTCTACAAATCTGTTATGTCGCTCGACTACTGCAGTTTTAAAGGTAAGTAAAGCTGAACTTCACTCAAAAGTACTTTGTGCTATGACAACGTTTAGCGATTGAGGAAATGGCTTTTTGGATAATCACCAATCTGGTTGTCTGCATATCATGTTGAAAATCAGCAGCGCTAAAGAAGGTTTGTTGGCAGGTTACTGAACATAAACAGGATTACGTTAACCCTGCTACCTTGAATATTTAATAGGTAGATTTGCACTAACAGCAGTTTGGCATTAACTATCAATGCTACCTCTCCAAAAATTCATTTTAAAAAGGTTTCTCAACTTCTGTTCTTTCAGAAGGGCATGCAACAAATGCTTCTCAAAAACGTTAAGGAAATAAATTAGAAACAGTTATCTTTTCTTTGAGATTTGAAGACACTTAGATGTTCCATCGTCTTAGAAGGTAAGAGATGGTTATCTACATTTCGAACTACAACCAATACTACAGAATTCAGGTTTGGGTGGGCCAGTGTGCACTTTTCATATAAACGTGGTCTATAAACGGGGCACAGAAAACAGAACACTTGATTCAGTTAATATATCTATATCTAAGCTTCCTTGAAATGTGATTCCCTCCTAAAGCCATGCTAAAAACACTTACTTTGAGCTTTAGTGGGGACACCAATGAACTATGTGCCCACATAGTGACATGTTTATGTACGATGAAGAAACAGTTGACAAAATATGCCATGGGGTAATGGTGGCAGTAATGAAGTTAAATTTTCTAAAAGAGGCAGCATTGCCAGGATTAACTTACTTTTATTTCCTGTATTACAGGTCCAGCACTTGCCTAAAACTGTTTTACATTTGATCATCGATTTAAGCATTTATAGTTTTAAATAGTTTTGTAAACAAAGATTACTCAACTAATAAAGAAATGAAAAAAATAAATCATGCTTTCCAAAACTAAAACGTTCTATTGTCCACCAATGAATTACTTCCTAATGTACTGCATACCAGCTCTTTAAATGGGCAGGTACTGCCTGACAATAAGTACCTACACTTAGTTAATTTGAAAGAGACAGCACCTGCACTTCGCAGCAGTTCTACAATACAATTAATGGGCGAGTACGGGCACTTGCTAGGAGTAAACAGGTACTAATATTTAGTACCTGCACTTCTAGATTTCCACTTTAAGCACTGCTTCAAATTCAAAGTGCACTACTGTACTGCTTATACCTGCTACTTAAATTATATTGTAATTGGGATTATAAAGGTAACAATCTGTGCAACCTGGGATTGAAGGTAGCCAAACCAGACAGTGCTGAGCCCATACTGAAAGCAATACAGTGTTTTCCAAATTTCTTAACGATATAAAATTGGGCTTCCACCTTAAATTACTAATATTCGGATTAGATATCCACAAAAGAGGTTTTCCCTGATGTGCCATGAAATTGTTTATTGTGGTATTAAACACAACTACTAGGACACAAACTCATCCCAAATAACCCATGTGCCATTAAAAAATACCCAATATGCGTGATTTTTTTCCACAGATCAATACACCATCTCCCTAACATATGCATTCCCTCCCCTTTTCACCTCCATCTCCACAGAAAGTAATGGAAGCTTAACAGGGACCTACTTTAGCAATATAAAAGGCCACTTATACTGGCTGCGATAAATGTGCTCAAGTGAGCCATTTGACATCCATGATCTAGAGAAATTAGCTAATAAAGGTTTTTGGCCTAGCTGTAAACACTTTGGAGTCTGTTGTCAGTGACCAAATATTTATTTATAACATCTGTAAAACACTGTAGATTTCATTTCTTAGATAGTAAAGAGCCCCAAAGTAAAACTGGATGCCATCTGAACTGTTATCTAATGCTTGCCTTGATTAATTTTACTGTCTATGCAAAATGATAAATGTGTCACCCTATGATTGCACTGAAATGTATCAAAGCTAAAACCCCAAATTGCATAGGAAATGTACTTGTGAAATAGGAGCTTTCACAAGAAATGTGTAGACATGCAACACAAGTTGTTTTAAAATAAATTAACTAACTACTGAAGAAAGACACTTTCTCAATAATTTTTTCATTAGATTTCGGAGATATTTTTAAGCATTAAAAGGAGCCAATTACGTCTCAGAGCATTACAGTCCAAACAAACAATGTGTATTAGGACTAAAATGGTTCTTTGTTTCAGTGAAATAGCTACAATAGTCACCAACAGCTGCAGGAACAGAAGATGGTACTAGCTGGGTCGGACTGGTAAGCTTTTACATTTAAGAGAGTTTCTGTTAACCACAAGAACAACTGCAACTTGAAAGCAACTCGAGTTACTGCTTTACTAAATAAATTGAACAAATCTTTGGAATCTACTGCCTAAGTATTTAGCAACTGGTCAAGTCTCAACCATAGTAAGAAATTATTCAGAAATGCTTCTTAAATGCTTGAAGTGATATAGGTGCCTAGGTAGTTTCTCTCTAAATGTGAGTGACCAATAAACATCTTCTAAATGTGCAAACGAAATCCTACATAAGCATCTCCCCCGTGTCCACAGACCAGATGGCCCAAAACTGAAAATTAGTTTTGAATTCAAGTGTGTGGGAACTGAATTAGACTTAATGCAAAGGCTTTAAAGCTCAAAAGACATTGTTCAATCATGACGTGTATTGGAAAGAATGAGAAATATGTAGTTGAACAAGGAAATACCAGCAAGACATTTCACAATGAAAACAGATGACGCTCTGTCAGCTTTAAGCAAACATTGCAATATGATGGGGTGGCATCGGAGCTTTAATACGTAACCTCACATATCAAATTACGAGCCTCCTCACTCACTTACCCAAACATACCAACACTAAACTAACAGTCACAACGTAGTGCGAATTACTTTCGATTTCCGAATTTTTCTGTTGCCTTTCCAGTCTTTCCAAGAACTGTTTTCATTTCCAGTATCGACACAAAATAGAGCTGGTTGACTTAATTATTCTTTAAAGGACACTGATTGCAGTGTCTGAAGTTTTCTGCGTAAATCTCTTTGTATTTTGTAGATGACGGGCTACAGCTTTATGACAACTATCAAAAACAAAACTGGTCTATGCATATCGATTTTCTTAGTCTTAGTGAAATAATGGAACGCATGGTGACTACACAAAAAGAGTGAATCGTGACACAAAAAGTGTCTTCTGTGTAAAGAGATTACACTAGTGCACTTAATTTTAAAGAACAGATTTTCCTATAATGCATGTTACAGACAAAGTATAGGCAAGAGTAAAATGATGCAGCTCATTGCAGTTTCCCACATTCACGGTGCACAGCTCGGATGAGTGATTTTGAAAGCTTTGAATGTTTTAACTTTGGAGACAAGATAAGTAATGTGTCCTCCTAGGTAGACTTAAAACACACTATCTAGTCTTGAAAAAAGTCTTGAGTAATCACAACTCTACCTCTTAGCAAGGTTAGCCTATTTCGAATGAGCAATTGAACTGTAAGATAGTAGTGAGTGAAAGCTGTAAAAACCAATGAACTCTGGTGTGCAGTAAAAATAAAAAGCTTGTAAAAATTGGTGCTTGTCAGGAGAGTAACTGTTGAGCTAAAACACAACAATGCCAGAATTTAAGTTAAATGTGAATTGGTTAAGACACAACTATACCACAATTTAAAGACATTGTTAGATTACCCAAGCATCAATACCGTTGTGCACTACTACTAGAAACCTCTGTTATTACTGGTGAGAAGCAAGGATATTTTTGAAGGTAGGTATAACCAGGGCTTTAAGTGGACCGGGCCCAGTCGGTGCTGGGCACCGGCAGTTATTAAAAGCAGGTGCTGAAACAGGTCCCTATCGGGCTGTCCATTTTTACTCTTTACATATGAGTCGGGGGGCACACTATGCTAAGCACAAATTTTTAGCTTACGTTTTAAAGCCACGCCCCTTTGGTAGACCCCCTCAGTTTTTTCATACCACAAAGCTATTTACATCCTTCTGAATTCTGGCAGTTTTACTTTTAGGGCGCATTTCAGTCAGCAATGTGAAGGAGCTGGATCCCCAGTTACACAACTCTCACTGGATCCTTGCATTGATTTCAAATAAAAGATCTAAGACACAAAAGTCCTCAATGTCACACTGCCAGACTGTACACAAACCCTATAGTGATCTGTAATACGCGGCAGCACGTTTTCCCTGAAAAATAATTCAAAGAGATGTTATATACTAAGAACAGCTCCGAATAATATTCTGGCAGATGGCTCAGTGAATAAATGCCTATCGTTGACACCTGCCGTGACCTGCAGGTCACAAGCTAGAGTTCCAGCAATGCCAATTCAGCCTTTCATCCTTCAGAGATCAACAACTGGATTACCATAACACTGGGTAATAGTAAAACCTATCCTTTAAATAACTTACAAATGGCAGAAGCGATTGTTAAAGCAGCATAGAAAACATTATGACTAATATCATAAAAATCAAGAAAATATGTCTGTTTGGTGTAGTATCTCAAATTTAAAAGTGGCCAACATAGCTCAGAAATTCTGGAAATTGGAGACACTGTGCCCATCTGGCTAGATCACAGTCATGGCCATTGGGATCGTGGGGCAGAGGAGCACCAAATTATGTGGCTGGGTTGACTAGATTATACTTCAAGAAATTGTAAATGATGTGGCATAGCGTGGCACTTTTTAGGGGCGAGCGCAAAGCGCTCCGTCCCTCTTCTAATTTCCCTTTAGGGGGATTTTAACCATGCCCATGTTACGTCAGTCACTTACATTGGTTGGTGGGCTTGCCTTTTAAAATCTGCTTGTTTTCATTCGTGAAAGGCATGCATACGTCATGCCTTTTCCAGTTTTTAGCCCTCCTCGAGAGCACCAGTAAACTACAGGAAACCTACGAGGCTCTATGTTTTCTGGACTACTTTTTCTCTGCACTCCTCAGCGCGATCGCGCTGTGTTTTACACAGCGCTATCACTCTAGTTTTTTTTTTGTTTTTAATTTAATGTGGCAAGAAAAGTCAGATTAGGCGTTTACAACCCTAATAGCTCTGACTTGATGTAACACGAGACCCAGTGCATTGCAAATGCTTGTTTTTTTATAGCATTACTTCACTATTTTGTCATTTTTTAGGGTCGAGCCTGCGTCGCTTGCGCATGCGTTTCGCTAAGCAAGACGCTTTAGTCATTAAAAAGGGCTCGGAGCCCTGTCCACGTCACATCAGTGTCTGTCATTGGCTTGTGGGCTTGCCTGTTAGAATCTGCTTGATTTTATTAGTGGAAGGCATGCACATGTCATGCCTTTTCCGGTGGATAGCCCTCCTAGATCGCATCGACCAAGTACAGAAAACATGCGAGGCTCGCTGTTTTCTGTCTGGCTCGTGGACTACTTTTTCTCTATTTTCCCAGCGCGATCTCGCTTGGCTGAAGTGGAGCGCTTTACACAGTTAATTGCACTTTTTCGGGTTATGTACATAAATGCACTTTTGCCGATAGGTGAAAAGTCAGGTTAGGCGTTTACAACGCTATCAGCTATAACACGAGCAAACGCGAGACCCGTTGCATTGCAAATGCTTGTTTCACATGGTAATACTGACTGGGCAAAGATTTCACCTCATTGTTTAACAACCAAATACAGCCGAATTGTGCCTAGATGCTACAAGAGGAATAAACTAACACACCAAAGCAGAAGGGTTAATCTTGTCTTGCACCTTTAAAAAACACAAATCAACGAAACAGAACATTTTATCCCAAACACCACAAACAAAAAGGTTCAAGAAGAAGCACAAAGTAAATATAAACACGGTTGAATGAGAAGCTCGCTGTATGTGCAAATTACCTTTAAATCTAAAATAATAACAATTTGCCACCATCTTGTGAAAACATAATAATAAACATATGCAGAAGAATAAGGTGCGCACAAATACACTCTACTGGAAATACAATGCAAGAGAACACCGCAAGCGGTGGTACATTTTGCTACAGGTAAATTTTTCAATGTTAAAAAACAGCAGTCACAGATTCTCGCTTTGTCTAAGGATAGGAAGAATGAAAAATGTTTTCATTTTGCCAGTTATTCTACAAATGCTCGAAGATATACCTTAGGTGTAATGACACAGGAAACATGAGTGTTTTTTAAAATTAACCCAGAGGGGTGATGATGACACCAGTGCGTAACATAAACACTTCAAATCAGCAACGACCTTACGTAAAATTATATATATATGTATATATAGTTAAGTATCCACTAGAGACATGACTTCCCGTTCACAAGGTTTGATTGTTAGGTAACAATATATATATACTCATTGTTTAATATAGTCCCAATTTGTGTATCTATAACGCACCTTCTTTTCACATCTTAGCACTTATTTGACAATATATTACGTCCCTGAGCCCTGAAACTATGATTAATCGCGCCGACAGTATTGTACGCCACCAGCACTGGCTGTATTATTTGGAAGTCAGCTATAGCAAATAACCAGTTTACATAGCATCAGTCTTATGTTTATCTACAGTACCTCTACGGTGGCCACTGCTTGCTACTTATACCACCCGTCCGTGCATTCAGTCTTATATCCGTCGTCCGTCTTTAATGTTTTAACGGACGTTGTCTCTCCGTAAATTTAGCACTTCCGGGTATAAAAACAACCAATCCCACAGCTAAATATAATCTGGGAGTTGGCTATGAGTGGGCGGTACAGATGATGTATACAGTGACCAAGTATTGGTGAATCGAGGCACCCCAGCCAATCCTACTGCACCATACAGAATTCTAAAGTGCTGATTGGCTGATTAGTCCGCCCGTCTCTTTCAGGACACGAGCCTTCTTACAGCAGTTCGCGGTGGTGTCCGGGATGTTGTGAGCATTGTTACTCAGTTGGAATCAGGGGTGTAACGTAACCCTCTGCAGCGCAGGGGACTCACGTTCAACAGAAGGTCAACGAATATCTGAAATTTGTGGGAAATTGAAGGGGTCCTCAAAGGGGAACGTCGCGCCGCTGGTTGGAACTCCATTCACGATACTGGTGGGCTAGCTAACAATTTATCAGGAAGAGCCCAGCCAAGGGTCTAGATCCTCTTAGACCCCGCGCAGGAGCCGAGCCATGAAAATGTTTACTATGTAAAATATAGAGCCAACACCATAAACTATGATAAAGTATTTTCAAAGTTCAAAACGTGTATTACTTTAACCTGTAAAATCTTTGACGTTATTACGTCATATTATAGCACTGTACTGATAAGTACTTAATAAAAGTTGATGACTTGAACTTAAAACCTTTCCTGTCCCGTCTCCAGACTGGCGACAATCCCATTAGTCATCTAATGAAGAAAGACAGTTGTCAAGTGAATCCTGTGGGAGGCCTAGATCATTATCTAGTAAAATTATATCCCATTAAATCAAATAAAATAGATCTTTGTACAGATGATATTCTTAACTCACGTTTTTGAATGTGCTATTATACGAGACTACGAAGAAAAATGAGTAGTGGTGAAATTAAATGTTAGTCTAATATTCCACATTTTAAGCGAAGAAGCTGCCGTTTTGTAGTAACGTCTCCGGTGACTTTGTTGTGGTTTCTTTATAAGCAGCCCCAGACAAGTTTTACAGCATCGCAGCCACCCCCAACTCCTTCAACGGTCACCCAAAGAATCTTCGCCCATGTATGTTCCATAGTGGAACTATTCTTGCACTGATATTGACCAATCAACATAGATTATGTAATATCATAATAGGCTACGCATTTGCTTCACAACACATTACCCTCTTTATAGAAACATAATTTAAGCATAAACTTAGTGCAAAGAAGAGATAAGAAATACAGATAATGAAACACGAATTACGTATTTCGTACACACTTTTGGTGAAAAGATGCATAAAGTAATAATGCATAAGGATAAAGAAACATGCATATTTATATCATATGATGCTAGACACAAACAGAATCTTTAAAACCTCTTTGGTTTGTTAATTACTCGACCATATCTTCCAGCAATTATTTGGTTGTCGTACGAATTATATTGTATGTTTGGGGGACAAGATAGAATTTGGTGCTGTCCCTGGTATTAAACAATCAGCATTTGTAGAGCATACTTATAACCCGAGATGGTATTCAGGCTTTGAGGATGCTGCTTGGGCTTTAGTCGAACAGCCAGGTCTTGAGTCCTTTCCTGAAATCTTGGATTGAGGGAGAGTTTTTCAGGTGGATGGTGAGGCTGTTCCAGGTTTTATCTGTGACAACAGAGAAGTCGCAGCCTCTGAAGGTGCTGCGACAAACGTGGGGGTGTGAGCTCGGGAAAGTGCTGCAGATCGGAGGTGTCTGGACGGTCAGTGGAAATTCAGGCAGTGGTTAAGGCAGGTGGGTCTTAGATTGTGCAGGGCTTTATAGGGGTAAGTCAGTAGCTTGAATTTACATTATTTGTGTATGGGGAGCTAGTGAAGGTTTCTTAGGTGGGGAGAGGTGTGGGTCCATTTTGGGAGGTCCAGAATGAGTCAGGCTACTGAGTTCTGAATGACTTGGAGTCCTTTTATGAGGTGTGACTTGAGTCCGACGTATAGAGCGTTGACCTAATCTAGGCAGGTGGTGATGGGGGCCTGCGTGACAGTTCTTCAGGGTATGTGGCCATGGTGATGGAAATGTTGAGGATGTCCATGTGTTTGCTGCTGATGGAGTTGATGCCCAGTGTTAGAAACGGGGTCTTTGGCTGGCATTCAGGGTACCCCCTGTCCAAGCAAGGACTCTCACTCTAGTCAGGGTAAGTCACAAACAATCCAAATCATCCTGTGCCCACCCTCTGGTAGCTTGGCACTGAGCAGTCAGGCTTAACTTAGAAGGCAATGTGTAAAGTATTTGTACAATAAATCATGCGCTGCGTCGATCTTCTCATTGTGAAGTCGGGCTACATTGTTCCAGTTCGGCGTGCAGTGAATTTTTCACCGCAATGCAGGCTATGCGTCGTTTCTGGCAGGCTGTGCATCAATTTCCACTGCATAGGAAGTTCTTCTTGCAGGAATAAAGTGTTTTTGGTCCACTTCAGGGAACAGGAGGCAAGCTCTATCCAAGCCCTTGTAGAGCACTTCTCAGCACAGCCAGAGAGCAGAAAGGCAACAGCAAGTTTGGGCAGCCAGGCAGTTCTTCTTGGCAGGGTGCAGGTTCTGGTTCAGGTTCTCTTCTCCAGGAAGTGTCTTGATGAGAGTGTCTATCTCAAGAGTGTCTACCTCAGAAGTGTCTAAGTTGGTAGGGTCATGGACCCTGCTTAAATACCCAAATGTGCTTTTGAAGTGGGGGAGACTTTAAAGAGTGGCTTAGAAGTGCACAAGGTCCCCTTTCAGTTCCATCTTGTCTGCCAGGGTCCCAGTAGGGGTGTGTGGCAGTCCTTTGTGTGAGGGCAGGCTACTGTCCTTTGACATGTAAGTGTCAGGCCCTCCACGCTCCCAGCCCAGGAAGACCCATTCAATATGCAGATGAATGGAAGTGTAACTGAGCATCCTGTGTTTGGGGTTGTCTGAGTGAATGCATAAGGGAGCTGTCAACTAAACCTAGCCAGACGTGGATTAGAAGGATTTAAGTGTAGAGAAAGGCTCACTTTTTAAAAGTAGCATTTCTAAAATAGTAATATAAAATCCAACTTAATAATTAAGCAGGATTTCGTATCACCATTCTGGCCATACTAAATATGACCTGGCTACTCCTTTCTGATCAGGATCTAACACTCAAACAGTATATGAGGGTAGCCCCAATGCTATCCTATGAAAGGAGTAGGCCTCACAGTGGTGTAAAACAAAATTAGGACATATAGAACACACATGTTCATGTCCTCCTTTTTGTCTACCGAGCACCCTGCCCTATGGGCTACCTAGGCCCTACCTTAGGGGTGACTTATATGGAGAAAAAGGGGAGATTAACGCTTGGCAAGTACTTATAAATGTCAAGTCGAAGTGGCAGTGAAACTGCACACACAGGGACTGCAGAGGCAGGCCTGATACATTGTTAGGAGGCTACTTATGTGGGAGGCACAGCCAGTGCTGCAGCCCACTAGTAGCATTTAATTTACAGGCCCGGGGCACACATAGTGCACTTGACTAGGGACTTAAAAGTGAATTAAATAAGCCAATTGGGTATGAGCCAATGTCACCATGTTTTAAGGAGAGAGCATACGCACTTTAGCACTGATTAGCAGTGGTAATGTGTGTAGAATCCTAAAGCCAGCAAAAATGAGGTCAGAAAAAGAGAAGGAGGAAGGAAAAAAGTTTGGGGGTGACCCTGCAGAAAGGCCATTTCCAACACCTAGGTTGAATGTGTGGTGATGACAAGGGTTCGTGGGGGTGCTCAATGGATGGATCTTATGAGGTCGGTGGTGGTTTGCGTGGTGAGTTGGTTCGAGTTGTGGATGTTGGTATTGGTAGGGCTATCTGTGGCGTTTATAAGGTTGCTGGTGTCTGTGGCCGTTGGTTGGGGTGAATTTTTTTTGTAAATAGTGGCTGTTTTGTGATGGAATTAGTTGTTGAGGGAGTTGCAGGAGTCATGGGATGGGGAGGCGCTGTTTTCCGTTGCTGATGGGTGGGACAATTCCTTTACGATCTTGAAGAGTTCCTTGCATGAAGGTGAGTAGGCCAAGTTTCCTGGTCTCTTTCAGGCAGCTGTGGTATTGGCTGAGTGAGTTTTTGAAGGCAGTTGAGTGAGTTTTTGAAGGCGGTTTGGTCAGTGGGAGTCTTGGTGGCACACAATTGTCTCTCAAGTTGTTTACACTTTCGCTTTGCACGTTTTGAGTTCTGGTGTGTACTAGCTGGCTTGTTGGGTGAGTCTGTTCGGCTTGGCAGTTTTGAAGGGTGCTACTCTGCGCAGTCAAGTTTTGAAGTTTCTGACATCCGTGTTAATGTCAGCTGTGGTGCCAGGGGGGTGGCAGTTGAGAGTGTCTGACCACTGGCCATCAAATATCTTGCTCCAGATCCCATAGGAGGTATACAGTGATCTGGTGGGGCAGCTGGGAGCGGTGAAGGTGGTGAAATGGACAATGCAGTGGTCTGACCAAGTGAGTTTGAGGGTGTGATTGAAATTGATGTTGCTGGAGGTAAAGATGGCGTCGAGCACGTGTCCTGCAGAGTGAGTGGAGTTTCTGACTATTTGATTGAGGCCTATGGCACTTATGCTGTCAAGGAAGTGTTTGGTGTTGGCGTCTTTGGGGTCTTATAGGTGGAAATTGATGTCTCCTAGGAAGATGTAATGTTCGGTGTCAGTGCCACGGTCAGCGAAGAGTTTGGCAATGGTGTTGCAAAGGCTATATCAAGGTTCTGGGGGCCTGTAGGGGAGGGTACCTTTGAGGGTAGTTTTGGTGTCCATGCGGAGCTGGAAGTGGAGGTGTTCCATGGCTTGTGCTTTGATGCTAGTGGTGGTGGTGCAGAGGAGTACATCTTTGTGTAGTATGGCAATTCTGCCTCCAGGTTAATTGAGGCAGTCGTGGTGAATGATCTTGTATCCGTTTGGTGTGGCCTGTGGCGATGTCAGGTGCTGAGGTGGGGTTGAGCCAGGTGTTGGTGAAGAAAGCAAAGTGAGATTCAAGGGTGGTGATGGTGTCCCATGTCTTGGTTGTCTGCTTGCAGAGGGATCGGATGTTGAGCAGAATGCATTGCAGTTTACGGCGGGCCTGGTTGTTCTAGGTGGATGCCGGGATAGGGGGCATGATCGGGTCGGTGTTGCAGGCAAAATGGCAGTGGCAGCAGGCAAAAGGACCTGAAGTATAAAGGTGTGTAACCCTCCTCTCTCTCTCTTCCGGGTGTGCATCACACTCACGCACTACAGGCCTGAGATCAGAATTCACATTGTCATTTATGTCCATCCTACCATTGTTATTGACATTTTCCATTTCTGCCTGGTAAAAGTTCCTACACTTAAATACCCTTCCTATATGCCACACTTTTCCATTGCTCAATTTCACAGAGCTGCGAAACATTTCACACACATGCAGTGTTTCACAAAACCTGCTTTCACCTTTCCCTCCTTCCTCACTCTAAGCCAATCGCCACAATTCAAACTCTACTCCTTAACATCAACTTTGCTGTCATACTATGACTTATATGTCTGTTGGGCCAGCGTAATTTTCTTTTTCACTTGTGTGGTGGACCTGTTTGGCTGGCTCCATCCAACCAAGATCCTCGCTAATGGGTTCTCATCCCCTCATCAAGGAGAATGGACTTTCCTCTGTCACATTAATGGGAGTTTTTCTATATGCCTAAATTAATTTAAGAATCTCACTTTCCCAGTTCAACCTATTGCTCCTGGCCAGTTGAATAATACCCTTAACCACTCTGTTAAAGCGTTCAACTAGACCATTTCATTTGAGATGGTACAGCAAAGTGGTTTTGCGTGAGATACAATTTATTTTCTAGAAATTTTGAAATTTCTCTGCAATAAATTGTGGTCCATTATCTGTAATGACAAACCTGCTCAACCATTCTCTCATAAAAACGTTGTCCAAAACAGAATAATTCTTTCACAATCTGCCTTGCGCACAATTGCAAATTCTGGCCATTTGGAGAAATAGTCAATTACCGTTAAGAAAAACTTGTATTCACCTTTATGACTTGCCACAAGCCCAACCACATCCAGGGCAGTTCTTTCTTAAGACATATTGGGACACGCAACGGGCATCAAAGGTGGCTTAAACATCTTTTGACATTTATCAGAATTATTGCACTCTATCCAACATCATATTTTCTTCTCTATTTGTTTATCAATTCCAGTTCACCAATAAAAACTCTTTACTCTTTGTTTAGTCTTGGACACCTCGAGATGTCCTCTATGACACAAATCCAGAAATTTTTCTCTAAGTAAAACTGGTGATACTACTCTCCAATATCTGAACATGTCATTTTCAGTGCATACTTTGTTTTTCACCTCCCAAATACTCTTTCCTCCAAACATAAATCCTTCTTACTTGGCCAACCTTTACTCACAAATTCTGCTATTGTTTTTAAGCTGTCACCCTTTTCCCAACCATCTGTCCATTCAGACATGTTAATGCCTTCTGTACCTTCATCAAATAGTCCAGCAACACATCCCTCATTACAAACTAGTTCAGTTTATTTTTTAACAGGTAATGGCATCCTACTGAGGAAAACAACCACATTATTCTTGACACCAGGCATATTGTATATCTTAGGTAAAATCCAATAATTTTATAGACATTCTACACAATCTTGGGGTGGCATTTTCCAAACCAGCAATTGTTAAAACTTTAGTTAGTGGTTTATGATCCAACCATAACAGTACAGGAAAACCCCACACACATTGACAAAGATTTAAGACCTGCAAACAAGCCAGTGTTTCTCATTCCATCACCAAATGTTTTTCTTCGGCTGGGGACAAGGAACATGATGCCAACACAACCACCCACTCGTTCTCGTCATCACACTATGAGAGTACTGCCTCAACCCTTTGTTACTTGCATCAGTTGTCACAGTATTTTTACATTTCTGATGTAACCCTTTTATAAATGGTGCATTGCAAATTTAATTTCCAAATTGACAAAAGCTTCCTCACACTCCTTTGACCAAATACATTTGGATTTGCTTTTAAGCAATTTACATATTTAATCCTTTTTCTCAGAGAAATTGTTGATGAATTTAGGTAAGGACAGGTAAGTACCTACATCTAGCAATAGGCCACGAACACCCACTAGGTCCTGTCAGGGTCTCAATAAATCAGTCCCAGCTCAACCCTTGGTATTTTGGCAATGAGCAGTTAGGCTTTACTTAGGAGACAGGTGTGTAAAGCATTTAAAAAACACAAAACAGTACATAAGTGAAACAGTAAAAATCCAACAACAGTATATAAAAATAGATTATATTTTTATCTTTAAAATGACACTTAAACAACAAAAATCCAACTATGGAAACCAGAGGTATGATTTTTTTAAGATAACTGTTTTCTAGCACATAGAAAACAAAAGCGCCAATCTGGACATCTCGTCACACTCGACCGGGGCAAAGTCAAAATTTGAGGCCAACCTCGATGGAGCCCTGCTTGGCTACAATGAGTAGGAGGCCTCAGTCAAAATTGTACTTTTGGATTTAATATTTTTCCTGAAGAGTTTATGGACCGGGACAAAGTCACAAGTTGAATCTGACCTCCTTGGAGCCCTCTTGGAATACGCGTCGCAGGAGACATCGGTCACGGATTCTACGTTCAGACTTTAACAATTTTTCAGGACGGAAATCTTCGTCCAGGACCAAGATGAAACTGAAGCCAAACTCCATGGAGCCATCCTTGGTTCCACTGTGCGGGAACCCTTGGTCAACTTTTTTCGTTCCAACTTAGAAACCTTTTTGGAGCTTTTTCTCTCTGACTTCGGACGACCCTCCACAGTAAGCCGATTTCAAAGCCGATTTCAATGTCATCCGATTTCCTTTCCACGAGCCCCTGGTGAAATCCTGGAAGTCTGAGTCTCTGGAGGTTTTCAGTGGTATGAACCTGCAAGTCAGGCCCGGTCGCGGTCGACCTAAGCCAGCTTGACTTGCGCTGTCAGGTCGGTCCACTTATGGAGCTTTCTCCAAAGTTGCTCCAGACTTCTTCAAACATCTGGACCTTGTTCCAGAAGGTCTTTGAATGTTCTGTAGCAGTCCACAACTCACTCCAAGGTTCCAAAAGCTCTGAGTTGCTCTTTGGGGGTTAGGACTCCAACTTCTTGATGCACCTGACCCAAATCCAAAAATTACCACTGGTCAGTTTCTTCAGGGCTTGATGGAGGGGTCTCTGGTCAGCTACTTTCTACCTGTAGCATACAGGGAGTCCCTTCTTGAAGCACTAGAAGCCAGGCAAATACTTTTTTGTGGTGAAGCCCAAGTGTGCAGCTGGTGCAGTCCTTCTGAGTGCAGTGTCCAGGTGCAGGCGAGGGGTTCAGCAGGACAGTCCTCCATCTACTTGTCTTGTTCCAGTAGGGATCTGAGGTGGGGTGCAGCTCTGCCAAATTTATCCTTGCTCCTGGGGTGGAAAGCAGGGGGTGCTCCTGTCCAAGCAGATGCAGGCCACCACCCTCTTGAGTGACCACTTCCTGGGAAGTGTGGAAAACATCAATTCCAGGGAGCAACATTTCTCCAAACTCCAAGATAGCAAATTCAATCTTACAGTTTAGATCTGGCTGAGCCCACCCACTGGTGTGGCTAAGTTTCTTTAACACACCTCTTCCTTAATCTAATCAGGAGGCACCTGGCTGTCTGGGTTTGGAGGAAACGGGTGAGGTACAATTGCTGTCCCAAATGTCCTTCCCTCCTTTGAAGACCAGTTTGGCTCCTCTCCGCTCTTCCTGTTTCACCATTGGCTGAGGAAGATCTGCTCCCACCAGATGTTTCCTATGTGTCAGCCAAGCCACTTCACACCTCATCAAAGCAGCCTGGCTCAGGCTGTCAGAGGCTGACCAATCAGAGAAAGGTACTGCATATCTAAAACTGGTAACATTTAGAAAGACTTCTAAATTTCTTTCTAGGTACAAGGTATATTAAATTCAACAGTGGCAAGTTGATGGATTTATTATTATAACTTTTAATGTGATAATAAACATGTGAGATGTAGCTCCTTCCTATGGAAAATACGACTTTATTATTTTAGAATAAAGTCTTTCCATGTTAGCCTATGGGCCCATCCAACATAATGGCAAAAACAAATGTAGTTATTTTCCCTCACAAGGGCTTATTAAACATCTTTTATAAAGCCCCTGCTTATAGTTACACTGCAACCAACCCTGGGTTACTTAGGACATACCTTAGGGGTGACATATGTAAAAATAAAGTAGCCTAGGACTTTGCAAGTACTTTTAATTCCAATGTCAAATGTGGGGTTAACTTTAACTTAAAAGCAGCCAGTAAGGCAGGCCTGACTTTTACCCCTTCGCTCCTGGGCCTTTTCCCCCTGAGGTGCCAGGCATTTTTTTGGCTATTTGGGGTAATTCGCACTTAGCCCCTGTAACTGGGCGTCTATCGCCGCGGTTACGCACTACGAGCCCGGGCTGACAGAACCATACCCCGGGGGCACTCTCTGTAGCCACGCCGACCCAGAAGTGATATCCAATGCGGATATCCGGGACTCATTGTGGAGCGTTGACGAGGACGTGGATCCAGTGGAGCGGTGCGCCAGAGAGAGGGAGGAAGATGCGAGCGAGGAGAAAATCGAACCGGGGCCCAAAGAAAGAACACGCGCACGGACCAAGGAAGAAGATCGGAAGGACGAAGAAATTCGAGGGAATCCTGAACAATGCTGCCACGTCCCTGGAGGGGCGTGGCTCACACAGGTACGGGTGTACCTCAGGGTAAATCTATTACCCGACTGGATGCGAGGGAGGAAAGAGAGGGAGAGAGCAAGAGGAAGACCGGGAAGGGACCAGGAGGAGGGAAGGGAAGGGAAAAGCCAATGTTAGAAGTCAGATTCCTAACAGCACAGCCAAAGGGAGGGGGCAGTGAAAATAACTACCCTCCTCCATAATAATGTATAGAAAGAGAAAGCATCCTAGCTGCACGGAGAAGGGTGATACACTTTAATAAAAGTACTTCTCTCACATCCCTACACCCCCTTTCCTCACAACCCTGCTAACCTTTACATAATCTAAAGCCCCAACATCCACACTTACCTGATTTCTTTTCATTTTCTTTGGGCTCCGTCATCTTCCCTTGAGGACGCGATCCTGACGACCATCCAGACGGGATCACGGCAGGCCAAGGGAGCACCCTGGAAACCAAGAAACATAAAATATCGTTATTGGTAATAAAGAAACCGGGAACTCCGGAGGAAACTCCATAAGGAGAGACAATATATATATGGAACATTATACTAAACGTATCTCAAATAAAAGGAGGGTGTTATCAAACTAAGAGTTTCCAGAGTCATTTCAATCCCAGAACACTTACAGAACAAGAACCCACTACAGGCCCTCATGACTTTTTGTCCACATAAGCTACCAGTGCCAAGTTTGCATCCTTTTTTCCCCAAACATCATAGGGATTCTAGAGGTAACCAGAGTACCCATGGAGGAGACCAAGAAATTTGCAAAAAAATACAGCAGAAAGTTAGTTTAAAAAACAAATGGGGAAAAAGGGCTGCAGAAGAAGGCGTGTGTTTTCCCCCCTGAAAATGGCTGCAACAAAGGGTTTGTAGTGCTAAAATCACCATCTTGACAGCTTTCAGGACCAGGCAGACTTGAATCAGAAAACCACATTTTTCAACACAATTTTGGCATTTTACTGGGACATCCCCCATTTTTACTGTTTTTTGTGCTTTTGGCCTCCTTCCACTTAGTGGCAGAAATGGGTATGGAACCAATGCTGGATCTGGGGAAGCTAAACATTTCTGAAAAGTAGACAAAATTCTGAATTCAGCGAGGGGTCACTTGTGTTGATCCTACAAGGTTTTCCTATAGAAAATAACAGCTAAAATAAAAATATATTGAAATTGAGGTAGACAAAACGGCCATTTCTCTCAACGTTTACTCTGTAACATTTTCCTGCCATGTTAGATTTTCAAAAACAATATACCATTACGACTGATGGAATCTTCTGGTTGTAGGGATATATAGGGCTTGTAGTTTTATTAAGATCCCTTGGTACTAAGAGCCAATAAAGAAGCTCTACCTTGCAATGCATTTTCATTTTGTACCGGGTCTACAGTAAATCATTTGGTGAAATATAAAGAGTGAAAAATAGGTATCAAGGAAACCTTTGTATTTCCAAAATGGGCACAGGATAAGGTGTTGAGAAGCAGTGGTTATTTGCACATCTCTGAATTCCGGGGTCCCCATACTAGCGTATGAATTTTATGTCAAGAACGGAGGCTCCTATTATGCTTCTCTTACTTGCTTTAATTTAAATAGCAGCAGTCAAGAAAACTACAACTCCCAGAAGGCTTATAACCCAGAAGCCAATGGGAGAACAAAAAACTTAATAAGTCATACACCAATCAGAGGCCATAGATGGTATGTGTAACCAAGCTTGACTGCGATCAGCCCTCTTTCTTGCTGCTCGCAGTCAAGATAAGTCACGGTCTTTCTTTCCTTACATATATATTTATATTGCGGTGCCTGTTTTGCCATAACTGTTTTTCAATATTTGTATTTGTATACTCCGTCGCACTATTGTTCCCATTACGTGTACTTGTAGCTCGCTGCTCTTTCTTTTTTCCCGAGTCTGGGGACCCGGTTGCTGCTTTGCGCGCTAGCGCGCGACTGAAGCGTTTCATTTCGAACGTTCTGACGGACACGTCTTTTCTCAAGACGCGTCCGTTGAACGGTTATAGTTGAACGGCTATCCTTGTTCGGAGGTTCACACTTACCGGCTCGTTGTGGGTTCTGTTTTCCGCAGCACCAACGGACCGTTTTTCCTCCTTTTCGGACCTCGCATTACGAGGTGTGGACGTTCCGGTCTCTCTCCGTGGTTTGTGGGACACGCCTACCTGGGCGTGTTCATTCTTTCCCTCAGCCTTCTTCACAATTTAACCCCTGCCTGTCAGGTTTTTTTTGCTTTCCCTGTTCCTTATTACATGGCTATGGAAGGGCAAGACCCCTTTTCTGACTTACCTAATTCCAAGGAAATTGGAGCCTTCATTAATGAGGCTGTAACTAAGGCAATGTCAGCCACAATGAGTAAAATGTCGAAGAACATTGAAAATTCAGTACAAAATATGGTTTTTAAATCCTTTTTGGCCCATTCTGCGGGGATAGCAGAAAAAGAAAAAACAAGGATTTAGTAATGCAAAAAGATGGTGCTTTGACTGGTGAAATTTCTTCACCCTTGACTGAGGATGATATGCCTCCCAGGCCTCCTACTCAGGAGGGGAATACTTATAACGTTTCTGGAAAACTCTCTTTCAGCACCTAAACAAATTATAATTACACATGTTTCAGATACCGATGATGATTTCGGTGATATGGATGAGGACGATGATGAGTCCGATGCAGGGGGCTCGCTTTCTCAAGCCTCTCCCCTGAAAAAGCCTAAATTGGAGAAACCTACCCCCTTTTCCGCTAAGATCATTTTAGATTCAGAAGGTAATCCCATGTTCGACCCTTCCTATCTCCACCATCCCAACTCTACGCAGTGGACGCCTGCAGATCATGTGGGACAATATATAGCCGCCAGGTTAAGGCTGCCCCTGGACAAGCAAACAAGAGCTAAGTTGCGTTCTGAGTGCCCCAGACCTTCTCTATCTTCCAACATCACTTCTACCCCTGTAATCGATGAATCACTATTGACTTTCTTTTCTAAATTTGGCAAGGACCCCCGGAAAGGGGTTGATAAGGCCTGGTCTAATTGTCAAGATAAGCTCCTCGATCTGGTGGGTCCCCTAGCTCGTATTTTTGATCTCGCAGAATCAGCCAAATCAGACAATGCGGACATCGATCCTTCAGAACTATCCCTTTGGATTCAGAGAGCATTCTGTTTATTGGGCAACGCTAATGCTGCCATTACCCACGAAAGGAGGAAGGGACTATTACTCAAATTAGACCCCAAGTTATCTAATCTGGCGTCCAGGGATCCCGGTATGAAAGCCGAGGGTCAGCTTTTTGGGGCCTCATTCATCAAGGATTTGGGAAAGTTTGTCGCAACTTTCTCCTCTATCGACAAAGCCCAGCAAAACATTAAAAAAGTATTTAACCAACGGGTTTTTGGCAGGGCCGGTGCAGGCAGGAGCCGCTCTACCGGCCGCTTCTCCCATCCACAAGGATTCCAAGGCTCCTCATTTTCATATTCCAACTATGGGTATCAGTCCTACAGACCCCAGTTCTACCCTCAAAGAGGCAGAGGATACAGGGGTCGTGGACAACGTGGATTCAGACACAACAAAACCCAAGGTAAGCCTTACCTCTGGCCCTCCTCCAATAGGGGGCAGACTAAGATTTTTCATCCAAAAATGGCACTCTTTAACTACCGATCCATGGGTTCTGAATACGATTCAGGGGTACCAAATAGAATTCTATTCTCAGCCTCTCCAAGTTTATTTACCCCCTCCACCAGTTTTCTCAACGGAAATGTGTCTTCTTATTTCAGAAGAAGTAAAGTCTCTCCTTTCCAAGGAGGCTATTCAAATCTCTCCTCCAGATCCCTCAGGTTTCCTCAGTTCATTATTTCTGGTCCAAAAGAAAAACAAAAAGTTCAGGCCAGTCATAAACTTAAAATACTTCAACCAGTTTGTCGTTTACCGACATTTCAAAATGGAAACAATCCTACATTTAAGGGATATTCTCCTCCCTTTGGACTTCATGGTACGATTAGATCTTCAGGATGCGTACCTTTCCGTTCCCATTCACCGGGATCATCGCAAGTACCTTCAATTTCAGTGGCTGGGTCTAACGTACCAGTTTTCTTCCCTTCCATTTGGTCTTTCGTCAGCACCCTGGTGCTTCACGAAACTAATGAAACCAATTACTGCACACCTCAGATCTTTAGGCATCAGACTATTGATTTATCTAGACGATATCCTCATATTACACCAGAATCGCGACATTCTTCTTTCCCATCTACACTTGACTTGTTCTCTCCTCTCCCAACTGGGGTTTCAAGTCAACGAGGAAAAATCATGTATGGTTCCCTCTCAAAGAATCCAGTTTTTGGGGTTCGAAATAGATTCCTCTACCTCCTCCCTTCATCTTCCCCTTCAAAAAGTGAATTCCATCAAATCGGAGATTCGGAGAACGCTTCGGAAAACTCAGATCTCCCTAAGATCTCTGGCCAGGATTGTAGGCCTCTTGTCCTCTTCGATTCAAGCCATATTTCCCGGCCCTTTACATTATCAGGCTCTCCAAAGATTAAAAATACGTCATCTCAAAAAAGGTCTGGCATATTCAGATATGGTCCTTTTAGATCAAGAATCCCGTCTAGAACTCCAATGGTGGATAGACCATTTAGATGCCTGGAATGGCAGAACTATCTTTCCGTCAGCCCCAGATCTTGTGTTAGAGTCCGATGCAAGTCTGACGGGCTGGGGCGCCCGATGTGGACCAATCTCGACTGGCGGTACATGGTCGTTGAGGGAGTCCAGATTGCACATCAATTATTTAGAGATGCTTGCAGGCTCCTTTGCAATAAAGAGTCTAGCAAAAGGCAGAGTTCAGTGTACCATCCTCCTCCGTATGGACAATGTTTCGGCTGTCCGATACATAAACCATCTAGGAGGCACCAGATCAAAACCATTAGCAGACCTCGCAAAAAGTCTGTGGGAATATTGTCTAAACAACGAAATATCGCTCACAGCAGAATATCTTCCCGGTTCTCTCAATCAGACAGCGGACTGGCATTCTCGCTTCCTCAGGGACTACAGCGATTGGAAACTTCACCCTTCAGCGTTTCAATCTATCCTTCACAAATGGGGCCCTTTCAGTGTAGACCTCTTTGCCTCCCGTCTCAACACCCAACTTCCTCTTTTCTTCAGCTGGCGCCCAGATCCTTCAGCGTTAGATTCCGATGCGTTCCTTCAGGATTGGTCCCAATCAATCAATTATGCTTTTCCTCCTTTTCTCATGATCACCAGAGTGCTGGCCCAAGTCAGACGTCAGGAAGCGACTCTGGTCCTAGTGGTACCCTTTTGGCAATCTCAAATTTGGTTCCCTCCTCTTCTGGAACTGGCAATCGACTTTCCCATCCTCCTCCCCTCTTTTCCTTCCCTTTTGTTGGATCCCTTTGGGAATCCTCATCCGTTGGTTCTCAACAACACTCTCACCCTTTCTGCGTGGAAGGTTTCAGGAATGCCCCATCTTCCATCCCAATTTTGGATGAGGCTTCCGACTTCATCAATAAGGCCTGGGCCCCCGGCACCAGGAAAGCATACTCTTCCGCCTGGTCTCTTTGGTCTAGCTGGTGTATGGGAAGGGACCTCAATCCCGTTTCAGCAGATTTAAATTATGTAATAAATTTTCTTGCGGCGCAAGCCAGTGCAGGTAAGTCTTACAGGACAATTAATCTATATAGATCGGCTATTTCCATGCATCACGCCCACGTCAACTGGAAACCGATTGGTGAACACCCTTTACTTTGTCGGCTGTTGAAGGGAGTACGATTTTCAACTCCCCCACTACCTAAATATTCTAAATTATGGGATGTTAACATGGTACTGAATTTATTTTGATCTTGGCAGGACAATGCCGACTTGTCCTTGAAAATGCTTTCTGCAAAACTCACTATGTTACTGTGTTTGGTCTCTATTAAACGTCTGTCCGATGTTAGGGCGCTTGAGGTTACTTCCCGTCAGTTTGCCCCCACTGGGGTCTTGTTTTCTATTAATAAACGTACCAAAACTAATTTACGTACAGTTTTTTATCCATATTTTCCAGATCAACCTAAGCTTTGTGTAGGACTATGTCTCAAATGTTATGAAGAACGTACAGCTGATCTCAGAAAGCCCTCTGTTTCCCAACTGTTAATTTCTTTTCAGAAACCTCATAATCCCGTGTCTGCGGCAACTCTTGCCAGATGGGTTCGATGGGTGATGTCCCTTGCGGGTATTGATACCTCCATTTTTGGCGCCCACTCAGTTAGAGGTGCGATGGCCTCCAAGGCCTTTTGGGTTGGATCCAGGTTAGAGGACATTCTGAGATCTGCTGATTGGTCCAATGATAATGTGTTCAGGACATTCTATTGTAAACCAGTTCATACTGCTACATCAATTGTGATTAATATGCTTTAAAATAGCATAATAGGAGCCTCCGTTCTTGACATAAAATGTAGATTTTCCTAGTAATTTATGACGGAAAGTCTTAATTTTATTAAAGACACGGAGGCGAGTATTATCCCGCCTCAACAAGGAGGTATCTCTGATTTTTTCTTGTTTTCCCTCCCTTGCAGTTAACTCCACTCCAGCTCAACCTTCTACATGATCAGAAGATGATTGGGTCAAACACCAACTTGGCAGCTGGCCGGCCGGACTCCTTCAGAAGTGTTTTCTCCGCTCCCTACAGGACACCTGCTTTGCTACAGTTTTGTTTAGCATTGATTCAGGACTTTTGCTCTCTGACTTTAGCAATTGCTATAATCTTTGCAATTTTTCCATTGTTTTCTCGTAACTCCTAGCCTTCTCGCATCAAGAAAGAGGGCTGATCGCAGTCAAGCTTGGTTACACATACCATCTATGGCCTCTGATTGGTGTATGACTTATTACGTTTTTTGTTCTCCCATTGGCTTCTGGGTTATAAGCCTTCTGGGAGTTGTAGTTTTCTTGACTGCTGCTATTTAAATTAAAGCAAGTAAGAGAAGCATAATACTCGCCTCCGTGTCTTTAATAAAATTAAGACTTTCCGTCATAAATTACTAGGAAAATCTACATTACAAGGCATTTCTCAAATAGATGTCTTTTTTACACACTGTCTTACATTTGGAAGGAAAAAATGTAGAGAAAGACAACACTTGTTCTTCTATTCTGTGTTCTTCCAAATCTCCTGATGAAAATGGTACCTCACTCGCGTGGGTAGACCTAATACCTGCGACAAGAAGGGCAACATGGACACATCACATTTTTGCATTGAAATCTGATGTGTTTTTTGGAAAGTACCTAGTTCTGGAGTTTGGCCTCTAGCTCAGCCGGCACATAGGGAAACTTCCAAAACCTGTGCATTTTTTAAAACTAGACACAGAGGGGAATCCAAGATGGGGTGACTTGTGGGGCTCTCACCAGGTTCTGTTACCCAGAATCCTTTGCAAACGTCACAATTTGGCCAAAAAAAACACCTTTTCTTCACATTTCGGTGTCAGAAAGTTCTAGAATCTGAGAGGAGCCATACATTTCCTTCCACCTAGCGCTCCCCCAAGTCTCCCGATAAAAATTGTACCTCACTTGTGTGGGTAGGCCTAGTGCCCACGACAGGAAATGCCCCAAAACACAACATGGATTCATCACATTTTCCAAAAGAAAACAGAGCTGTTTTTTTCCAAAGTGCCTAGCTGTGGATTTTGGCCTCTAGCTTAGCCAGCACCTAGGGAAACCTACCAAACCTGTGCATTTCTGAAAACTAGACACCTAGGGGATTCCAAAATGGGGTGACTTGTGGGGCTGTCACAAGGGTCTGTTTCCCAGAATCCTCTGCAACCCTCACAATTATGCCCAAAAAAATACCTTTCTCACGTTTTGGTGACAGAAAGTTCTGGAATCTGAGAGGAGTGAAAAGATCCGTTGGAGCTGGTCATGAGTTCATAGGTAAGTTTATTCATAAAAAAGTAACGGGAGTGAGACTCCGCACAACCACCATAGCTTCCTCCAGAATCCGTCTTCCCCGCACACAACCCCACAGCACTTGGAAATTTGGACATGTTTTCTTTTCCAATCGAAGTATATCTAGCTCCTGAGTCAGCCATCACCAACATATCGGCTCCATCAATCTTAACAACACAATGCAGACCATTAGTACTCACACTGCCTACATCTACCACTTTCAAGATAAATTGTTGAGCACTTACATCCTCACTATCACTTCCCACTGAATTAATTGTTCCTTTACTTTTCCTCATACCCACTTGCACACTCTCGCAAAATGTCCTTTGGATTTACATTTTCTGCACACTTGGCCAATAGCAGGACAGCACACGTCAGTCGCAATGTGTCCCTTTAACCCACGTCTGTAACAAGTTAAATAATTTTTCCCATCCAATTTAGTAGAAACTCCAATTTGATCCATCTTTCTAAACTTTGATCTTTCTGCGTTGACGGCACTCACAGCTCCAGGAGTGGGGGACAGCTCCTTCAAACCCTCATTGGTTATCTCAACTGTTTTAATTATGTCTATGGCCCTCTGTAGCATCATATCCTCTGTATTCAGCAATTCCTATTGAATGTTTTTATCGTTCACTTTCAAAACCAATTGGTCCCTCAACATTTCATCCTGAAAATGTCCATAGTTGCATGTAGCTGGCAAAACCCTCAATCCCACCACATAACTTTCAACCAATTCTCCCGGTAACTGGCTTCTTTTTAAAAATTTAAAACGTTCCACAGCAGTTTTTTTTTTTCTTCCCAAAGTTGGTGTTTAATTATTCCATTTCAGTCTTGTATTCATCACTATCCTGATCCTCCTCCACATAGGGATACAGTAAATGCTTCAAAATGCATCTTCCTTCGGCTCCCAAACAATGTTTCAACATAGCCAATTTCCTAGACACCATAAATATATCTCCGCCCACAGCCAAAACATATGCTTCACATCCTTCCTTCCAGTCCTCCCGCGATGTGATTGGTTCTCCAGGCGTGTTTAAAAAAAAAACTTGGCGCTGTAAATCCTTCCATTATAACACAAGAATGGTCAACTTGTACTGTAATGTTAAATCAACATCGGAGTGAAAACACAACAATGGATTGAGACCATCTAAATAAAAAAATAATTCCCCATCAAATAAATCCATAAACAAAAAAACTGTATCATATAATCGAATTGAATTCTGCTCCAATAAAGTCTGGAAACCCAAAAACAAAAAACCCAGGAAAAATAACATAAAACTTTTCTGCTGCTTATAACCAGCCAGCAACCAAGACTGAGCCTGAATCCCAATTCAGAAACGCTTCATCTTGCCCATAGTCTGTGCAGACAAACAGCTCTCCTCCTACGTCTCCTGTTGCTTACAACAGCCACCAGCTCGACGATCTCTAAACGTTGCTCGAAGCAGTGTTGCTAAGCAACTAGCAAAAATTTAACACTGCGTCAATTACTTTTCTTCCTGCCCTCTTGCGCTACTCTGTAACTGAAGTTCACTCTGCACACAAACAGAGCCACACATAGAACTCCTGGATCAGAGCTTCTCGCCTGCAGCGTCGTGGCGAGCCGACAATGAAAACATGATCCGCAGCGTCGTGTCCTGCTGCACAAAACAGCCTCCAGGCAGACTCCAGGCAGAACACCGCCGTCTCTCCTCCTGGTCACTGCTGCTCCACACCCTCGTCACCAGTGAAAAGATCCGTCGGACCTGGTGGTGAGTTCATAGGTAAGTTTATTCATAAAAGTAACCGGGAGGGAGACTCCGCACAACCGCCATAGCCTCCTCCACAATCCTTCTCTCCCGCACGCGAGCCCAGGGCACATCACACGCATTCCACAGCGTGCACTGAAACAACATTCTATGAGGACATAACAGGGAGCCACAAATTTCCTTCCACCGGGCGTTCCCTCAAGTATCCCAATAAAAATGGTGACTCACTTGTATGGGTAGACCTAATGCCCGCAATAGGAAATGCCCCAAAACACAACATGGACACATCACATTTTCCCAAAGAAAACAGAGCAGTTTTCTGCAAAGTACCTAGCTGTGGATTGTGGCCTCTAGCTCAGCCGGCAACTAAGGAAACCTACCAAATATGTACATTTTTAAAAACTAGACACGTAGGGGAATCCAAGATGGGGTGACTTGTGGGGCTGGCACCAGGTTACGTTACTGAAAATCCTTTGCAAACCTCAAAATTTGGCCAACAAAAACACTTCTTCCTCACATTTTGGTGACAGAAAGTTCTGGAATCTGAGAGGCGCCACAAATGTCCTCCTAACCAGCGTTCCCCCAAGTCTCCCGATAACAATGGTACCTCACTTGTGTGGTTAGACCTAGTGCCTGCGACAGGAAATGCCCCAAAACAACGTGGACCCATGACATTTTCCCAAAGAAAACAGAGCTGTTTTTTGCAAAGTGCCTAGCTGTGGATTTTGGCCTCTAATTCAGCCGGCTCCTAGGGAAACCTACCAAACCTGTGTGTTTTTTTTAAAACCAGACACCTAGGGGAAACCAAGATGGGGTGAATTGTGGGGCTCTCACCAGGTTCCGTTACCCAAAATCCTTTGCAAACCTCAAAATTTGGCCAAAAAACACTTTTTCCTCATATACCAGTGACAGTAAGATATGTAATATGAGAGGAGCCACAAATTTCCTCCTACCCAGCATTCTGCCAACTCTCCTGATAAAAATGGTACCTCACTTGTGTCGGTAGGCCTAGTGCCCGTGACAGGAAATGCCCCCAAAGCACAACGTGGTCACACCACTTTTTCCCAAAGAAAACAGAGGTTTTTTTTGCAAAGTGCCTAGCTGTGGATTTTGGCCTCTAGCTCAGCTGGCACCTAGGGAAACCGACCAAACCTGTGCATTTTTTAAAACTAGACACCTTGGAGACTCCAAGATGGGGTGACCTGTGTGGCTCTCACCAGGTTCTGTTACCCAGAATCATTTGCAAACCTCAAAAGATTGCCAAAAAAACACCTTTTCCTCACATTTCCGGTGACAGAAAGTCCTGGAATCTGAGAGGAGCCACAAATTTCCTTTCATCTAGCGTTCCCCCAAATCTCCCGATAAAAATGTTACCTTACTTGTGTGGGTAGGCCTGGTGGCCACAACAGGAAATGCCCAAAAACACAAAGTGGGCACATCACATTTTCCCAACGAAGACAGAGCTGTTTTTTTGCAAAGTGCCTAGCTGTGGAATTTGGCCTCTAGCTCAGCCAGCAACAAGGGAAACCTACGAAGTCTGTGCATGTTTGAAAACTAGTCACCTAGGGGAATCCAAGGGTGAGATGTGGGGCTCTTCCCAGGTTCCGTTACCTTTGCAAACCTCAAAATGTGGCCTAAAAAACACTTTTTTCTCACATTTAAGTGACAGAAAGTTCTGGAACCTGAGAGGAGCCACACATTTTCTCCTACCCAGCGTTCCTCCAAGTCTCCCGATAAAAATGGTACCTCACTTGTGTGGTTAGACCTAGTGCCCGCAACACGAAATGCCTCAAAACACAACATGGACACATCACATTTTCCCAAAGAAATTAGAGCTGTTTTTTGCAAAGTGCCTAGCTGTGGATTTTGCCCCCTAGCTCAACCAGTACTTAGGGAAACCTACCAAACCTGCGCATTTTTTAAAAGTAGACACCTAGGGGAATCCAATATGGGGTGACTTGTACGGCTCTCAACAGGTTCCATTACCCAGAATCCTTTGCAAGCCTCAACATTTGGCCCAAAAAACACTTTTTCCTCACATTTCAGTTACAGAAAGTTCTGGAATCTGAGAGAAGCCACAAATTTCCTTCCACCCAGCGTTCCCCCAAGTCTCCCGATAGAAATCATACCTCACTTGTGTGGGCAGGCCTCCTGCCCATGACAGGAAATGTCCCAACACAACGTGGACCCATCACATTTTCCCAAAGAAAACAGAGCAGTTTTTTGCAAAGTGCCTAGCTGTGGATTTTGGCCTCTAGCTCAACCGGTACCTAGGGAAACGTACCAAATCAGTGCATTTTTTAAAAGTAGACACCTACGGGAATCTAAGCTGGGGTGACTTCTGAGGCTCTGACCAGGTTCTATTACCCAGAATCCTTTGCAAACCTCAAAATTGGGCCAAAAAACACTTTTACCTCATATTTGGGTGACAGCATTTCCCCTAGTCTCCCGCTAAAAATTGTACCTCACTTGTGTGGGTAGGCCTAGTGCCCTCGACAGGAAATGCCCCAAAACACAACATGGACCCATCACTTTTATCC
Organism: Pleurodeles waltl; assembly: GCF_031143425.1. Taxonomy (NCBI): domain Eukaryota; kingdom Metazoa; phylum Chordata; class Amphibia; order Caudata; family Salamandridae; genus Pleurodeles; species Pleurodeles waltl. The sequence continues at coordinate 351,905,237 of NC_090440.1, forward strand.
AAAGAAAACAGAGCTCTTTTTCGCAAAGTGCCTAGCTGTGGATTCTGGCCTCTAGCTTAGCCGGTACCTAGGGAATCCTACCCAAACCTGTGCATTTTTTTAAACTAGACACTGAGGGGAATCCAATATGGAGTGACTTGCCGGGCTCTCACCATGTTCCGTTATCCAGAATCCTTTGCAAACCTCAAAATTTGGCCAAAAAACACTTTTTCCTCACCTTTCAGTGACAGAAAATTCTGGAATCTGAAAGAAGCCACAAATTTCCTCCTACCCAGCATTCCTCCAAGTCTCTAGATAAAAATAGTACCTCACTTGTGTGGTTAGACTTAGTGCCCGTGACAGGAAATGTACCAAAATACAACATGGACACATCACATTATCCCCAAAAAAACAGAGCTGTTTTTTGCAAAGTGCCTAACCGTGGATTTTGTCCTCTAGCTCAGCCAGAACCTAGGGAAACCTACCAAACCTCAAAATTTGGCCAACAAAAACACTTCTTCCTCACATTTTGGTGACAGAAAGTTCTGGAATCTGAGAGGAGCAACAAATTTCCTTCTACCCAGCATTTCCCCAAGTCTCCTGATAAAAATGGTACCTCACCAGAAAATGGCCAAAAACCTAAAAAGATTGAGGGGATAGCACAGGGAGTTGATAAGCACAGATCTTTCTTTTATACATCTTTAGGTTGACTCTGCTTTGGGGACCCACACAAGTGAGGTATCATTTTACTTGGGAGACTGAGGGGAACGCTGGGTGGTAGGAAATTTGTGCCGGAGCGGTGATCCTACAAAGAAAAGTGAGGAAAATATGCTTTTTTAAGCAAATTTTGACATTTCCAGAGGAGTCTGGGTAAGAAGATTTTGGGGGATCCATGCAAGCCACACCTCCCTGAACTCCTTGGGGTGTCTAGTTTGAAACAATGTCTGGGTTGGGTAGGTTTCCCTAAATGAAAGCCACACCCGGGACCAAAAACATAGGTGCCCCCCCCAAACACAGTTAGTTTTTTAATAGATCATTTTGATGTGTCCACGTACTTCCGTGATGTTCCAAACACTAAAATTGTGAAAAGAAACGCAATTTTAGGATATGGTAAAAAGACCCCTCACCCACTAACCAAGTTGGTGGCCTGCTTCATCATCGGGGTCCTACCCGAGACACCTAGCGTGTCACGGGTGTGCTGTGACGCCTGATTACAGGGGAGCAGGTTTTGTCATTTTTACCACGCATTCTGGTTGGATTTTGCCTGAGGGTGAGTGATGGTTCAGTAGATCAAATTTGTTAACAAGAGATGTCACAAAAACGAAATGCACTGTTAATAACAGAAAGGCCAAAAAACGGAACCAGTGGCTCACAGGCTCGTGAGCTGTAAAGCCGCGACAAGGCACCAACCGCTTTACAGTCCATTCACACACCTTTCATACATGACATGCACAAGACCATTCACGCCGCCAGCCATGGGCCCAGCACATTGCAACACTCACATCGACAGATAGTGCCACTCAAGAGCCCATCACTTTCATACGCTCACATGCCTGATACAGCAATCACACCAGCTGATGAAAGTGTGTGGAGTAGCATTTGGCTGGCACTACCAGCCAAGCGCCACTCCATGCACACTGCCAGCCAAGCGCACCCCACACACACTGCCAGCCAAGCGCCACTCCACACACCGCCCGCCAAGAGCCACCCCACGCACACTGCCAGCCAAGTGCCACCCCATGCACACCGCCAGCAAATCGCCACCCCATGCACACCCCCAGCCAAGCGCCACTCCACACCACGGCCAGCCAAGCGCCACTTCACACACACTGCCAGCCAAGCGCCACTCCACACATACTGCCAGCCAATCGCCACCCCATGCACACCGCCAGCCAAGCGCCACTCCACACATACTGCCAGCCAATCGCCACGCCATGCACACCGCCAGCCAAGCGCCACTCCACACACACCGCCAGCCAAGCACCACTCCACACACACCGCCAGCCAAGCGCCACTCCCCACACACCGCCAGCCAAGCCCCACTCCATGCACGCCACCATCACTTTTTTTTTTTGTTAAAAAACAAAGAAACCACTAACTAATTATAAATAAGTACAAAACGTCAAACACAAAAGCTGTAACTGAATACATGACAGTAGTGCCAACAGTGAAACTGAACATAGGAAAATATAAAACGGCAGTTTATGCTCACGGTAGTTCCCAGTAATGCCTCTGTGTGTGGTAACTCCTGAAACAGCCAACCACACACAGCCCAGGCTTTGAAGGACAATCCGGGCAGTACATCCGGCTTTCCCACCGGATACCTCTTTGAGTATTTCTTAGCGGGAAAGTCTTTTTTTGGGAGGAATGTGATCAGGTAAGTGGCGATCTTTGAATCTAGCCACATCCTACACAAATGCTACTCTAGGAACTCTTGCATGATCCACCATAACAAGGCTCTCTATCACTGACTCCTTAATAAATTTCATCCTTGACTCAGGGGAACAATCCTTAAACACAATAAAAGCAATAAAAGTTTCCAGATGAAACAAATGAATGGCCAACTTTTTATACCACACGTAAGGCTTATGAACAGCAATGTAGGGTTCCAACCTCTGATCTACTCTATCAACACCACCCATGTGCTTTTTGTAATCTAAAATGCACACAGGTTTGCGCACTTCAGCAACTTGACCCCAAACAGCCACAGGTGAAGTACTCTCATAATGGATGGTAGTTAGCATGTACACATCCCTCCTGTCTACAAATTTCAGATCTAGCAGCTCATCATTTGGCAAGGCACTGCACTGTCCCCTCTCATGTTTTTTACAGACAAGATCCCTTGGATAGCCTTTCCGGTTAGAGTGGATTGTTCCATAAGCAACAGTGTCCACTCTGAACAATTCCTTGAACAACTGAACTCCAGTGTAGAAGTTATCTACATAAAAATGGTGACCTTTGTTAAGCAAATGTCTACCAAGTTCCCACACAATTTTCTCACTAACTCCAAAAGTGGGAGGACAACCAGGGGGGTCAATACAGGAATCCCTACTAGTGTAGACCTGGAAATTATAAACATATCCTGTACTACTTTCAGACAGCATATACCATTTAATTCCATACCGTGCCCTCTTGCTAGGAATGTACTGCCTATCAACCAAAAGACCCTTGAACAGGACCAAAGACTTGTCCACACTTACTTATTTGTCTGGCACATAGACCTCTGAAAACCGATCTACAAAATGATCAAGGACAGGCCTAATCTTAAAAAGACGGTCACAATCAGGGTGATCTTGTGGCAAGGCTAAAGTATTGTTAACAAAATGCAGCATCCAAAGAAGAAGCAAATACTGATTACGAGACATGGTTGCAGGAAATATAGCCGTTGTTATCAAGGGACTAGAAGACCAATAAGAAGCCAGTGACGGCTTCCTTATCAACCCTATCAAAAAACTCAAACCCAAGTACTTTTTCATCTCTTCCAGATTTGTGGGAATCCACTGGGTAGCTCTAGACTGAGGCCTAAGTCTGGCAGCGTTGTCCCTAAAATACTGTTCCGCATACAAATTAGTCTAGTCACCAATCTCTTCCAAAAATACATCGTCCATAAACAACTCAAAGAAATTGACAGGCAAAAAGTTTTCCGTAATTACTCTACACCCTGCGAGACCAGTAAAGGCAGGCAAATGTGGCTGCTCCGTGTTTGGGGCAACCCAGGTGTCAGGTCTTCGAATGGGAAGCCTTTCAGCTGCTTGCTGCTGCACCATTGGCACATCAGTGTCCTCTAAAACAAGCACCTTCATCTGCACTGAGAGTGGCTTCCACATCAGAAGACTCCTCTCTGGCAGAAAACTCTCTGCCAGAATCTCTCTCTTCCTCCTCTGCCTCAGACGCAGAGTCAGTCTAATAATCATGATCAGAAGACGACTCAAAAAGCATACCAACAACTAGCTGAGCGGTCACCCTGCGGCTAGCCATGATCCTTTCTAAGAAAAGTAACTTGACAAATGCTCCAACAACAACCAGCACTGTCTAAAATACGTAATAAACAAAATGTGGCTTTATCACAAATAAATATGTATTCAAAAACTATACCACTCACTTGCTTGAAAAAGCTAGACTTACCAGCAGCTACTCTGCACAGACACAGCAAACACCAATGAAATCCCACTAAAAAGAAAAGCAAATCAGACACAAGACAGCACACATTTCATTGTGGACAATTTCACACAAATCCTGCATTTAGTACACTACCTACAAACATGTCATTCATGCTTGGCAACAATAATCCTTTGGAGTAAATTTACTTACCTAAAACATGCAACTACACAAACCACAAGTCAACCTCTGCCAAAACCGCAATGAGCCACAGCAAAGAAAGCAAAAGCTTTGAACTAGAACAAAAAAGAGAAATAAACTGTTATAATCACAAAGGCAAATACTTCGTCAGTTGACAAACACCCTGCCACCAAACATTTAGAAATTTTCCCTGGTGTCTAGCGGTCTCTTGGGGCAGATGGGCCTAAAAAAAACTGCCCACTCTGCTCCCAAGGGGGCAGAAATGGCCATCAGTACTGTGCTGAATCCTTTGCCCAAGGGGCCAACCCCCCCTACACAAAGCACACACTCAAGATCCCTGGGGCGAAGTGGATTCTGTCCCCCTTGGGGGCAGATGGGACTAAAGAAAAATAAAATAGGCCGATCTGCCCCAAAGGGGGGCCAACAGTGGCCAAAAGTGTTTTTCCTCCTTTGGGGGGTGACCCTTGCCCAAGTTGCCACTCCCCCATACAAAAATAAAAAGCACGAAACATCCCTGGCGTTATTGTGGCTTCTGCCCCCACCCGCCACCGGGACAGATGGGCTTAAAAATAATGAGCCGAAACAGCGTAAAACCTTAGGCCCCCTTAGGAAGGTGAACCTTGTCCACACAAAAATCACACACACACACGTACACTCAAACAAAATCCCTGGTGCCTAGTGGATTGTGCTCCCCTTGGAGGCAGATGGGCCTAAAAAAAATAGAGCAGAGCTGCCCAACAGTGTTTTTCCACCTTTGGGGGGTGGTGACCCTTGCCCACGGGGCTGCCCCCCACACACAAAAAACACAAAGCGCACAATGTCCCTGGCGTCATTGTGGCTTCTACAACGCCTGGGGACATATTGTCTTAAAAATAATGAGCTGATCAACCACAAGGGGGGCAGAAATGGCGTCAAACATTATGCCCCATTAGGGAAGTGACCCTGGCCCAAGGGGCCGCCCCCCCCACACAAAAAACACACACAGACATACACACACAAACAAAATCCCTGGTGCCTAGTGGATTCTGCCCCCCCCCCCCTTGGGGCAGATGGGCCAAAACAAATAGGCCAATCTGCTCCAAAGGAGGGCAGAACTGTCAAACAGTGTTTTCTCCCTTCGGGGGGGTTAACCCTTGCCCAAGGGGCCGCCCCCATACAAAAAAAACAAACCGCACAGCATCCCTGGTGTTGTAGCTTCTACCCCCTATGGGGCAGATCAGCTTAAAAATAATAAACCAATCTGCCCCCAAGGGGGGGCAGAAATGACATAAAACAATATGCTCCCTTAGGGAGGTGACCCTTTGCCCAGGGGCCGCAACCCTCACACAAAAAACACACACACATACAAACAAAATCCCTGGTGCCTAGTGGATTCTGCCCCCCAACGAAATGGTAAAAGAGGCATCAAGGGAAAGTAAAACCCTGTTCTTTCCCCTGATGCCTTTTGAACCAATCCCCCCCCTGGCCAGAAGAGAAACTCACCTCTTCCTCCCTCGATGCGCTGGAAGCAAATGGCTTCAAGCACGCCGGGCGGCCTCTAAAGATGTCATTGCGCGATCGCATGCTAATGTCATTAGATGGGGGTGTGGGAGTGGAAGGAAGGGGAAGCGATTCCCCTCCAGCCCTGCCTTGGGGGGGGGGGGGGTTGGGAGGGAGACCCCTGTCTCCTAACCGTAGGGATGGCACCCCATGACTTTGTGTTTTGGGGGAGGCAGGGGTCCTAGCCTACCGACCCATCTGGGATCATACGCACCTCTGGGAAGTCATTGCACAGGATACAATCTACGGGGAGGTCAGCACTGACCACCACCCTATACCAGTCAAGGATACCCTCCCTCTTTAAGGGCACTATGTCTACAGGTTTGGTGGTGACCTCTCCTGTGGCTACCCTGACTCTCCTTGTCTCTTCTGGGACATTCATGTCTGGGGACACCAACTGGTCACTCACCATTATTTGACTGGCACATGTGTCTCTCAGACCAGTGGTAGGGATCCCTTTCACCTGAAAGGGGCGAAAGTGTCTACTCCCTCAGTGATCACCAGCTTACCATTTGGACCTGTCTCCCAGCCCAATGCTATGTGGACCTCATCATCTGAGGAGTCCTCCTCTATGGCTACACTGGGCAGCACAGTGCTAACCACCTTCTTGGAACAGGCTGCATCATCCCTGAATTAACCTCTCTGCTGACAGTCATAGCAGGCCTTGTTGTCCAAGAGCTTTTTTTAACCCTGGTCCCCCTGCCTCTGCTTGTCCTCCTTCTTAGGATTCTGGGGTACAGAGGGGTGTCTCTGCGGAGGGCTTCCCACCTCCCTCTTTAGGTTTTTGGGTACCTGACCCCCCCCCTTCTTGTAGTCTCCCCCCTTAGACTTGACAACCACCCTGGTTCACAACCACTCATCAGCTGCCTCCCCCAGCTCTCTGGGTCTTGCCAGCTTACACTGCAATAGATGCTGGCATACCCTCTCTGACATATAGTTGGTCAAGACGTGCTTCCTCATGATCAAATTGTATAGCCCCTCATAAGTACTTACTTTGTTACCCTGTATCCAGCCCTCTAGTGCCTTAGCTGAGGTGTCCACAAAGTCAACCCAAGACTGGGTATTGTCCTTCTCGGTGTTCCTAAACTTTATCCTGCACTGTTCTGGGGTGAGACCAAACTGCTGGATGAGTCACTTCTTCATACTGGGATAGGACTCTGTCTCATCCTCCCCTAGGGTCATGAGCCTATCCCTTCCAGATACTGGGATCAACTCCCATTGGAGTGAACCCCAATATCGAGGTTTAACTCTCCTCATCCTGAGAGCCCTCTCAAAGGCTATCAGACCCTTGTCTATGTCATCCCCCTCTTGAAAAACAGCCTCTTGGGTAGTCTGGGGCAAAACCCACCACCCCTGGATACCTCAACTTCTGTGTCGCTGCCACCATCTCTTTGTGTGCTCTTGGCCCACTTCTTTTTCTCTAGGGCCAACTTATCTGCCTCTAAAGATATGTAGGCTGTAGGCTACCTGGGCCTCAAGTTCCTCTCCCTTAGGACCAGTTCTGCTTCTTCTTGGACTGATATCATAGAGTGTCCTTTCCCATTAGCTCTGGATAGGGTACTAACCAATGAAGTGATGGACAGGTGACATCCTCCTCCTCCTGGAGGTTGGAGAGGACATCTTCCCCCTTCCTTCCTATCGCTGAAGCTTTCTGTGACTCCGCCTGCACTGCATAAGCTTCAAGGGACTAAGATTGTTAGCAGCAGGCATTCCCCTCCTACACAACACCCTAAGCTCAGCTGCAGTGAGTTTGGGGTAGGCTAGCCAGATCAAGCTCCATGGTATCCCTAGGTTTTTGTGTCACTTGAAAAAAACTTTGGCACCATTTGATCAGAACAATTTAGAAAAATCAAAAAGGAAGTAATAAAAAAAAAAAATCAAAAATACTTTTTCTCTAGGTCACTTTAGAGGATTTTTAATTTGCTTCACTTAAAACTGTATTGTGATATTAAATACAAGTACTGGATCCCACCAATGCTGACCAAAAATGTTGGAAAGTGGATTATTGGTAAGGACAGGTAAGTATTTTCACTTAGCAACAGGCTGCGAACCCCCACTAGGTCCAGTCAGGGTCTCAAGAAATTAATCCCAGGTCAACCCTTGGTAGCTTGGCAATGAGCAGTTAGGCTTACCTTAGGAGACAGATGTGTAAGCCTTTAAAAATCATAAAACACTAAGGGGGTCATTCTGACCCTGGCGGTCGGTGACCGCCAGGGTCACCGACCACGGGAGCACCGCCAACAGGCTGGCGGTGCTCCGTCGAGCATTCTGACCGCGGCGGTTCAGCCGCGGTCAGAAACGGAAAGTCGGCGGTCTCCCGCCGACTTTCCGCTGCTCGGGAGAATCCTCCATGGCGATTCTGACACCCCCTACCGCCATCCGAGACCCGCCAGGAACAGGATGGCGGTAGGGGGTGCCGCGGGGCCCCTGGGGGCCCCTGCAGTGCCCATGCCAATGGCATGGGCACTGCAGGGGCCCCCATAAGAGGGCCCCACTGTGTATTTCAGTGTCTGCAATGCAGACACTGAAATACGCGACGGGTGCAAACTGCACCCGTCGCACATACCCACTCCGCCGGCTCCATTCGGAGCCGGCTTCCTCGTGGGGAGGGGTTTCCCGCTGGGCTGGCGGGCGGCCTTCTGGCGGTCGCCCGCCAGCCCAGCGGGAAAGCCTGAATGGCCTCCGCGGTCTTTCGACCGCGGAGCGGCCATATGGCGGTTCCCGCGAGGCGGCACTCGGAATCAGGCCCTAAATAAGTAAAACACAATAAATATCCAACACCAATTTATAAAAATAGATTATATTTTTATCTTCAAAATAACAGTAAATGGCAAAATCCAATAAAGGGTACCAGAGATATGAATTTCTAAAGAATAAACATTTTCTAGTGCATAAAAATCAAATGCGCCAATCTCGCCATCTGGTCGCACTTGAAATGTGAAATTTGAAGCCGACCGCGATGAAACCCTGTTCGGCTACAGTGAGCGGGAGGTCTCGTTTAAAATTTTACCTTCTGACCTAGGGCGTGAATATGATATAATGGAACTTATAATACGACAGACAGTATATCCATCACAAACGGAGTATCCCATCTTCCCAGGTCGTAATCAAGCTCTTAGGGAGTCATTACAACATTGGCGGTAAAAGCCGCTTACCGCCGTGCAGAAGACCGCCAACACACTGCAGCGGAATTCCGCCACGGTCATTATGACCCACAGCTTGGAATCCGCCAAAATCCAGACACAGACACAACTCCGCCACACCAAAGGTCAGGGATAAACTGGCGATAACAAAACCTCCAGCATCACGCCAACAGGAATACGCCCACACTATCACGACCCACGAATCCACGCGGCGGTCTTTCAACCGCGGTATTCCATTGGCGGTACACACCGCGGCGCTCAAAATACACACACATTTACAAAACACAACCACATTGGACAATTACAAATACACACACCTGATACACATACACACACCACTCCCACACACCCAATACAATATAAAACACACACCCACATCACCCACAAACCCTTACGACCACAATTGCGACAGAAGGCCAGCGAGAGACACCACCTGAAAGAACATTAGCATCCACAGGCACCCTACACCATCACTCACACAACATCCACGCACCTCACGCAACACACCTCTAAATATCACACCACACATCACAACACACACCACCCCAAACATCACCCACACCACCCCATGGCCCCGCAAAGACACCCCAGGTTCTCTGAGGAGGACCTCAGGGTCATGGTGGAGGAAATCATCCGGGTAGAGCCACAGCTATTTGGATCACAGGTGTAGCACACCACCATAGCTAGGAAGATGGAGCTAACGCGCAGAATCGTGGACATGGTCAACGCAGTGGGACAGCACCCAAGAACTAGGGATGACATCAGGAAGAAGTGGAACGACCTGTAGGGGAAGGTGCAGTCCACGGTCTCAAGACACCACATCTGGTACAGAGGACTGGCGGCAGATCCCCACCTCCTCCCCCACAACTAACAACATGGGAGGAGCAGGTCTTGACTATACTGCATCCTGAGGGCCTCGCAGGAGTAGCTGGAGGCATGGACTCTGGTAAGTCAAATCTTTCATTACTTCATCCCCCACCCACTGCATGCTATCACATACCCCCACCCTCGCCCTTACCCCCATCACTCCAACTCCTCACGTATGTCCCAATATCACAAACCACACACCCCAAACACAAGCCCTGCATGTAACACCAAAGCATGGACACCCATCACCAAAGCATGGCCACTGCACATACCCATACACCCCCCTAAACCATTATCACACAAGGTCCTACACAGGAATGCAAGCACTGGGATACAGGGTCACCCGCCCATTGCACACCATGGCACACACCAATGCAATAATTATGCCTTTACACCCCTGCAGGACCCCTAACCAACGTCACCGGACAGGAGGGTCCAGACATGTCCACTCCACCCACAGAAGAGCCCCACAGTGATGACAGCAGCTCTGTCCAACTGGATCCAGATGACCAGCCCGGCCCATCTGGGACCTCGGGACAGTCGGTTCCCCTCACACTGGCACAGGCCACCACAGAGCCTCCCCCCTCTGGAAACACCAGCACAGCACCCACCCAGCGGGCCCATACCTCTGTCCCAGGACACATCAATCAGCAGTGTGTCCACCACTACAGGGAACCCAGGCTAACCCACCACCCCAACAACACCAGGGACCTGGGGGCAGTGGCAGTGGGCACACCGTTCAGGGGACAGAGGCTCAGGGAAACAGGGAAACTGGGAGGGCTGCTGTGCGACAGGGGGAGGACAGGCCCAGGGAACCCACTCTCCACGAGGCCCTCTCCAACATCATGGGAGCCTACCACCATTCCCAGGAGACGATGGCAACGGTACTGGCAAAGTTTCAGGAGACCCAGCGGCTGCAAGAGGAACAGTATTTGGGGTTCAAGGAGGAAATCAAATCCATCAATTCCACCCTGGGCACCATTGTATGGGTGCTGAAGGAACTCGTCAACACCAGGAGGGACACTGTGGCACAACAAGGGGCCCTTGACACTAGCCTGGACGATGAACTGCCCACCACCTCCGCCGGCGCTAGTGGACTTGAGGCACCGCCACAGGATCACCACACCAGCACCCCACCCCCTGCAGATGGAGAACCACCCTGCAAGCGGCCCTGAGATCCAGGACAAAGACAGAGAACAATGCCAAGACCCCCGCCAAGAAATGAGACCACCCTGATTGTCATCCTTCTGTCCCACTTTGTCACCCTGTCCATCCTTAAACTGCCCCAGCTCCACTTCCTATGCCCCTTTGGACAATGCACCTGTGAGACTAATAGACTGGACTCTACCATGGACATTCCTCCACCATCACCCCTGACCATTTTACAACCCCCTCCACCCTTAAATAAACACCCTTAAATCACAAAACTATCTGGAGTCAGTATGTGCTTTCGAAAATGTGTATTTGCAATAACTGTGGAAAACTGCTATATCATTGTATTGTCAACATACCTATGTCACACAGCTCTAGTCCATGAGGAAACAAAGCAGATGTCACACAGTGGGACCCACATCTGTGAAATCGAAATGGAAAGTTACAACTCAGGGTCCAAACACTGTGCGAAAATGACAGACAGATGAGAGGTAGAAGGATCAAACAGATGTAGCAGGCAGTGTTGTCTTCTTACCTGTGTCTCACTGGAAGTATTGTTGGATCACCGTGTTCCTGTTGTCTATGTCCTCTTCTTCTGCTTCCTCGACTTCACTATCCACAGGCTCTACAGGTGCCACAACACCTCCATCTGGACCATTCTCCTGCAGAAAAGGCACCTGTCATCGCAAAGCCAAGTTGTGAAGCATACAGCAGGCCACGATGATCTGGCACACCTTCTTTGGTGAGTAGAATAGTGAACCACCTGTCATATGAAGGCACCTGAACCTGGCCTTCAGGAGGCCGAAGGTCCTCTCTATAATCCTCCTAGTTCGACCATGTGCCTCATTGTAGTGTTCTCTGCCCTTGTCCTGGGATTCCTCACTGGGGTCAGTAGCCATGACAGGTTGGGGTAACCAGAGTCACCTGCAAATATCGAGGGACAACTGTTAGACACACACTAACTCTTAGGGACATCCCCAGACCCAGACACCTAGTCACACTGTTTTGGGTCCATGTCCTCACCTAATAGCCACACACAGTGCCTCTGGAGTTTCCCCATCACATAAGGGATGCTGCTATTCCTCAGAATGTAAACGTCATGCACTGAGCCAGGAAATTTGGCACTCACATGGGAGATGTACTGGTCTGCCAAACACATCATCTGCACATTCATCGAATGGTAAGTCTTCCTGTTTCTGTACACCTGTTCACTCCTGCGGGGGGGACCAAGGCCACATGTGTCCCATCAATGGCACCTATGATGTTGGGGATATGTCCCAGGGCAAAGAAGTCACCTTTCATTGTAGGCAAATCCTTCACCTGAGGGAAAACGATGTAGCTCCGCATGTGTTTCAGCAGGGCAGACAACACTCTGGACAACATGTTGGAAAACATAGGCTGGGACATCCCTGATGCTATGGCCACTGTTGTTTGAAAAGACCCACTTGCCAGGAAATGGAGTACTGACAGCACCTGCACTAGAGGGGGGATTCCTGTGGGATGCGGATAGCTGACATCAGGTCCGGCTCCAACTGGGCACACAGTTCCTGGATTGTGGCACTATCAAGTCTGTAGGTGATGATCACATGTCACTCCTCCATTGTCGACAGGTCCACCAGCGGTCTCTACACCGGAGGATGCCGCCATTTCCTCACCTGCCCCAGCAGACGTGCTCTATGGAGGAGAACAGCGAGCAGAGAGTCAACCAACACTGAGGTACGTAAACACAACTTTATATGAAAATTTTTCAAAATTGACATATGGCTGTCTTAGTGTATAATCAAGGCCTATATATGTGTGTTGCATTTAAAATTAATGCCATGTGGCCCCCTGAAATGGCGGCTGCCTGACCTGTAAGGTGGGACAAGGGGATATGAGGTAATTGCGCTGGCGTTGTACACCGTTTCGGTAGGCGGTCGAAGACCGCGGCGCAAACCTGCATTGGTTAACATTAGACCCTATGGGTCCCAGAGCCAATGACGATGTACGGCGGCGGACGTGACCACCATTTTCTCTCTGTTCAAGCACTTGATACCTGATCTTGGACAGGAGAGGACCTATACTGCAAGTGCTGCTGTGACGTCAGTCTGGAAGAGACAATGGCTCGTGTGTCTGGGGAAAGGGCCCCTGCCTTCAACAAGGAAGAGTTGGAGAAACTAGTGGATGGGGTCCTCCCCCAGTACACGGCACTCTACGGTCCTCCAGACAAACAGGTGAGTACACTCCGAGCATGCTGTATGGGCGATGGCTGTTTAGAGTGGTGTGGATGAAAAATGGGGGGGGGAGAATGAGGCGTGCTTGAACCGACGGTGAGTGCATGTGCGACATGGCAAGGGTAGGGATGCGGGCCAATGACTGTGGCGGCACAGGCGCTTATTTCTTCTCCTTTTCCCCGTGTACAATTCGTGTAGGTCAGCGGCCACCAGAAGAAGGATATTCGGCGTGCCATCGCCAAGGTAGTCCGGACCCTGGGGGTCTACCACAGGCAGAGCACCCACTGCCGGAAAAGATGGGAGGACATTCGCAGCTGGAGCAAGAAGACGGCAGAGGCCCAGCTGGGGATGGCCTCCCAACGTGGGAGGGGTGCCCGTCGCACCATGACCCCCCTGATGTTCCGGATCCTGGCGGTGGAGTACCCAGAGTTGGATGGGCACTTGAGGGCATCACAGCAGCCACAAGGGGGTGAGTACACTCTCATTCAGGTGATTCAGCATGCAGTCGAGGTGTCTGGGTGGGGAAGGTGGGCTGTGGGTTCCCCTAGGCCAGGGCGAGTTTAATAGGCAGGGTCCCTTCTTAAGGCAGGTCCTGTGGCACCCCACCCCACCTGTGTACAGAGCCAACTACACCTAGTCAGGCTCCTGTGACAGCAATCAGGCATAGCCTTGTAAACCATGTCCATGGGATTGATTAGGGAACTCCAAGTGCACGGCGTAGTGCAGGGGGCTTCTGTGTCTGCAGTGTCCGCCAATAGTAGCGGTATTGCACGCACTCAACATGTCTTTCTTCTGTTCCCCCCCTTTTTGTGGTCTCCCTGTGCTTGTGTGCATTAGCATCATCAGGCAGAGGAGCAGGGGCACCGGAGCAGGAGGGAGCTGCATCCCACATGGCCCTGGAGGGCGAGACAACGGAGTCAGAAGCCACCAGTGGGACGGAGGGCAAGGGGAGCTCCACGGCGGGGACAGGAGCTGAGACCAGCGATACGGACTCCTCCTCTGATGAGAGCTCTCTTGCTGTGGCGGGCCCCTCTGTGCCCCCGCATCTACAGGTACAGCCGCCACCCCCCTACCAGCACCGCCCTCCCAGCAGCCCCTGAGGGTTTGCCCCATGGCCGCTCACCCAGGAGGGTGGGCATCTCCTTTGCCCCAGGCACCTCAGCCCCTGCCTCTGTCACCCCTGCTGCCCTCAGTTAGGAGGCCATTGACCTCCTCAGGTCCCTCAGTGTTGGGCAGTCTACCATTTTGAATGCCATCCAGGGTGTAGAGAGGCAGTTGCAACAAACCAATGCATACCCGGAGGGCATTCATTCTGGTCAGGCAGCCCATCAGCGATCTTTTCAGACTCTGGCCTCTGCACTGATAGCAGCCATTGTCCCTGTCTCTAGCCTCCCCCCTCCAACTTCCTCCACCCAGACCCAAACCCCTGTACCTCAGCCTATTGCAAGCACACCCTCAGACCAGCATGCACATACCTCAACACACAAGGGAAGCTCAGGCAAACATAAGCACCACACATCCCACAGGCACTCACACAAGCATCATACACATGCAGACATACCAACAGCCACTGCCTCCACTGTGTACCCCTCCTCCTCGTCTCCCTCCTCCCTCCTAGCCTCGTCTCCACTCACACCTGCCTGCACTACATCATCAGCCACTACCTCCATCACCAGCACACCCACCACCACACCACACCCCACTCACGTGCAGTCACCACCCCCTGTGTCCTCTCCCAGTGTGTCTGTGAGCCCACCTCCCAAGGTACACAAACGCAGCCACACACCCACCCAACAGCCATCTACCTCATGACAGCCTCCAGCCCATGCACCTTCACCCAAAGTCACCAAACGTACACCTACAAGCACTACCTCTTCCTCCACTCCCAAACCCCCTCCATCTACCTGTCCCAGTGTGTCCAAAAAACTTTACCTGTCCAACCTTGACCTCTTCCCCTCAACTCCCCCACCCCTGAAGTCTCCTAGGGCCCGCCTCTCCAGGTTCCAACCCAGAGCCTCAGCCACAACATCAGCGGGAGCAGTGGTGCCCGTAGTGACCGGCTTCTGGAGTGCGCCAGGCAGCAGGGCAGCCAGTGTGCCAAGGAGCCAGAGCACGGACAGCACCCCACCTCAAAAACACCAAAGGTTGGCCAGTGCCCGGCGGGAGAGAGGAAAAAAATCTTCAAACAAAGCCGCTCCCAGGGGTACAGGTGGGAGTGTGGATCCAGCTACGCCACCATCCAAGGTGGGGAAGGGCACACTAAAACTGGCAAGTCTGGGAAAACCTGCACGGCGGACAAGACCGCCACCAGCATCGCTGCCAAGGACACCGCCGCCACCAGCACCGCTGCCAAGGACCCCGCTGCCACCAGCACCACTGGCAAGGACACCACCACCACCAGCACCGCTGCCGAGGACACCACCAGCACCGCTGAACAGGACACCGCCAGCACCGCTGAACAGGACACCGCCGCCACCAGCACCGCTGAACAGGACACCGCCGCCACCAGCACCGCTGAACAGGACACCGCCGCCACCAGCACCTCTGAAAAGGACACTGCCCCCTCCAGAACCAGTGGAGAATGACATCCACTACCTCTGTCCTTGGCAGGATGAAGCACTCTGGGCACAAAGCCCCCTCCAGAACCAGTGGAGACTGTTTTCCACTTGAGAGACTGTGGCTTTGCACTCCCCAGGTTGCAGCAATGGGCAACCCACCCACTGTAGAGACTTGAGACACTGTGGCTTTGCACTCCCCAGGATGCAGCAGTGGGCAAACCACCCACTGTAGAGACTCGAGAGACTGTGGCTTTGCACTCCCCAGGATAAAGCAGTGGGCAACCCACCCACTGTAGAGACTTGAGAGACTGTGGCTTTGCACTCCCCATGATACATCAATGGGCATGGAGCGCCCTCCTGGATCTGGCGTCGTGCACTCATCTGGCTGAGGTGCCCCCCCTTCCCTTCCCCCTGAGGTGCCTGTTTTAATTCTATCTGATGCCCCAGCAGTGTTCTCTCCGTCTTGTTCGGATATCTTGTGTGGGCCTCGCCTATGCGTTTTGGGCCCAGTGGTCCACGGACTATGATGGTGGAATCCCTTGGACTTGTATTCTTGGTGTATATATTTGTTTATAGTGTGAATATCTTTATGTATGTATATATTTTTGATTCATGTCTTTGAATATATTACAATCATTCGACTCATTTCCTTTTGTCCTTGCATTCTTCCAGGGGGGTTGAGGGTGTAACTGTAATGTATCATAATGTGTTAGTGTGTGTGTTGTAGTGGGTGAGGGTGGGGGTGGGGGTGTTGCGTGTGAGTGTCACTCTCTTTTCCCTACCCCCTTCCCTGTGTCATAGGTGCAGTACTCACCGTGGTCTTCGCCGCCGCGTTTGTGCTCCTGGTAGAGGAGCAGGAAGCAAAAGGCAGGTAGAATCTGAAGTTCAGGTTCCATGGTGTCCTGGTTCCTCGTGGGGTGTGTAGAGGTGAGCGTTTTCCCTTCCAAGTCCTGTTTCTGCCGTGTTTTTGTTTGCGGTGAATCCACCCCGGAAAAGGTGGCGGATTGGACTGTTGTAATTCTGTGGGCGGTACATTGTCCTCCACCTGTCTGTTGGTGGTTACCGCTGCGGTGCTTGTTTGTACCGCCTTTGCAGTCGGAGTGTTAAAGTGGCTGTCTATGCTGGCGGTTTCCGCCATGGTCGTGATTCCAAATTGTTTTCCGCCGGCCTGTTGGCGGTTTTACCGCCGCTTTAACACCGACCGCCAGGGTTGTAATGACCACCTTAGTTTTTTTCTAGAAGATTTTCTGGACCAGGACGAAGTCACAAGTTGAATCCAACCTCCCTGGGGCCCACTCCGAATACGCGTCGCAGTAGACTTCGGTCAAGGATTTTTTCATTCAGACCTAGATAATTTTTCAGGATGTAAATCTTTATCTGGGACCAAGTTGAAATTGAAATTGAAGCCAACCTCCCTGGAGCCCTCCTCAGATCCACTGCGGGGGAAGCCTTGTCATCGTTTTACATTCAGACTTAGAAACGTTTTTGGAGCTTTTTCTCTCCGATGTCGGGAGGCCCTCCAAAGCAAGTGGATTTCCTATGGAAAATAAGACTTTATTATTTTAAAATAAAATCTCTCCATGTTAGCCTATGAAGCCCATTCACTACAATGGAGAAAAACGAATTTTGCTATTTTTCCCTCACCAGGTCTTATAAAACATCTTTTAGACAGTCCCTGCTGAGAGTTACACTGTACCCAACCCTGGTGAAACTTACGGCATACCTTTGGGTAGACCTATATGCAAAAATAAGGTAGTTTAGGGCTTTGGAAGCACTTTTAATTCCAAAGTTGAATTTGGGGTTAACAACTTAAAAGAAGCCAGTAAGGCAGGCCTGCCTTTAAAATGACACTGGGCACCACAGATGGGCACCACAGCAGGGCACCTATGGGTGCACTACCTATGCTGGGGTGCCTAAATCTACATGCCCCACCATATACTAGAGGCTGATAGGTATGTTGGTACAGCCAACTATAATTAGCCTTATTTGCATATCCATTTTATTCAGAGCACAGACCCTGAGACCATTTAGCAGTGGCCAGGGCACCATCAGAATCAGAAAAGCACCAGTATGAATGAAAAATGGGGGCAAAATGTTAAGGGGCTTCTGCAATCAGCCCAGTTTTCCCACACTTCCAGACTGTCATGTACAGTCAAGACAGGTTCTGGATTATTGGGATTTAATATAATCCCAATTCTTCCCAATATACCCAACCTAACAGTGAAGGTCCCTTTTTAGACACATACAACTTGCAATTAGCTTCAAACTGAAATCCCAACACCCAGAAACATATAAATTCAAGCTTGTCTCTGTGCTATAACATCTGATTTGTCAAGATGTTTGCCCAACGTCTCAGTGAACTGGTCATTCCAAACCTGTTCCTCGACTACTGTTAGACTTTTCGTCCTTGGTGTGGTCTCCTTTAACGTTTTGCCTCTGTTTCCCAGGTTGTTGATGTGTGCTGGACTCTGATTTTGCTGTTTTTGTTACTCTGGGCACTTTACCACTGCTAACCAGTGCTAAAGTGCAAGTGCTCCCTTACAAAATGTTTATGTAATTGGCTTATCCATGATTGGCATATTTGATTTATTAGTAAGTCCCTAGTACAGTACACTAGAAGTGCCCAGAGCCTGCAAATCAAATGCTACTAGCGGGCCTGCAGCAATGGTTGTGCCACCCACATAAGTAGCTCTGTAATCATGTCTCAGACCTGCCGCTGCATAGCATGTGTGTGCAGTATTAACTGTAAATTCAACTTGGCAACTGTACCCACTTGCCAGGCCCAAACCGTCCCTTTTCTTACATGTAAGACACCCCTAAGGTAGGCCCTAGGTAGCCCCAAGGGCAGGGTGCAGTGTATGGTTAAGGTAGGAAATATAGTAATGTGTTCATATAGTAATGTGTTTTATATGTCCTGACATTGAAATATTGCCAAATTTGTTTTTCACTGTTGCAAGGCCTGTCCCTCTCATAGGTTAACATGGGGGCTACCTTTAAATATATAAAGCGTGGATTCCCTTGGGGAGCATATGGACATGTGGAGTTTGGGGTCTCTGAGACCACAATTTAAAAATACATCTTTTAGTGAAGTTGATTTTAAGATTGTGTGTTTGAAAATGCCACTTTTAGAAAGTGAGCATTTTCTTGCTTATACCATTTCTGTGACTCTGCCTGTTTGTGGATTCCCTGTCTGGGTCAGTTTGACAGATGGGCTGGATGCACCTCACACTAGACAGTGACACAAAGGGAGCTGGGGTGTAGTCTGCCTTTCCTGATATGCCATCTGTGCTAGGAGGGAGGGGAAGCGTGGTCACTTACACCTAAAAGGGCTGTACCTGCCCTCACACAATGCAGTCTCCAACCCTCTGGTGAGTGTCTGGGGCCTGGCCTGGGCAAGGCAGGATTTCACATTCAAGAGAGACTTGGGCACCCAAAACCACAGACTTTAGAACACTTCTGGAAACCAAGAGGAACCTCTGCCTGGAGAAGAGCTGAAGAGCTGAGGAAGAAGAGCTGCCCTGCCTGTGACTGTGCTTTGTGGAGCTATCCTGCAGTTGCTGCGTCTGCCAGAGTAAGAGGGCAAAGACTGGACTTTGTGGGCCTTCCATCTTGTGAAGATCTCTAAGAGCTGGATTTAGAGCTTGGCTCCTGTTGTTTGAAGTCTCAGGGACAACAAAGACTTCTCTCTGCCAGCACATGGAGTCGCTGGAGAGACTCCTACTCTGCCCTGTGGTACCCATCCAGTTCCTGGGACCCTGAAAGGAGAATATGGCAGCCTAAGAGGAAGAAATCCATGCACAGAACGCCGTGCGGGGAAAAGATTGACGCAACTCCGATCTGCGGCTGAAAAATTGACGTGCCGCCGGCTTCGCGGCTGAAAATCGACGCTCGCCTGCAACGCCACCAAAGAATCGTCGCACGGAGCTGGAGAAACGACATGCAGCATCGCTGACGGAGGCTGGGAGATCGCAACCCGCGCTGCGTGGTTTTCGGATCATCGTGCAGCTGGATTTCCGATGCAAGTACCGCTGGGCGTGTAAAAACAACGCAAGGCCTACCCGGACCCAAGAGTGCTGACCAGATGAACACATCGCTCTCCTGCGGAGAGGAGAAATGACACGCTCTGACCCGACGAAAGGAGAAACGACACAAGGTCCCGCTTGTGAGTGGAATCGACGCATCGCAAGCCCTTTTTGATGCACACTCGCCCGTGCGGAGTTATTTTTGACGTATTCAAGATACATTTTCATGCTAACAGTGTTAGTGTGTGTTTAAAACTACAGAAAGACTCTTTTTGCTTTTTAATTGTTAAGTTGACTTCTGTATTGGGGATTTTGGTCCTGTTTTGTTTAGATAAATATTTTCTATTTATCTAATCCTGTGTTGTGTCATTTTGTAGTGTTTTCATTAAGTTACTGTGTGTGTTGGTACAAATACTTCACACCTAGCACTCTGAAGTTAGGCCTACTGCTTGTGCCAAGCTACCAATGGGGTAAGCAGGGGTTAGCTGAGGGTGATTCTCTTTTACCCTGACTAGACTGAGGGTCCTTGCTTGGACAGGGGGTAACCTGACTGCCAACCAAATACCCCATTTCTAACAACTACAGTAAAGGGTGATCCAGAACCTACAATACCATTCACAACCACACCCCCACCTTCAGTTCACACATTACCTTCTTCCTCTTCACCTTATCAACACCCAAGATGTCATAATCAATACAAAACACATAGTTCACAATTCGTTTTTTCAGAATCCTCCAAACTAGAATTGCTATCTTCTCTTATGCATTTGACATTCATTTTGGTGTTACTATTTTTTTCCTGCAAACATTTTCTACGAACCGAACCCGCTTTCTTACTCTCCAAAAAATTCTTATGTTTGCCATCCTCGAGATTCTGCAAACCCTTCTTCGTCTCCTCCTTTTTCTAGTTTTAGAAGCAGATATTGTATTCACTACTTTGACTTCTTGAGATTCATCTATGTCCGCTCTAGCAGATCTCCCTATGAATTCTGCTTTTTGCACAAGTGCAATCACCTCCTTCAAAGGTTCCTCCCCATTAACCCACAATTTATCTCTTGACAGCTAATGTGTAACCCGGGTTACTCGCATGCATTATAATTTGGTCACAAATAAGTTCATTTTGAAGCACACCAAAGCAGCACGATAAAGGAAGAGAACACAGAGCGGAAACATAGTTATCCACACTGAAAAGGGAAAGTTTAGGTCTTCCAATGCATGTGTAAACACATCTCCATCCTCTCTTGGCTTCTTTTCATTCTGATTGCAAGTTTTAAGACCTCCTGGACCTAGAAAACATAGTAATACCTTGTTTTCCTTTTCCTGTGAAAAATCTTTGTTGTCAAAAGTATCGATGTATTTGAAAAAGTACTCCTCCCACTTTCTCCATGGCATAGTGGGTTTACCCTATGCTGGCAGAAATGCTTGTGTGGCAGTTAAATCTAAAGAGTTGTGATGTAAAGTGTGGTGAAGTACAAATTAATGTTACTAACATATCTTCGAAACTGCTTTCCACCTGTAACCCACACTGAATCTCAATGTATTCGCCCATTGAGAAATGCGCTGCTAAAGGGTAATCCACAGTATCAGTACCAATGTGTAGAATGGTGCAGATTAGCTTTACTGCACATGTGCCAACCGCTCTTAATGAGCAAATGCCTAGAATATAGCAGTGCTGGCTTACTGTGCGTATAAGAAATGGAGTTCCACAAATGCAGATCGAATGTAGCCTGTGACCAATAACGGCTATGTGAAGCACTATGAACAATCTTTTATAAGCAATACGCATGTTTCTCAGACAGCCGTCCTCCTGAGCTCTGCCGCAATCACACGCCAAGTACACCCAAGATGGTGGCCATCAGGGGTCATGGGTGACATTGCATGATCACTTACACGTAGCGCACTTACACGTAGCGCATGATCACTTACTCTGGGTAAACAGCCGCCAGGAGCGTCTGTGTAGCCATAACCACTGGAACACACGACGACACTGGCCTCTTCCCCCAATACCTGTAGGCCATCCGGCACAAACGAAAAGTGCCATCAGGTAATACTCTGCCTGCGCTGGTCGAGGCGTACACACAAGGGACTTGCTACACTTGTTGAAGCGCAGAATAATAGATGACCTTCAAATGCTGTCCACTGCCGTGGCTCCGATGTACCTGAAGCTAATTTCCATGCCACAGGGTTAGCATCCACTGCGTCTGGCATTGTTCAGCATTCTGTCCATCACTTGTTCTTTTTGCATTTGTCGCCCTAAGTGGGAAGGGTACGCCCAGACGTGGGTCCCGTGCTTCCCATGCCACTGGATTCAAGCTCGTCTGGCTGATGAGGGGTGAAACCCCAAAACCGGTCCCAGGATGTTTGTTTCCAGTCCAGGGAAGACCTGGCCTAGCAGTTCGGGCTGGACTGTTCCCATGGGGAACAGGGTCAAGACTGATTTGCATATGGCTGGGTCCAAACTGGAATGGCATGGGCATCAAAAAAACGATGGATTTAGGGCCAGATCTCTGTACTGGGGGTGAATGTTTGACATTGTTCAGCATTCCGTCCATCACTTGTTCTTTTTGCACTGCTTTTAGCTGCCAATTCCACTAAAATTGTTGCCAATTTCTGTAGTATCAACTCCAGTAACTTTGTTGTAGGTTCTTTATTAAAGCAGATAGGTGGGTATTAGAGATTGGAGCACTTTATACAAGCATTACATGAGGCCACATTCATGTTCTGTTAGGCATGAGGAGATTAAGGGCCATATTTATACTTTTTTTGTGCCACATTTGCACCGCTTTTTGACGCAAAAGCGGCGCAGACTTACAAAATACATGTACTTTGTAAGTTTGCGCCTTTTGCATCAAAAAGCGGCACTAAAAAAGTGTAAATATGGGCCTAAGTGACTTGCCCAGAATCACGGGATGTTGAGTCAATAGCAATATTCAAACCTGGTTCTCCAATACCAAAGACAGCAGCTTCGCCCATTACACCACATCATGGGTAGTTCGAAGGTGGCAGGCAGAAGCCACATGAAAGCTCGGTTCATTACGCGCTTGAGATTTCAACAGGACCGTGAGGTTAGCCAGCGCCAGTGCCAGGCTTCAGGCTCTAGCCTGTATCGAGCTTTCATCAACTCGTCCACCTTTAGTCTGCAGGAATATAGGGGGTCATTACAACATCAGCGGTAAATGCCGCTTACCGCCGTGCAGAAGACCGCCAACACACCGCTGCGGCCGCAGAATACTGCCACAGCTATTACCACCCACAGCCCGGAATCCGACAAAATCTAGACACCCACACAAGTCCGCCACACCAAAGTTCAGTGATAAACTGACGATAACAAAACCTCCACCATCACGCCAACAGGAATACGCCCACACTATCACGACCACGAATCCACGGTAGAACAAGGGTATCACATGTAGCAGGCAGTGTTGTCTTCTTACCTGTTTCTCACTGGAAGTATTGATGAATCACTGTGTTTCTGTTGTCGATATCCTCTTCTTCTGCTTTATCGTCTTCACTGTCCACAGGCTCCACAGCTGCCACAAGACCTCCATCTGGACCATCCTCCTGCAGAAAAGGCACCTGTTGTCTCAAAGCCAAGTTGTGAAGCATACAGCAGGCCACGATGATCTGGCACACCTTCTTTGGTGAGTAGAATAGGGAACCACCTGTCAGATGGAGGCACCTGAACCTGGCCTTTAGGAGGCCGAAGGTCCTCTCTATAACCCTCCTAGTTCGCCCATGGGCCTCATTGTAGCATTCCTCTGCCCTTGTCCTGGGATTCCTCACTGGGGTCAGTAGCCATGACAGGTTGGGGTACCTGCAAATGTAGAGGGAAATCTGTTAGACACGCACTAACTCTTAGGGATATCCCCAGACCCAGGCACCTAGTCACACTGTATATAGTCCATGCCCTCACCTAATAGCCACACACGGTGCCTCTGGAGTTGCCCCATCACAAACGGGATGCTGCTATTCTTCAGAATGTAAGCGTCATGCACTGAGCCAGGAAACTTGGCATTCACATGGGAGATGTACTGGTTGGCCAAACACATCATCTGCACATTCATCGAATGGTAACTCTTCCTGTTTCTGTACACCTGTTCACTCCTGCGGGGGGGACCAAGGCCACATGTGTCCCATCAATGGCACCTATGATGTTGGGGATATGTCCCAGGGCATAGAAGACACCTTTCACTGTAGGTAAATCCTCCACCTGAGGGAAAATGATGTAGCTGCGCATGTGTTTCAGCAGGGCAGACAACACTCTGGACAACACGTTGGAGAACATAGGCTGGGACATCCCTGATGCTATGGCCACTGTTGTTTGAAAAGACCCACTTGCCAGGAAATGGAGTACTGACAGCACCTGCACTAGAGTGGGTATCCCTGTGGGATGGCGGATAGCTGACATCAGGTCTGGCTCCAACTGGGCACAAAGTTCCTGGATTGTGGCACGGTCCAGTCTGTAGGTGACAATTACATGTCTCTCTTCCAATGTCTACAGGTCCACCAGCGGTCTGTACACCGGAGGATGCCGCCATCTCCTCACCTGCCCCAGCGGACGTGCTCTATGGAGGAGAACAGCGAGCAGAGAGTCAGCCAACACTGAGGTACGAAAACACAACTTTAATCCACAAACTTTTAAATCCGCTATGTGCCTGTCTTAGTGTGTATGCAAGGCCTAGATATGTGTGACGCATTTAAAATTAATGCCATGTGGCCCCCTGAAATGGCAGCTGCCTGACCTGTAAGGTGGGACAAGGGATATATGAGGTAACTGCGCTGGCGGTGTACACCGTCGCGGTAGGCGGTCGAAGACCGCGGCGCAATCCTGCATTGGTTAACATTGGACCCTATGGGTCCCAGGAGCCAATGACAATGTACGCCGGCGGTGACGGCATGCACCGCCGCGGACGTGACTGCCATTTTCTCTCTGTTTACTCACTTGATACCTGATCTTCGACAGGAGAGGACCTACACTGCAAGTGCTGCTGTGACCTCAGTCTGGAAGCGACAATGGCTCATGTGTCTGGGGAAAGGGCCCCTGCCTTCAGCATGGAGGAGTTGGAGAAACTAGTGGATGGGGTCCTACCCCAGTACACGCTACTCTACGGTCCTCCAGACATACAGGTAAGTACACTGTGAGCATGCTGTATGGGCAATGCCTGTGTAGAGTGGTGTGGAGGGAAGATGGGGGGGGGAATGAGGCGTGCATGAAACAACGGTGAGTGGATGTGCGTCATGGCAAGGGTAGGGATGCAAGCCAATGACTGTGACAGTGCGGATGGTTATATCTTCTCCTTTTCCCCTGTACTATTCCTGTAGGTCAGCGCCCACCAGAAGAAGGATATTTGGCGTGCCATCGCCATGGAAGTCCGGACCCTGGGTGTCCACCACAGACAGAGCACCCACTACCGGAAAAGATGGGAGGACATTCGCCGCTGGAGCAAGAAGACGGCGGAGGCCCAGCTGGGGATGGCCTCCCAACATGGGAGGGGTGCCAGTCGCACCATGACCCCCCGATGTTCTGGATCCTGGCGGTGGCGTATCCGGAGTTGGATGGGCACTTGAGGGCATCACAGCAGCCACAATGGGGTGAGTACACTCTCATTCAGCTGATTCAGCGCGCTTTGGAGGTGTCTGGGTGGGGGAGGTGGGCTGTGGGTTCCCCTAGGCCAGGGCGTGTTTAGTAGGCAAGGCCCCTTCGTAAGGCAGGCCATGTGGCAGCCCACCCCACCAGTGTTAAGAGCCAAATAAACCTAGTCAGGCTCTTGTCACTTCCATGTGTGCAGCAATCGGGCACAGGCCTTGTACCCCATGGCCCTGTGATTAATTAGTGAACTCTAAGTGCATGGCGTAGTGCAGAGGGCTTCTTTGTCTGTAGCGTCCGCCGACGGTAGCGGTATTGCATGCACTGAACATGTCTTTCTTCTGTCTCCCCCCTCTTTTTGTGGTCTCCCTGTTCTTGTGTTCATTAGAATCATCAGCCAGAGGAGCTGTGCCACCGGAGCAGGAGGGAGCTGCATCCCACATGGCCCTGGAGGGCGACAGAATGGAGTCTGAAGCCACCAGTGGAATGGAGGGCGAGGGGAGCTCCACGGCGGGGACGGGAGCTGAGACCAGCAACACGGACTCCTCCTCTGATGGGAGCTCCCTTGCGGTGGTGGGCCCCTCTGTGCCCCCCGTATCTACAGGTACAGCCGCCACCCCCCCTACCAGCACCGCCCTCCCAGCAGCCCCTCAGCGTGTGCCCCGTGGCTGCTCACCCAGGATGGTGGGCATCTCCTTTGCCCTAGGCACCTCAGCCCCTGCCAGCCCTGCTGCCCTCAGTGAGGAGGCCATTGACCTCCTCAGATCCCTCACTGTTGGGCAGTCTACCATTTTGAATGCCATCCAGGGTGTAGAGAGGCAGTTGCAACAGACCAATGCATACCTGGAGGGCATTCATTCTGGTCAGGCAGCCCAACAGCGAGCTTTTCAGACTCTGGCCTCAGCACTGATGGCAGCAATTGTCCCTGTGTTCAGCCTCCCCCCTCCAACTTCCTCCACCAAGCCCCAATCCCATGTACCTCAGCCTATACCAAGCACACCTTCAGACCAGCATGCACACACCTCAACACACAAGGGAAGCTCTGGCAAACATAAGCACCACACATCCCACAGGCACTCACACAAGCATCATACCCATGCACACATACTAGCATCCACTGCCTCCACTGTGTCCCCCTCCTCCTCGTCTCCCTCCTCCCTCCCTGTCTCGTCTCCACTCACACCTGCATGCACTACATCTTCAGCCACTACGTCCATCACCAGCACACCCATCACCACACCCCGCTCACGTGCACTCACCACCCCCACTACCATTCACACATCCCCTGTGTCTTCTCCCAGTGTGTCTGTGAGCCCATCTCCCAAACTACACAAACGCAGGCACACACCCACCCAACAGCCATCCACCTCACGACAGCCTCCAGCCCATGCACCTTCACCCAAAGTCACCAAACGTACACCTCCTACAACCACTACCTCTTCCTCCACTCCCAAACCCCCTCCATCTACCCGTCCCTGTGTGTCCCAAAAAACTTTTCCTGTCCAACCTTGACCTCTTCCCCTCACCTCCTCCACCCCTCCAGTCCCTTAGGGCCCGCCTTTCCAGGTCCCAACCCAGCACCTCAGCCACCACATCACCGGGAACACTGGTGCCAGCAGTAACAGGCTTCTGGAGTGCGCCAAGCAGCAGGGCAGCCAGTGTGCCAAGGAGCCAGACCACGGACGGTCCCCCACCTCAGAAGCATAAAAAGTTGGCCACTGCCCGGCGGGAGAAAGGCAACACATCTGGCACCAAAGGCTCTCCCAGGAGTACAGTTGGGAGTGGGAAGACAGCTGCGCCACAATCCAAGATGGGGAAGGGGCACAGAAAGAAAGGCAAGCCTGCACGGCAGACAAGACCGCCACCAGCACCGCTGCCAAGGACACCGCCGTCACCAGCACTGCTGCCAAGGACACAGCCGCCACCAGCACTGCTTCACAGGACACCGCCACCACCAGCACCGCTTCACAGGACAACGCCGCCACCAGCACCGCTTCACAGGACACCGCCACCACCAGCACCGCAGGTCAATGAGTGCAGAAAGCTCTGACGCTACTGAGTCCCCCACGCACAGGTTGTAGCACTCTGGGCACATAGCCCCCTACAGAACCAGTGGAGAAAGACATCCACTGCCTCTGTCCTTGGCAGGATGAAGCACTCTGGGCACAAAGCCCCCTCCAGAACCAGTGGAGACTGTTATCCACCTGAGAGACTGTGGCTTTGCACTCCCCAGGATAAAGTAGTGACAGCTTGAGTCATCTTTTAGGAATGACTTTTATGGATTCTTCCCTTTAGAAGAAAAATGAGGATTAGACAATTGAGGAGGACTAAGGTGGCCTCCTGGTATGGAAGCAAATTCTGGGCATCGACTGAGAAAAAAATCAGGACAAAGAGTCAAACTTGCAGACAAAATTTCAGAACAAAAGGTCAGGTTTATTTTCCATCTGAAGAGCTCAAGTAATAATATAAAAGTAAGTTGGTTTGTTTAATACGTACTAGCATTGAGCAACCATTCACATGTAACTGGGCATGGAAAACATATACACATACCATAGCCTGCTTTTGCCTCTCTTATCCCTTTGATGGAGTACGTGACACTATAATACTGGACTGCACTCACCTAGTGTAGCCTCAATGCTATGGCTTAGAAGTCTTTCATCCAGTGGTAAGCTGCCAAAGTGAATGTAAGAAATCGGGTTTATAATTGAGTGGGTAGGCAACCACTTCAACTACTACTCACAATCCTCGTCAGAGTGAACCCTTTAAGTCACTAAATTAGCCTGAGAATCCCCTGATAGCTATGGCACAAAGCAGACAGGCTTAACCTAGAGACAATGTTTAAAGTATTTATTCAATACAAAACAGTAGTAAAGTTGAAATGCAAAACTATAATATCCCAAAAATGTATTAGAAAAATAGAATCAAATTTAATAAACAAAATGATACCAACATAACACAAACAAATAAAATAAATTAGATGTCCATTCGTTTCTGGAAGAGAAACAACTAGATGCCATTTATCTGACGAAAACGTGGCTGCATGAGGACCGTGGAGCATTCCCTGCGCAACGCCTGCCCCCGAATTACTATGGGCCTCATTACAACCCTCAAAGTGGCGATCGTACCGCCAACAGGCTGGCGGTACAAATCGCCATATTTTGACCGCGGTGGTAGTGCTGCAGTCACACCGCCTGGACCGGCGATTTACCGCCATGGATGTCCCGGCGGTCAGAATCCACAGGGTAGCGCTGCCCTGGGGATTTTGACTCCCCTTACTGCCAGCCTTTCCATGGCGGTAGACACCGCCATGGAAAGGCTGGCGGTAAGGGGAGTTGCGGGGCCCCTGGGGGCCCCTGCACGGCCCAGGCACTTGGCATGGGCAGTGAAGGGGCCCCCAGACACAGCCCCTTCACGATTTTCACTGTCTGCTTGGCAGACAGTGAAAAGCGCGACGGGTGCTGCTGCACCGCCACATTGCCGCCTGCTCCATTAGGAGCCAGCTGCAATGTTACGGCCCAACGGGGATGTCCAAATGCGGCCGGCGGGTTTCCGTCCGCATGGGCGGCCGACTGGCGGTTCAGCCTTGGTGGTCAGCCTCGTCTGACCGCCAAGTCTGAAATGAGGGCCTATATCTGTAGGAACGATTGATTAAATAAGAAAGATGGGGGAGTTGCTTTTATCCTTACATCACATTTTAGGGGTCTTATCGAACCTTGTTATCTTTCTGGCTGTGAAAGTATGGTCTTAGCCATATCTCTGTCCCCCACTTATATTCTCACAGGAATTTTGTCATATCACCCTCCAGGTCCTTGTGGCAGTTTTTTAGACACTTTTCCCAAGGTGGTTGCCAATCTAACCAACCTAAAGCCCAATTTAACCTTCTTTGGAAATTTCAATATCCACCTGTAGGATCCTGCTGGGACCCAATCAATCGGGCTTCTGCAGAACCTCTCAGCAATTGGACTAATCCAACCTGTCTCGGGTTCTGTGCATGAAAATGGGCACCTGCTTGATCGGTCTTTTCTAATGACATAAGGTTAATGACCCAGGACCCTTTTCCTATGACATGGTCCAATCATTTTATGATCTCTTTCACTATCGACTGCCCTCACCCTTGCCCTCCTGCCAGCTGTACCTCACGGAAAGAGCGCTGTTAGTCTAAACTTAATGTTGATTCTTTAAAACAGATCCTATCTCTTCCAAACCCAAACTCAATCTAGATCCCAATCTGGCATACATTGCATTCTCACGCTGGATCAATCAATCTTTGGACCTAGTAATGCCTATAAAAATGCAAACCAGGAACTCCAAACCCAGTTGGCCCGTGGTATACTCCTCAACTCAGAACCCTAAGACATTTGTGCAAGAAAGCAGAGAGATCCTAGAGGAAAGACTACTTAGACACAAGCAAAGCGAAATACAGGGAGACCATTAAAAAATATCATTGTGAAATAATAACTGCAAAGAGAACTTATTATGATGATAAAATAAAAATGGCTCCGAATACTCCTAGAGAAATATTTTGGATTATTAAAACTCTTTTAAACCCGCTCTCTAACTCCTGAACTCTGGAACCCTTATCATCCTGCTGTAATGATATAGCAAAGTTTTTCCAGTGAAAAATCTATGACATTTATCTTATCTTTCATCCATCTAACTCAGATTCTCATTCTCTGGCTTGCAATGATGACCAATTTATCCCTAATACTGTCCTCAGGACTTTTCTGGATATGACGCTAGAGGATCTTTCAATGATTTTAACTAAAGTTAAGTTAGGTACTCCGCTGGATCCTGCCCCTTCGTTTATTCTAGCTAAAGTACTTGATGAGATCCAGCCACCTCTACTTGGCATTCTGAATACCTCCCTGGCCAAAGGTATTGTGCCTACACTTTGGAAACATGCCATGGTAAAGGCCCTTCTTAAAGAAACTCATTTGGGCCCCCTCAATCCGGGGAATTACAGGCCCATCTCCCTGGTGCCTGGATTAAGCAAAGTCTGGGAAAGTCATGTTAATAAGCACCTTTCTGATTACTTTGAGGCTGACCACAGCCTCCACACTATACAGACTAGGTTTAGACCTAAACATGGGATGGGAATTGTTCTTCTTGCAGTGGTCGAGAAGGTTAAAATGCTACTGGAACAGGAAGGAACAGCTGCCATTGCCCTCCTCGAGCTTAGTGCAGCATTTGATACTGTCAGCTATGACATTCTTATTGAGAGAAGCCAGAATGTGGGAGTTGGGGACCATGCTCTAACCTGGATTCAGTCATTCCTTAGCAACAGGACCTTTCAGGTTTTTGAGGATGGCTGTACCTCAGATATTATTTCATTGAAATGCAGAGTCCTTCAGGTTTCCTCATTAAGTCCTACACTGTTCAGCATATATATGAATCCTCTGGCCGATATCGTTCTGGCATTTGGGATTTCTATAATCTCATACGCATACAATATGCAATTGGTCTTCGCCCTCTCTCACAAACAGGAATCCTGTTCCCCGGCCTTAGGTCCTTGTTTAGAGGCGGTGGCTAACTGGATGAATATCTCTGCCCTTAAACTAAACAGCAAGAAGACACAACTTGTGATCATGGGGAATTCCCTGCATCCCCTGTTGGCCTACCATCCTCAGGACCCCTCCCAGGACCCCTCCCACCCTCAGCCAGCTATAAAAAGCCTAGGTTTTTGGGTGAACAAAGCACTAACCATGAACATCCACGGTACAAAATGAGCTGTAACATGATATGGCATCCTTAAGACCCTCGGGAAAATGGGTCAAATTTAAATCCCTCTGCATAGCTCACAGGGCTTTTTTAGACATCGGCACTCCAATTTGCTAACCACTGATTGCTTCCTATACCCCTACAAGAAATCTGTGGTCTACGAATGCTTGACTTGCAGTCGCCCCCCTCTTCAAAAAAGTCATAAGTGGAGGACGTTCCTTCCTAAACAATGGCACCAAGTTATGGAACTTCTTGTCCCCACCCCTACTAGCAACAAACTTGGAACTTTCTTTCCTTAAACTCTTGAAAACATGGTTGTTTGATTGCTCCTTCCAATGATGCCTGGTCATCGAGTTGCGTGCCTAGTTCTGGGATGCCTACGGGTAGCTATGCTTTCTACAAATGCAATATGAGGATGATGAAAAAAAGGTGTGATTTTTTTAAAGTTTTAAGTAGAAATAGAGCAAAGAAGTATGATAGTCAGAGGTCACAGTAGAATAGGACCTAGACGCAATCTGATGCTGACTGCAATGGAGTGCTGGTCGGATCGACCAACCAGGTTCATCCCGGGAAAAATATTTCACTTTCTGACTAATACCTTTAAGTCACAATGTACAACAGAAGTGCATATCTAAAGATCCCCAGGACCATAGAGGCGTCACTTAGAGACTCACTGAGAGTGAGTCACAAGTGAGTTTTCCAGCATGCAGACAGTGGATACACAAGAATTGTTTTGGCATCCTGTTCTACTTGTGACAGGGCAGGTCTCTTTGAAGTTAATCAAGGTCCTGGGCCCAGCCCGCAAGCCATCACGTCAAGGAAACAATAACACCTCCTCGCACCTTTGGCCTTTGTCTCAACTCTAGAAGCAAGCTCAAACCTTATCTAGGGAACTATTTGAATGCTAATTACTGGTTGGCAGAAGTAGGAGAGAAAAATGCACATTGAAATCCAGGCAGGGAAAACGTAACTTTCTAAAAGTTACTTTCTCTTGATACTAAGAAAAAATCTGACTTCACCACTGAAATTAATTTTTAATAATTATTTAAAGTAGTTGTTTAATTATTTTCCAGCGAGTCCCAATCCCAAATACAGTATTAGTATTTATTATTGCATCCTACTGCTGTTCTATGGAACAGCCAACCTTGTTACAGTGAAAATAACTCTCTGGCCTTTTTATTGTTAAAGGACATGTGTAACATTAAACTTTAACATGTCCTACTTTTAAATTCCGCACACCCTGCCTTATGAACAACAAGGCCTACATTGGGGTGACTTATAAATATTGAAAAGGAAAGTTTAGGCCTGTCAACAGGGGTTATTTTGACAAGTCAAATTTGTGGTTTAAAACTGCACAACTAGACTAAAAAGGGTAGGTTGTCACTGTAGTGGATGGTGTATTGGGGCCACTAGTGACACTGAACATACAGGCCCTTGGTATATTTTATACCATGTACTAGGGATGTATAAGTAAGCTGAATATGCCAAATAGGAGTACCTCACTTTTACTATTTTGAAAGTAGGAGTACAAACACTTTATTACAAGTTAGAAGGGATTTAGTGCACACAATTCAACAGTCAGCAAACATATACAGTCTAGCTGAAGTGGAAAAATCGTGGGTGACCACGCAGAAAAGGCTGATTTTCAACAGTGAACGCATACCAAATAGACTCCATTAGGGAAACATTCAGGTAGCTGCTCCAACAGTGAAATGACAATCATGAAACTTGAGCCAGATAACCCACTAACAGAAAAAGATACATCTGATGACTCACCCACAACTGATTGCACCTAGGTAATAGCCATCTGGAATATATACACATGAGGCCCTCACCTATGTTGGAGTTCAATATAGAGAGACCACCAGTGGCAAAATGCATATCGGGTACCCACAGAAATGGATACAAATTCTAGAGAAGGTACCAATATCACAACACATGCCAAAGAACTCACTAACAGGTTAATACATGATAGGAAACCACCAACAGGAAAAAAACTTTCAAAGTAACCAATCAGGAAGGAAATGTGTGCTAGTGAGTCCAGCACTAGGGACTAGAGATGGGCAAGACAACAAAATAATAGGAAGGGCCAGGGCAAGCTGATGTTTGGCTCGGATGTAAGAACCCATGCACGAGCAGAGCTCTGGAAATGTTTCCTATGTAAATCATACAGCAAGCATCACGTAAAATATGATAAAGTCTTTTAAACATTAAAAACAAGTATGCAATAATGAAGAAAAAGAGTTTTGCTGAAGAGCACACACTTTAAGTACCTATCTGTAGGAAAATGGCTCCCTGTTGCAGTTACCCCCCACTTTTTGCCTGATATTGATGTAGACTTGACTGAGAAGTGTGCTAGGCCCCAGTACCAGTGTTCTTTCACTTAAAATGTACCATTGTTTCCACAATTGGCACACTACTGGCACACAGATAAGTCTCTTGTAAAAGGTACTAGTGGTACCAAGGGCCCTGAGACCAGGGAAGGTCTCTAAGGGATGCAGCATGTGTTGTGCCACCCTTACGGACCCCTCACCTAACACATGCACCTAACACATGCACATTGCAGATTGTGTGTGTTGGTGGGGAGAAAAAGGCGAAGTCGACATGGCATCCCCCTCAGGGTGCCATGCACACAAAATACTGCCTGTGGCATAGGTAAGTCACCCCTCTAGCAGGCCTTACAGCCCTAAGGCAGGGTGCATTATACCACAGGTGAGGGCATAGCTGCATGAGCAATATGCCCCTACAGTGTCTAAGTCTATTCTTAGACATTGTAAGTACAGTGTGGCCATAATAAGTATATGGTCTGGGAGTTTGTCAAAAACGAACTCCACAGTTCCATAATGGCTACACTGAATACTGGGAAGTTTGATATCAAATGTCTCAGAATAATAAACCCACACTGATGCCAGTGTTGGATTTATTACAAAATGCACACAGAGGGCATCTTAGAAGATGCCCTCTGTAATTTACCTAATACTTCAATGCAGGACTGACTGGTCAGTGCCAGCCTGCCACTGAGACGACTTTCTGCCCCCCTGGGGTGAGAGCCTTTGTGCGCTCTGAGGACAGAAACAAAGCCTGCACTAGGTGGGGGTGCTTCTCACCTCCCCCTGCAGGAACTGTAACACCTGGCGGTGAGCCTCAAAGGCTCATGTCTTTTGTTAAAGCACCCCAGGGCATCCCAGCTAGTGGAGAGGCCTGCCCCTCTGGCCACTGCCCCCACTTTTGGCGGCAAGGCAGGAGAGGATAGTGAGAAAAAGAAGGAGGAGTCACCCACCAGTCAGGACAGCTCCTAAGGTGTCCTGAGCTGAGGTGCCCCTGCCTTTAGAAATCCTCCATCTTGATTTTGGAGGATTCCCCTAATAGGATTAGGGATGTGCCCCCCTCCCCTCAGGGAGGAGGCACAAAGAGGATGTAGCCACCCTCCAGGATAGTAGCCATTGGCTACTGCCCTCCTGACCTAAACACACCCCTAGATTCAGTATTTAGGGGCGACCCAGAACCCAGGAAATCAGATTCCTGCAACCTACAACAACAAGAAGGACTGCTGACCTGAAAGCCCTGCAGAGACAACGGAGATGACAACTGCTTTGGCCCCAGCCCTACTGGTCTGTCTCCAGACTCAAAGAACCTGCACAGCAACGCATCCGACAGGGACTAATGACCTCTGAAGCCTCAGAGGACTGCCCTGAACCCGAAGGAGCAAAAAACTCCTGAGATCAGCAGCACTGTTCACAAACAGTAACAACTTTGCAACTTTCTTGCAAACTTTTAAAGACTTCACTCTTCCCGCTGGAAGCGTGAGACTTCAACCTCTGCACCCGACGCCCCCGGCTCGAGCTCCAGAGAACCAACAATACAGGGAGGACTCGCATGCGACTGCAACCTCGTGAGTAACCCAAGACGACCCCCCTGGAGCCCCACAGCGACGCATGCAGAGAGAATCCAGAGGCTCCCCCTGACTTCGACTGCCTGTAACAAGGACCCCGACGCCTGGACCAAGCACTGCACCCGCAGCCCCCAGGACCAGAAGGAACCGAACTTCAGTGCAGGAGTGACCATCAGGCAACCCTCTGTCTATCCCAGTCGGTGGCTGGCCCGAGAAGCCCCCTTGTGCCCTGCCTGCACCGCTAGAGTGACCCCCGGGTCCCTCCATAGATTCCTATTACAAACTTGACGACTGCTTTGCACACTGCACCTGGCCGCACCTGTGCCGCTGAGGGTGTGTTTTGTGTGCTTACTTGTGTTCCCCCCCAGCCCCCCTCCCAGTGCTCTACAAAACCTCCCTGGTCTGCCATCCGAAGACGCGGGTATCTGTTGGCAGACTGGAACCAGAGCACCCCTGTTCTTCATAGGCGCCTATGTGTTTTAGGCCCTCCTTTGAGCTCTGCACCTGACCAGCCCTGTGTTGCTGGTGCAGTAACTTTGGGGTTGTCTTGGACCCCCAAAGGTGGGCTGCCTCTGCCAAGAAACTTGAACTTGTAAGTGCCTTACTTACCTGACAAAGTAACCATTACTTACCTCCCCCCGAAACTATTGATTTTTGCAGTGTCCACTTTTAAAATAGCTTATTGCCATTTTAACTAAAACTGTGTATGTTATTGCTCTAAGTCAAAGTTTCTTACTTATCTATGTGGAGTACCTTGCATTTTATGTATTTACTTCAAATCTTGAATCTTGTGGTTCTAAAATAAATTAAGAAAATATATTTTTCTATATTAAAACTATTGGCCTGGAGTTAAGTCTTTGAGTGTGTGTTCCTCATTTATTGCCTGTGTTGTGTACAACAAATGCTTAACACTACCCTCTGATAAGTCTACTGCTCGATCACACTACCACAAAATAGACCATTAGAATAATCTAATTTTGCCACTATCTTACCTCTAAGGGGGACTCTTGGACTCTGTGCACACTATCTCTTACTTTGAGATAGTATATACAGAGCCAACGTCCTACAATGGTGGATCTGTGGTGGGGTCTAAGACTTTGCATTTGCTGGACTACTCAGCCAATACCTGATCACACAACTAAATTAAAAAAATTGGCATTAGAAACTGATTTTTTAAATGTGAGCTATTTTTCTAAATTTTTAAAAGTCCTGCTAGGGCCTTGTGTAAGTCCTTGTTAGCATTTCTTTGAGAGTTTATAAGTTTGTAAAAGTTTGCATTTAAGTTCTAGAAGTAGTTTTTAGATCCTTAAAAAGTAATCCCAACTTTTAGAGTGATAATGTCTAGCACAGATGAGATGGTGGTGGAACTCAACCTCACCCCTTGCCTGCATCTAGGGATGTCAGAGTTAAGGACTCTCTGTAAGCTAAAAAAAGATAAAAACTGGGTCCAACTCTACCAAAGTAAAGCTCCAGGAGCTTTTGGCAGAGTTCAAAAGGGACCACCCCTCTGAGGATAATCCTTCAGATGGGGAAGTTAGAGAACAGGAGGATGAATTCCCCCCTCCTGTCCTAAATAGGGAGAACAGGGTCCCTCAAACCCTGACTCCTCAAATCATAGTCAGAGACTGGTTCTTCCACAGGGGAGACCAGTACCTCTGGAAGCATTGAGGGCAGCCTCAATGAAGATGACCTCCTGTTAGCCTGGATGGCCAAAAGATTGACTTTGGAGAAGCAGCTCCTAGCCATAGAAAGGGAAAGACAAGAGATGGGTTTAGCTCCCATCAATGGTGGCAGCAACTTAAATAGGGTCAGAGAGAGTAAGGACACCCTAAAAATCCCAGAAGGGATTGTAACAAAATAGGAAGATGGTGATATCACCAAATGGTTCACAGCTTTTGAGAGGGCTTGTGCAACCAGAAAAGTAAATAGATCTCACTGGGGAGCTCTCCTTTGGGAAATGTTCACTGGAAAGTGTAGGGATAGACTCCTCACACTCTCTGGTAACGATGCAGGATCCTATGACCTCATGAAGGCTACCCTGATTAAGGGCTTTGGATTCTCAACTGAGGAGTACAAGATTAGGTTCAGAGGGGCTCAGAAAACCTCGAGCAAGACATGGGTTGATTTTGTAGACTACTCAGTGAAAACACTGGATTGTGGGGTAACTGGAAATGAAGTGCATTACTATGTTAAGTTGGGCTTTATAATTTGTTTATGAAAGAACACATTTTAAGTAACTGCTTCAATGAAAAGTTGCATCAGTATCTGGTAGACCTAGGTCCAATTTCTCCCCAAGAATTGGGATAGGAGGAAGACCACTGGATCAAGACTAGGGTAACCAAAACTTCCACTGGGGGTGACCAAAAGAAAGGGGTTACAAAGCCTTCCCACGAGTAAGTGGGTGACACTAGAAACAAAGAAAAAGAGTCCTCTGTAGGCCCCAAAAACCAGACCAGGTGGGAGGGCCCCAAGACACAACCCAAAACAAAGGTAGGTACCAGGGTAAGAACTGGGATGCCACTAAGGCATGGTGCCAAAACTGTAGACAAAAGGGGCACCACACCAAGGACACTTCTTGTCCCAAAAACAAACCCTCTATCGAAATCCCAGGGCTGACCAGTGTAGCTATTGGAGATGACTCCTCAGATGAGGAGGTCTTTATAGCCTTCAACTGGAAAAAAGGGCCCAACAGGTGAATTGGAGATTTCAGAGGGAAGTAGACACTTCCACCACCTACTGGTGAATGGAATCCCAGCCACTGCCTTGAGAGACACTTGTGCCAGTCACACTATTGTGCATGACAGGCTGGTGTTCTCAAACCAGTACATCCCAGGTGAGACTGCCAGGGTAAGAGTTTGTCCAGACAGGGTCACTGATAAGCCTGTGGCTTTTGTGCACATAGAAGTGGGTGGAACTTTTAGCTGGAGAAGGGTGATAGTCAGTACAGACCTCCCCTGTGATTGTTTCCTTGGAAATGATTACCCAGAGGTTAGCCAGAACCCAAGAGAGGAACTGGCCCAGTGCCAGTCCTCTCCCAAGGATTCTGGAGGTGCTGCATCTGCAGTAACTGCAAGTAGGCCCCAGAAGAAAAAGAAAAGAAAACAGGGCAGGAAAGGTGGACAGCCTTTAGCCAAGGTTCCAGCAAGCCAAGGAGATTTTGTTCCAGTAGGTGAGAACTCCAAAAGTGCCCCTGGTAAAGTTCAACCTGACCCACAAGAAGTCCTGGCTAGTCAGGCAACTGTTAAGCATGAGTGGGTGGCTCCTCAGCTAACAGAAGAAAAAGTGGAAGAAGGATGTTTACTACAAGATGTAGTAATCCCCCACTCAAACACAGCAGACAGGCACCCTGAACCCAAAGAAGCATGTAACTTAGCACCTTCCCTTGTAGGTGAAGAGCTAAAGGTGTGGTTCTGGGCACTGGCCGCTGTCAGTGGCCTCTGCTGGGTGTTAGCCTTTATGGCTGCACTATCCTTGGCATGGTGGTCTGACCCCGTGCCAAAAAGCAAGTTAGACCCCCTCATCCTGTTGGTCATGGTGGGGTTACTCCAGCTCTGGGTAACCTCTTTGGGTAACTTAGGGGTGACCCTGGCTAAGATAAGATTAGCAGAGGTGGATACCTCTAACCCAGTGGTTCCAAATCTGTGTGCCGTGGCACCCTGGTGCGCCGTCACAACTAGCCAGGGACGCCGCACACAGTTTAACAACCACTGGCCTAACAGCTCCTCAAGGCAGAGGAGGATCACAAGAGGAGCTTCCAAGCTGAATGAAAGCAGCCTGTGCAGCAGTTGCTGTGTTATGCTGCGTGGCAAAAATCATTTGTGCTCTGGCGGCCCCACCCCTCGGAGGCACCAAGTGGTGCTGGAGCACCGGACTGGGGGGCGGCTAAACTGTTACAGAGTAAGATAACAAGCTGTACTGCAATTATTTTATCCAA
The DNA here is from genome assembly GCF_031143425.1 of Pleurodeles waltl. Lineage (NCBI taxonomy): Eukaryota > Metazoa > Chordata > Amphibia > Caudata > Salamandridae > Pleurodeles > Pleurodeles waltl. The sequence goes on from NC_090440.1 coordinate 351,944,140, forward strand.
ATGTTCCTGGTCAGTGCCTCTCGGGGCCCCTCTCGCACCCAGTGTATTTCCGATGAGAGAGCAGATCAAAGACCGTCATATATTTGCATTCAGCTCCAAAATTAAATTGAAACCGGCAGTAGCAACCTCTACTAATGTAACTCAGCAATAAAACCATTTTTTAATGTTATCTTGCGCTCCATATTTGCATGGTTTAGGTCATATTACTTCTGGTTCTTGTCAAGCTGCTCTTGCTCACATCAGCTGCATGATCCTGTATGGCGGCTGCTAGTGTATGTGCATGGCAGGACGCGCTGCACTATCTCAACTAAGGCAGATCTTATCCTGCATCCTGCGTGGAAGATGCTGTGGAAACCTCTTATCATGACAAGAGTCATGATAAGACACATGATCTGACTCGAGGCATTTGGGGTACTCCCCAGGTGGGTTGGTCTGATAGAGAAATGAACCTGTCGCACTCTGCACGTTTTTCTCACCTAGGTTGCAGGCGGTTCCCTTCCTGATGCATTCTCAGGAAATCCAAACCTTGAAAAACCTTCACTAACACGCCATAAAAGCATTTGAATTTTCCAGACAATGTTTTTTGAGTAGTTATAGTGTCTGGGTCAGTTAAAGCTTATGGCCAGAGCTTCTCACAGTGCCTGTCCGTGGATAAAAAAGAGGTGCTCAGCCTGTCCATCCTTCGGCCTTTCTGCAGAGTGATGTTCACATATGTGCCAATAGCAACCTTTATTTTATATGAAAGTGTCTGAAGTAGTAATACATAGATGTTGAAATACTGGCAGCATGAAAAGAAAATGGTATGTTTACATGTGAGGAGAGCTGGTGGGTGGTTGTGTGGTGAAAGGGGCTGCCCAAATAGTTATTTAGGACACAGTAAAAAAACAGTGATGAAGAGGAAAGAGACAACATCTAAGGTGTGCAGAAGATGATTTCAGATGCAAGGATAAACAGGGTGTAAGTGGCTAACAGTGAAACACAGCGGATGTGAGTATTTTAAAGAGACCACAGGAGTGATCGGATTGAGAAATTCTGAAGACCACTAGCCCTTTCACAAATCCTAGTAATGTTGAATACACTTTTGGAATATGTCTAGATATAAGTATAGAAAATTCACAGAGAGCACTTGAGTACTACTTACTGCTTTGATTTACTTGCAAGAAAGTGTCACTCAAAGTGTCAACCATTTGACAGTAGAATGTCACTCATACACACACTAAAAACACCAAAATGTCACACATAAGCAGGGTGACACCTTGGCAGCAATGCACCCATTTTGTGGCAAAGTGCATGCCTCTGGAAATGCTTTGAAGGGCACAGATGGTGCCCTCCTTGCATAAGCCAATCTACACCGGTTCAGGAAACCCCCAGCCCTGCTCTGGTGCGAAACTGGTCAAAGGAAAAGGAAGTGACCACTTCCCTGCCCATCACCACCCCAGGGGTGGTGCCCAGAGCTCCTCGAGTGTGTCCCAGACCTCTGCCATCTTGAATGCAGAGGTGTGAGGGCACAATGGAGGCCTCTGAGTGGCAACAATGACGCCGCTGCCTGCACCGTGACGTGTGGACACCGCACGTCGCACCGCCCCACTAGACACAGCAGCCCTGGTCTCACCGACGCCGCTGGACGCCGTTACCGAGCCGCTGCCTGCACCGTGATCTGTGGGCACCGCATGTCGCATCATCCCACTTCGCACCGCAGCCACGACGCCATCCCCGCTGGCGCACCTGACTTCATCAGCCTGGAGTTCGATCTGCAACGCATGTGACCTCAAGGGCCCGACGACTCCTGCACCGACTCCAGACCCGACACCGCAACGTCAGTGACGCCGCCCTCCGGAGCTCACCGCGAGGATCACAACGCCCTACAAATCCAAGGTACTGTTTGCGGGTCTTCCCGACACCGTAGCCTGCCCGCAGTGCCGCGGCCGGCCTGAACTGTTAGTTTTGTTGATCACAACGCCATGATAGCCCCAGGTGGAGCTATCAACTTCAAGGAACTGTAGTTTTGAGTAAATCTTGCATAAGTCATATTTTTCTTACTATATGTTGGATTCTTATCATATTTGGTCTTATTTTATATAGATAAATATTGGCTATTTTTCTATAACTGGTGTGGTGTCCTTTTGTATTGTTTTCACTTATTACTGTGTGTTATGTGCAAATGCTTTACACCTTGCTTCTGAGATAAGCCTGACTGCTCGTGCCAAACTACCAAGGGGGTGAGCAGGGGTTATCTGAGCGGGTATCTCCATTATCCTAACTAGAGTGAGGGTCCCTACTTGGACAGGGTGCAAACCAACTGCCAACTAGAGACCCCATTTCTAACAGATATGTTAAATGTAAACCCACCTGTTCTGCTTTTAAATACCATGCATCCAGTCCTAGGAGCTGTTAGGGTGAACATTAGGGGTGACTTATAAGTATTAAAAAAGGGAGGTGTAGGCCTGGCAAAAGGTTTATTTTGCCAGGTCAAATTAGCAAATCAAGACTGCACTAGAGACTACAGTGGCAGGCTTGAGATATGTTTTTAAGTACTACTTTAGTGGGTGGCACAATCGGTGCTGCAGGCACACTAGTGACATTTAATTTATAGGCCCTGGGTATACAGGGAGTGCAGAATTATTAGGCAAATGAGTATTTTGACCACATCATCCTCTTTATGCATGTTGTCTTACTCCAAGCTGTATAGGCTCGAAAGCCTACTACCAATTAAGCATATTAGGTGATGTGCATCTCTGTAATGAGAAGGGGTGTGGTCTAATGACATCAACACCCTATATCAGGTGTGCATAATTATTAGGCAACTTCCTTTCCTTTGGCAAAATGGGTCAAAAGAAGGACTTGACAGGCTCAGAAAAGTCAAAAATAGTGAGATATCTTGCAGAGGGATGCAGCACTCTTAAAATTGCAAAGCTTCTGAAGCATGATCATCGAACAATCAAGCGTTTCATTCAAAATAGTCAACAGGGTCGCAAGAAGCGTGTGGAAAAACCAAGGCGCAAAATAACTGCCCATGAACTGAGAAAAGTCAAGCGTGCAGCTGCCACAATGCCACTTGCCACCAGTTTGGCCATATTTCAGAGCTGCAACATCACTGGAGTGCCCAAAAGCACAAGGTGTGCAATACTCAGAGACATGGCCAAGGTAAGAAAGGCTGAAAGACGACCACCACTGAACAAGACACACAAGCTGAAACGTCAAGACTGGGCCAAGAAATATCTCAAGACTGATTTTTCTAAGGTTTTATGGACTGATGAAATGAGAGTGAGTCTTGATGGGCCAGATGGATGGGCCCGTGGCTGGATTGGTAAAGGGCAGAGAGCTCCAGTCCGACTCAGACTCCAGCAAGGTGGAGGTGGAGTACTGGTTTGGGCTGGTATCATCAAAGATGAGCTTGTGGGGCCTTTTCGGGTTGAGGATGGAGTCAAGCTCAACTCCCAGTCCTACTGCCAGTTCCTGGAAGACACCTTCTTCAAGCAGTGGTACAGGAAGAAGTCTGCATCCTTCAAGAAAAACATGATTTTCATGCAGGACAATGCTCCATCACACGCGTCCAAGTACTCCACAGCGTGGCTGGCAAGAAAGGGTATAAAAGAAGGAAATCTAATGACATGACCTCCTTGTTCACCTGATCTGAACCCCATTGAGAACCTGTAGTCCATCATCAAATGTGAGATTTACAAGGAGGGAAAACAGTACACCTCTCTGAACAGTGTCTGGGAGGCTGTGGTTGCTGCTGCACGCAATGTTGATGGTGAACAGATCAAAACACTGACAGAATCCATGGATGGCAGGCTTTTGAGTGTCCTTGCAAAGAAAGATGGCTATATTGGTCACTGATTTGTTTTTGTTTTGTTTTTGAATGTCAGAAACGTATATTTGTGAATGTTGAGATGTTATATTGGTTTCACTGGTAATAATTAATAATTGAAATGGGTATATATTTTTTTTTGTTAAGTTGCCTAATAATTATGCACAGTAATAGTCACCTGCACACACAGATATCCCCCTAACATAGCTAAAACTAAAAAAAAACTAAAAACTACTTCCAAAAATATTCAGCTTTGATATTAATGAGTTTTTTGGGTTCATTGAGAACATGGTTGTTGTTCAATAATAAAATTAATCCTCAAAAATACAACTTGCCTAATAATTCTGCACTCCCTGTATGTAGCATCATTTACTATTGATGTACAAGTAAATTGAACGTGCCAATTAGGTGTAGGCCAATTTTATCATGCTTTAGGAAAGGAGCACCATCACTTTAGCACTGGTTAGCAGTGGTAAAGTGCACAGAGTTCTAAAGCCAACAAAAACAAATTCCGCAAAAAGGAGGGGTGAAGGCAAACGGTTAGGGGAACTACCACACTGGGGTGTCCGGTCTAACACCATCCTAACAGAACCTGCTTCCAGAGCAATAGAGACGGAGCTATATTGTTCAAACTGGCACCATCCGCCCACTGTGTGAATAAGACCACAAGTACCATGTGTGTTTTATGTCATAACTTGTGAGATAGTATTTAAGGGTCTTCAGCTACTCCCCGACCCTCTCTTATGTCTTTGTTGTCTAATACATGACACTTGTACCATGGCAATGTTCTGGTGAGGCCTTGAATTTCAGTGTTGGACCTCTGTCAATGAGTGAGAATGAATGCAAGCTGAGACTGGAGATCTGTGTTCCATCCTGGGTGGCTAGGAGACTATGGCTAGGAGACTGTGTAACATATGTAAGCTGCAATCTGCGCAGGCCTCAGTACACATGGATTTCACTATACTGTTTGCATTACCACAGGTACAAACTACAATTTGCTCCAAGTTGTAAAAGTGGGTAGAGAAGCAACCTAGGCGCCTTCTGGCCTGTCCTTCTGAGGCCTGCAGGGTGTCCCTCACATTAAGTCACAAGCACGATTGCAGAGCAAAGTCCCTGATATGTATGGGTTTCAACGACTTAGACTGTTCTGCCTTCTTCAGAGAATACATGGACTTAAGTCACAGAATGCCCATTCACTTCCTGTCCTGTGTCTAAATAGGGGCATCAGGGTCAGCAAACCTAAACAATGCTTGTTACTATATCTTTCTTCACCTTTATTGTTTTAAGTGAATGTAGTACAATAGGGTGTAGGAAAGTACCATCTTGCCTGGCATGTTACCCCCATTTTTTACTTGTGTGTCAGTTTGTTTTTGCCTGTCTCACTGGGATCCTGCTAGCCAGGACCCCAGTGCTCCTAGTTGTGGCCTCAATGTGTTCCCTGTGTGGTGCCTAACTGTGTCACTGAGGCTCTGATAATCAGAACCTCAGTGCTTCTGCTCTCTCTGTCTTTAAAATTGTCACTGCAGGCTAGTAACCATTTGTACCGATTCGGATTGGCACACTGGAACAGCCTTATAATTCCCTAGTGTATGGTGCCTAGGTAGCCAGGGTATTGGGGTTCCAGGAGATCCCTACGGGGTGCAGCATTTATTTTGCCACCCATAGGGAGCTCAGGCAATTTTTACACAGGACGGCCACTGCAGCCTGAGTGAAATAACATCTACGTTATTTCACAGCCATTTTACACTGCACTTAAGTAACTTATAAGTCACCTATATGTCCAAACCTCCCTTAGTGAAGGTTAGGTGCAAAGTTACTATGTGTGAGGGCACCCTGGCACTAGCCAAGGTGCCCCCACATAATTCAGGGCAATTTCCCCGGACTTTGTGAGTGCAGGGACACCATTACACGTGTGCACTACATATAGGTCAATACCTATATGTAGCTTCACAATGGTAACTCTGAATATGGCCATGTAACATGTCTAAGATCATGGAATTGTCCGCCCATGCCAAATCTGGTATTGGGGTACCAGTCCCATGCATCCCCGGGGCTCCAGCATGGACCCCAGGTACTGCCAAACCAGCTCTCTGGGGTATTCACTGCAGCTACTGCTGCTGCCAACCCACAGACAGGCTTCTGCCCTCCTGTGGTCTGGGCAGCCCAGTCCCAGGAAGGTAGAACAAAAGATTTCTTCTGAGAGAGGGTGTTACACCCTCTTCCTTTGGAAATAGGTGTTAAGGGCTGAGGAGGAGTAGTCTCCCACAGCCTCTGGAAATGCTTTGAAGAGCACAGATGGTGCCCTCCTAGCATAAGCCAGTCTACACCGGTTCAGGGATCCCTCAGCCCCTGCTCTGGCGCAAAACTGGACAAAGGAAAGGGAAGTGACCACTTCCCTGCCCATCACCACCCCAGGGGTGGTGCCCAGAGCTCCTCGAGTGTGTCCCAGACCTCTGCCATCTTGAATGCAGAGGTGTGAGGGCACAATGGAGGCCTCTGAGTGGCAACAATGACGCCGCTGCCTGCACCGTGACGTGTGGACACCGCACGTCGCACCGCCCCACTAGACACAGCAGCCCTGGTCTCACCGACGCCGCTGGACGCCGTTACCGAGCCGCTGCCTGCACCGTGATCTGTGGGCACCGCATGTCGCATCATCCCACTTCGCACCGCAGCCACGACGCCATCCCCGCTGGCGCACCTGACTTCATCAGCCTGGAGTTCGATCTGCAACGCATGTGACCTGCTTTGAAGGGCACAGATGGTGCCCTCCTTGCATAAGCCAATCTACACCGGTTCAGGAAACCCCCAGCCCTGCTCTGGTGCGAAACTGGTCAAAGGAAAAGGAAGTGACCACTTCCCTGCCCATCACCACCCCTGGGGTGGTGCCCAGAGCTCCTCGAGTGTGTCCCAGACCTCTGCCATCTTGAATGCAGAGGTGTGAGGGCACAATGGAGGCCTCTGAGTGGCCAGTGCCAGCAGGTGACGTCAGAGACCCCTCCTGATAAGTGCTTACCTGACCAGGTGGCCATTTCTCCTCTGAGGGCTATTTAGGGTCCCTTCTGTGGGCTTCTCTTCAGATAACAAATGAAAGATCTCACCAGAGTTCCTCTGCATCTCCCTCTTTGACTTCTGCCAAGGATCGACCACTGACTGCTCCAGGACGCCTGCAAAACTGCAACAAAGTAGCAAGAAGACTACCAGTGACATTGTAGCGCCTAATTCTGCCAGCTTTCTCGACTGTTTCCTGGTGGTGCATGCTCTGGGGGCTATCTGCCTTCACCCTGCACTGGAAGCTAAGAAGAAATCTCCAGTGGGTCGACGGAATCTTCCCCCTGCTAACGCAGGCACCAAACTTCTGCTTCACCGGTCCTCTGGGTCCCCCTCATCTTGACGAGCGTGGTCCCTGGAACACAGGAGCTGGATCCAAGTGACCCCAACAGTCCATTGGTCCATCTGTCCAAATTTGGTGAGGTAAGTCCTTGCCTCCCCACGCCAGACAGTAATCCTGTGTACTGCATGAACTGCAGCTGCTAGGGCGTCTGTGCACTTTTGCAAGGAATCCTTTGTGCACAGCACAGCCCAGGTCCCCAGCACTGCGTCCTGCATTGCTCAACTCGCTGAGCTGACCACCGGCTTCATGGGACCCTCCTTTGTACTGTTGAGACGACTGCCGTGCTCAGTTTTCTTGAATCCGTGTTCAGGTCCTTCTGCGGGTGCTGCCAGCTTCTGCTTGGGCTCTCTGTGTTGCTGAGCACCCTCTCTGTCTCCTCCTCCAAGGGGTGAACTCCTGGTCTTTCCTAGGCCCAGACAGCACCCATTTTCTTCAACCGCAACCTTTGGAGCTAAGAAGGCTTGTTTGTGGTCTTTCTGTGTGGAAACAACTCTGCATCCTCCAGCATGCCGTGGGACATCTTCTGTGCAAAGGAGAAGTTCCTGGCATCTTCCGTTGGTGCAGAATCTTCAGCTTCTTCCACCCAGAGGCAGCCATTTTTCACCTTCATCCGGGGTTTAGTGGGCTCCTGCCCCCCTGGACACTTTCGTGACTCTTGGACTTGGTCCTCTTCTTTTGCAGGTCCTCAGGTCCAGGAATCCATCTTCAGTGCTTTGCAGTCAGTTGTGGACTTTGCAGACTCTCCTATCACAACTTTAGTGTGTTTCTGGGGAAGTAGGGTAGCCTTACCCCTGCTTTTCAGGGTCTTGTGATGGGGTATCTTGGACACCCTTAGTGTTTTCTTACACTCCCAGTGACCCCCTACACGCTACACTAGGCCTGGGGTCCCTAAGTGGTTTGCATTCCACTTTCCTAGTATATGGTTTGTGTTGCCCCTAGGCCTATTGCATCCTATTGTATTCTACAGTGTTTGCACTACTTTTTTAACTGTTTACTTACCTGATTTTGGTTTGTGTGTATATTTTGTGTATTTTACTTACCTCCTAAGGGAGTATATCCTCTGAGATATTTTTGGCACATTGTCACTAAAATAAAGTACCTTTATTTTTAGTAACACTGAGTATTGTGATTCTTATGATATAGTGCTATATGATATAAGTGGTATAGTATGAGCTTTGCATGTCTCCTATTTCAACCTAAGCTGCTCTGCTATAGCTACCTCTATCAGCCTAAGCTGCTAGAACACTACTAATCTACTAATAAGGGATAACTGGACCTGGCAAAAGGTGTAAGTACCATCAGTTACCCACTATAAGCTAGGCCAGCCTCCTACATAGGGGAAGTATGTGGCTACAAAAATGTCATAAGGAAAAACAAAGGGCAAACAAAATAAATTAGTACAACTTGGGGAGGGCAATAACTTTTCCCACACTGCTTTCTCCTCATAGGGAAAGAAATACAACAAAAAAACATACTTGACCAAAAACTGTAGGATCCGCACTGATCACCAAAACTGAGGTCAAAGTACAAAGACAAGAGCAAAGGGAGTCTTGATGATGGGCAGCTCCTCCATTAGGGCGGAGGAGCGTTAACCCCCTGCCAGCAGCAGAAGGTGCAAACCTTTCACCACGGAGAGATAATCAACGAGGTTTATTCTCCCTTTGTGGTGGAGGGGGCGGGGCCACGGGGGTGCACCGTGCACTTCCCTTAGAGCGCATGTGTGTTTGGCTGGCCGTCTTGGGCCGGCCAAACACACATGCGCTGTAGGCTCGCTCTAGCCCAGCAACTAGAGCCTGCAAGGGCTCCCAGTCTGCCTGAGCACCCCGCCCGGATGCTCCTAGCCATTCCTGACGCTGCTCTGAGCAGCATCAGGATTGGCCGCTGGGCAGGCAGGGAGCCTGTGCCTGAATGCAGGGAGACAGACGAGAGGAGTGGCGCGGCGAGGTAAGTTTTTATTTTATTTATTTATTTTTAATTAATTTTTTGACCCGCTCCTGCCCCCTCGCACACGCCGCCCCCACCCCCCTCCTCATTTACAATGCCAGCTGCGATTCGTCTTGATGGTGTACTACAGCTGTGTTTAGCAAGGCATTGCTTCTTTAAAAGTATCAAAAGCACTCGGGTTTTACAGTTCACATTGCCTATACATAAGGAACTATCAGACTGAAATTATGTGTTTGTGGCTTTTTCAAGGAGAGGATCAACCCAAATGCATCACAGAACCCTATGTGGGTTGAGGAATTGTCCACAGAACACACAAGGCACCACAATTCTTTGGATTTCCATCCGTCCTCTGGCTCAGCCTAAGCTTCTGCGTTACTCTGAACAAACCTAAGTATCTCTGCCTAACTCATGTAATGACTTGTCCACAATGGTATAACAGCCAAACAATTATTACACATTAAAGCATAACACTGATTATCAGGGTTCTAGCATATGGCAGAGAGAGGGAGAAATACTAATTATTAAATAAATCTGGTAATTGGTGGAGGGCCATAGGTGCATTAAATGTTTTGGGTCTTTCTCCTGTTGGTTCAAGCCTGCTTTTCTGCTCAAAGTGTGCAGGGCTGCCCAGCTATCTAGCTAGGCCAGCAGTCATGCTGCTGGGGTCTTTTCGGTCCACCCTGCGAAGAGAACACTTAGGAGTACACCAAGGGCCTGCAAGAAGGGAAGGGGCAGAGAGCACAGAACTTGGTAGAGGGGAGAGGGGAAGAGAACTGCACAGAGGCCAGTCAATGATGTAATTTGAGATGTGATCAGTGATGTCCTCAATGATGTCATTGAACACGTCGTAAGTGATGTAATATGTGAGCTCATAAGCGGTGCTTGGAGGGAGCCCAAGTTATAGTTAGCTTGCTCAACTATAACTGGCAGATTTCAGTGGTTTTGTGAGTTTAAATATCACGTTATGACTGAAATTTTCAATGAACAATAGATAGATAGATAGATAGATAGATAGATAGATAGATAGATAGATAGATAGATAGATAGATAGATAGATAGATAGATAGATAGATAGTTAGATAGATAGATAGATAGATAGATAGATAGATAGATAGATAGATAGATAGATAGATAGATACTGTTATAACTGGCATCCTTGGCATGATTTCCTCTAACTTTTTGCCCTATGACCTTCTGTTTTGCTTACCTATTTTTGCTGGCTTTAGGACTCTGAGCACTTTACCACTGCTAATCAGCGCTAAAGTTTGTGTGCTCCTTCCCTAAAACATGATTATATTGGCTTATTCACAAATGGAGTACTTAATTTACTTATAAGTCCCTAGTAAAGTGCACTAACTGTGCCTAGGGCCTTCAAATTAAATGCTACTACTGGGCTAGTAGCACTGATTGTGCCATCCACTAGAGTAGCCCTTCAAACATGGCTCATGCCTGCCACTGCAGACCCTATGGGGGTCATTCTGACCCTGGTGGTCGGTGACCGCCAGGGTCACCGACCACGGGAGCACCGCCAACAGGCTGGCGGTGCTCCGTCGAGCATTCTGACCGCGGCGGTTCAGCCGCGGTCAGAAACGGAAAGTCGGCGGTCTCCCGCCGACTTTCCGCTGCTCGGGAGAATCCTCCATGGCAGCAGAGCGCGCTCCGCCGCCATGGGGATTCTGACACCCCCTACCGCCATCCTGTTCCTGGCGGGTCTCCCGCCAGGAACAGGATGGCGGTAGGGGGTGCCGCGGGGCCCCTGGGGGCCCCTGCAGTGCCCATGCCAGTGGCATGGGCACTGCAGGTGCCCCCGTAAGAGGGCCCCCCAAAGTATTTCAGTGTCTACAAAGCAGACACTGAAATGTCTGGCAACATGGTTGGCAACTGCACCCGTCGCACCTTCCCACTACGCCGGCTCCATTCGGAGCCGGCGTCCTCGTGGGAAGGTAGATTTGCCCTGGGCTGGCGGGCGGCCTTTTGGCGGCCGCCCACCAGCCCAGGGCAAATCTCAAAATACCCTCAGCGGTCTTGTGACCGCGGAGCAGTATTTTGTCGGGGGAACATTGGCGGGCGGCCTCCGCCGCCCGCCAATGTTAGAATCACCCCCTATGTGTGTAGTTTTAAACTGCCATATCGACCTGGCAAGTACACCCCCTTGCATGGGCCAAACCTTTGTTTTTAATGCATATAAATCACCCCTAGGGTAGGTCCTGGACAGCCCCTAGGGCAGGATGCAAAGTATTGAAAAAGTTGAACATGTACTTTTAAAGTATCACATGTACAGTAGTGAAAAATACCTACATTTGTTTTTCACTACACCAAAGCCTATCCCTCACATAGGTTAACATGCGTTATTACATTTTATAAGTGTAATTTCCAATTGGGAAGAGATGGGACCCCCAAGTTAGGTGTCTCTGCAATCACAGTTTAAAATCACAACTTATGGTGAAGTCGGATTTTAAATTGTAAATCTGAAAATGCCACTTTTATAAAGTTGTCATCTTCTTACTTTAAATCATCTACTGCCCTCTGCCTGTCTCTAAATACATGTCTAGGTGGGTGCCAGCTGAGCTCTCGTACATTCCATCCACACAGCCACACACAAAGGGAGCTTAGCTGTGACTGAATGGCCATCTGCATGTTCTTGGGCCATCCTGGGCAGGAAGGGATGAAGGAGCTGACATACATGTATGTGTCCTGAGCCATCACAAAGGGCTGCCTAACCACCTGTTGTGTGTCGGGAGCCAAGGCAGAAAAGACAGGGACTGTCTTAGAAGTCTCTCCCACTTCAAAGCACCACTGGGAATAAGAACTGGACTTCTGACGCCCACCAAATCAGTCCACTTCTGGTCCTGAGGACATTCTGCCAGGAAGAAAGACTGCTGTACTGTCGCTCTGCTAGACTCTGCTGGGTGTTGCTGAAACTCCTGCTTTGGTGTGCCTGCCCTGCTGCCTTCCTTTTCTAGGAGTGAGAAGGACTGGACCTGAATCTCTACATCCCCAGAAACAAAGTGACTCCAAGGTGTGCTGGCTTGCCTCGTGGTCTGACGTCTCAGGGGCATCAAAGACTTCTAAAAACCCTGCTACAGGTTCTGGACTCTGTCATCTGTGACTCTCGTCCTGCCATGTGGGGCCGATTCAGTCCTGGGCCCTTGGAAGTGGCTTTGCTAGCTGTCTTTAACCAGAATTCACGCATCGCCATTGTTGCGCCAGTCAGAACTGACACATTCCCGGCAATGCTGGCACAGGATACATCGCATTGCCAACTGCACGGCTCGATGATGACATCACCTGCATTTTAAGGGGTTCGCCATTGACGCATCTCTGATTGTGCAGCTTGAAACTTATCTATCGCCTACACCTTCAGGAGCGATGACAATGCATCAGCAACGCTGCTCCTCGTATCGATCCTCGCATCGCTCCTCAACGTTGACGCAACGCCGAACTAAGGTATTAATTTCAGCAGATGGACTGACTATCAGATTTTACTCAGCCTAGGGAGACCGCATAGCCCCAGTTGGTCATTTGTGCTTTTAAGTGCTTTATTTGCAGATATTCTTTAAAAATATATATTTTGATTTGTTTTTATTGGATTTTTGTCGCTTCTGTCTTGTTTTGTTCATTAAATTAAGCTCTGTTTTTCTAACCAGGTGTGGTATTTTTGTGTGTGGTGTTTTCACAGTTTTATAGTTTTAAGGGCTGCACAAATACTTTACACATTGCCTCATAAATTAAGCCTGCCTGCTCTGTGCCAAGGGATTTATGACGGAACAACGCATGCACTTTCCATGTGTGCCTTTACAAAGTGGTAAGTACAACACGTGGTCATTACCACGCATGCACTTACCACAATTTTTTTTTACCTTCCATATGCTTTTACCATGCATGCCTTTACCACGAAAAGGCATGGTTGGTGAAGGCATAGGCGTGGTTAAAAGTAGAGGTCAGTATAACATACATAATATATATATATATTATGCATATAAACACCCACACCTTTCCTCCCAAAAACCCTACCGTAAACCCTAAAAATTACCTTACCACACCCAAAACCCACCCTAAAACCTAAACACCCCTTACCACCCCAAAATAGATGCTCACAAAAGAAATTCATTTGGAGGTGGAAGGCTAACACTCATTTTTTAGACTAAAATTACTTTTGGTCTACTCTAGGACTCTAATTTAAACCTCCAAATACAAATCCACTCCAAGACTCAAAATCAATAGCTCGAGCTAGACTCACTTTTCAGTGTCAGAGGTACCTCTTTACATGTGCCCATTAAACCCCTAAATGTTTTACAATGCAAGGGTTTATGAGTAGTACATCCCTGGGTATTAACATAAAGCACACCTCTATATGTGCTAACACATACTGCAGTTCCCGATGTTTAGATATACTACAACCCATGGTTTCCATACATTAATGCCCCAATGTGTTTACATGAAATATTGCCCCTGACGTGGACATACCATAACCTACTTGAGTTTAGATAAGCAATAGCCCATTGAGTTTCTGTTGCAGATCTTTTGCTGTAACATAAAGGGTGACATTTACATGCTATAGTTCTTTGAGATTACAGATAGTACAGTACATTAGGTTTACATTTGCAACTCCATTGTAAACATATAGCTATGTGCTGATCTTCACGAATTAGGCAGCAGGGCCCGTCTGTGAGCCACACCCTCCTGACTCCCATCAGAAGACCACAACAGATTGCCTCTGCTTTGCTTGTGGCTCTAGCCAACTTTATTATGGGAAGATGAGACGATGGTAGCGGAAGGCTGATTTTAAAATGACAGGATGAGGGCGGTACTGAGTGTTGCTGCTGCTCTTCCCAGCAAGTGCTACGACTTGGTGAACATAATGACCAAGCCCGAAAAAGTCTTCATACCCATCCCTGAAGAAGTCTACCTCAACTGAAAGTGACCTGCTCTGTTATTGCTCCGGTACAAAACATCCTTGCTCGTAAGACTGCTAGTGTACAGTGAATCTTTCTACTCTGTGATCTGCACAACTTATTAAGAAGGGGCTATTTAGCTGATTGATGCAGGGAGATGGGGATTATGGCACATGTGAACTCTTCACCCAGACTCTATTTCTCTGTTATGTCTCATAAGGCTCGCACTCTGCAGTTGTCTTTATTCTTGTCTGGATCCCTTGCTGCCCTGCTTGTATGCCAAGAAAGTACAATAAACCATCAATACTGTATGTATCACAGAATGTTGTTGGGCACATATGGCCAGAAAATGAAATCCTGTCTGACTCTTGTTAAGGTCCAGGTCTGAGACCTACCACAACAGTTTGTCCTCTTCATCATGACCACATAAAGTACATGATACAACAAGCATTTGCAATGCAATAGGTCTCACATTTACTAGAGTTGGAACTATTGGCATTATAAATGCATAACTGGACGTTTTTTGCTACATCAATTGGTCAACCTTGCTTCATATTTCGTTTTGTTCTGCCACATAATGCCAGTGGCCCTGCATATAACTAAAGGGCTAGTAGGCCTACTGGAATACTTTTTAAAACAAGGCCCTTAAAACACAAACTACTCCCAGGGGCAAAACATATTTACTTGGCAGTTGGTACAGGCGACATTGTCCCTGGGGCAATGAATAAATAATTGTACTGCAGAATGCGTGCTTACTGGATCACTGTACCTCTACTGCAGTGTGGTTAGTCAAACAAAATGGCCATGATTTTTCACATGCTTGAGGAGAGCCACCTTGCATGATATTAATGATCCTCAGTCAGTTTTAAATTTAAATATTAGTTATAAAATATTGACCATTGTACAGCATTATCAACTGTAAGCTTTCCTCGATGTTTGTTTTTTAAATGCACACACAGACACAGCTCAAGTTTCACAGACTAAAACGTGTTTAGTTCATCTAGTCAGGTTTCTGCTTTGTATTCTCAACTTATATCATGTTATAAAACTAAAGATCCCAGAATGCAAATTTGAAACAAACTAAATGAGCGAATCACACATCGAACTAGGGAGCTGGACAACTCTACGAATACTACTCCAAGGTCTCGTTTCCAGCTTCTATAACATTATAGAAATAAAACTACAAGTCCCAGAATGAATATGTGTGCCTCAAATAACGTGTAAAAAGCAGATCAGAGTGCATATAATGTAAAAATGTCAAAATAACTCTGGCAATTAATGTTCTTTTTGGAGAAAGAACCTACTTTTGTCCATTGGAAGTTTGGACTCATTATATGGTAGCACAGAGGGTTAATGTTCTTTCTGGAGAGAGAACGTACTGTTGTCTAGTGGAAGCTTGGTCTCATTATAAGGTAGCGCAGAGGGTTAATGTGCCTGCTGCAAAGAACTTGTGCTAGGCAAATCACAAAGTGCATATAATATAACATTTCAAAATAACTCTGGCGATTTATGTTCATTCTGGAGAGAGAACGTACTTTTGTCTAGTGGAAGCATGGAGTCATAAGATAACGCAGAGGGTTAATATGCCTGCTGCAAAGAATGTGTACTAAGCAGATCAGAGTGCATATCATATAAAAGAGTAAAAATAACTCTGACGATTAATGTTCTTTCTTGACAGAGAACGTACTTTTGTCTAATGGGAGCTTGGACTCATTATAAAATAGCGAAGATGGATAATGTTCTTTCTGGTGAGAGAACATACTTTCGTCTAGTGGAATCTTGGACTCATTATAAGGTAGCGCAGAGGGTTAATGTGACTGCTGCAAAGAACGTGTACTCGGCAAATCAAAAAGTGCATGCAATGTAAAAATGTGACTGCTGCAAAGATTGTGTGCTAGGCAAATAACAAAGTGCATATAATGTAAAAATGTCAAAGTAACTCTGGCGATTTATGTTCTTTCTGGAGAGAGAACTTACTTTTGTTTAGTGGAGACTTGGACTCATCATAAGGTAGCGCAGAGGGTTAATGTGCCTGCTGCAAGGAACATGTCCTCGGCAAATCACAAAGTGCATGCAATGTCAAAATGTCAAATTAACTCTGGCAATTTATGTTCTTTATGGAGAGAGAACATACTTTTGTCTTGTGGAAGCTTGGAGTCATCATAAGGTAGCGCACAGGGTTAATATGCCTGCTGCAAAGAACATGAACTAAGCAGGTCAAAGTGCATATAATGCAAAAACAATACCGCTGATCGAGTTTGCACTGTGAGCACTATGCAGCCAAGAGAACGTACTTTTGTCTACTGGAAGCTTGGAGTCATCATAAGGAAGCACACAGGGTTAATGAGCCTACTGCAAAAAACATGTACTAGGCAAATCACAAAGTGCATGTAATGTAAACATTTCAAAATAACTCTAGCGATTTATGTTCTTTCTGGAGAGAGAACATACTTTTGCCTAGTGGAAGCTTGGAGTCATCCTAAGTTAGCACAGGGTTAATGTGCCTGCTGCAAAGAACGTGTACTAGGCAAATCACAAAGTGCATGTATTGTAAAAATGTCAAAATAATGTCAACATTTCTGAACCAGAAATCGCAATTTGGGAAATGCAAAAGGCCAGGGTGCTGGGGGCCTAAGGCCCCCTCTCCTGCACCCCAATTTTTTTTTTTTTTACCATGTAAAGTACACACATGCCAAAAGGGCATGTGTGCTTTACATATTAATTTTAAAATGCAGTTTTAATGCATTTTTAAATTTTGCACCAGGTTACCACCTGGTTGCAGACAATGGTATTTTGCATGTGCAAAATACCATTCTGCGAAAAATCGCAATTTGCAATTTTTTGCAGAATTGCCTTGCGACCTGGATTTTGCGAATCGCAAATTGCGATTTGCAAAATCCAGGTCGCAACGCAGAAAATCGCAATTTTTGCAATTTTCATTTTGTGGTCTGCGAATGCCTTTGATGCATTGCAGACCACGATTTTGCACTCGCAAACGGCCGATTTCGCCATTTGCGAGTGCAAAATATTTTGATACATCTGGCCCTCAGTCTCATAGAGTTTATGATTTATGGTCTTTCTGGAGAGAGAACATATGTTTGTCTAGTGGAAACTTGGAGTCATCATAAGGTAGGACACAGGGTTAATATGCCTGCTACAAAGAACATGTACTAAGCAGATCACAGTGGATATAATGTAAAAACTATACCTCTGATCGAGTTTGTGGTCTGAGTGCTATGAGCACCATGGCTACTTCTCACATGGAACAGAGGAGTGAACAGTCACGACTAATGGCAATTGTGGATAGACCATCAGCCTGCATGGCCTATTGAATGAAGAGAAAATGGATATACTTCTGTTATTCACTACATAGGTGGTAACGCCAAGCCCTACACAACAGTGAGTACAGTAAGGGAGGGGGGTTTATAAGTTGTGTAGTGTTGCACACCTACAAACAGACATGACTGAAAAAGCTCTATGGAAAAACAGGGTTAAGAATGTTTTGGTTGAATTTCAAGAGGTGTTCAGCTGAACAGGGGAAGAGTACATGCTATATTTACAGTTCCCACAGATTTACCCAGCAACAGATACTGCATGTTCTCTAAGTGTGGGGTGAGGGGAAGGTTACAGAGATTTTGGTTACTTTGGTTGTTTCAAATGGGGTCTCATAACTAATGCTGATAGAGCAGAGGTCTCGTTAGAACAAAACACAAAGTACATCATTCATCACTATGAACAGTATACTAGGCCTGGTGGACTGCATATCCTCACATAGAATGTAAATGTCCTCCTTGATAAAATAAAAAGAGATGCAGTACTCAAAATGACTAAGCATTACAACTCTGGTATACTTCTATTACAGGAGGCATACTTGATGGGGTCCAACTTTAATTTCCTGGCACAGTGTGGCATGTAGGATTCACCAGGGGCTCTATGGGTTTGGTCAGCTTAATCATGTCCCCTTTAAAGTAGTTAAGGTATGACATGACACTACGGGGAGATATATCACATTTACTGGGGCACTACAAGGGAACCCTCTCTTCTTCATAAACTTATGCGCCCCCCCCCCTTGTGTCTGGCCTTTTTTGAGACCGTTGTGTAAGCTATTAATGCAACTTCCATTTGGTGACCATACTGGGGGATTGTTGCCCATGCAGAAAGGGGCCACCAACTTAGTTAGGTTTATGGACACCCTCGAAATAGTGGATGTTGGATTACAAATATTAGCTAAAGGTCTCTCGAATTGTTCTCTGGTGGAACAAACACTGAATATGGACCCTAAGACAGGAATGTTGGGTTGGCGCCTTAGTACATAGCGGTTGTCTGATCTGGCCTGAAATCCCCAAATTATAGATGGCATGGGATGATATTCAACAAAGAATCATGGCACAATAGATGTGCTCGAAATATTATGAGAGGCATTTAAGGTGACACTTGGAGGAAAAATCATAAGCTTTACAGCAAGGAAGACACGTTGTCAATGGGAGGAGGTGGCGCAGCTTGAAGCCCATCTACGTGTCTTAGAAGCACAATATTTAGGGCCAGATGTATGATTCTGGCCCATTGCGATTCAGTAATTGCGATTTTTAAGAAATCGCAATTACCGACTCGCAAAGGGCCATGTATCACATTTGCGATTCGGTAATTGCGATTTCTTAAAAATCGCAAATGCAATTACCGAATTGCAAATTGCGATACTGGCCCCATTCTCAGCTATGGGCTTGTTGGCCCATAGCTGCAAATTTTTAGCATTTCCTAAATTGCGATTTCTGAACCAGAAATCGCAATTTGGGAAATGCAAAAGGCCAGGGTGCTGGGGGGCTAAGGCCCCCTCTCCTGCACCCCAATTTTTTTTTTTTTACCATGTAAAGTATACACATGCCAAAAGGGCATGTGTGCTTTACATATTAATTTTAAAATGCAGTTTTACTGCATTTTTAAATTTTGCACCAGGTTACCACCTGGTTCCAGACAATAGTATTTTGCATGTGCTAAATACCATTCTGCGAAAAATCGCAATTTGCGATTTTTTGCAGAATTGCCTTGCGACCTGGATTTTGCGAATCGCAAATTGCGATTTGCAAAATCCAGGTCGCAATGCAGAAAATCACAATTTTTGCGATTTTTATTTTGTGGTCTGCGAATGCCTTTGATGCGTTGCAGACCACGATTTTGCACTCGCAAACGGCCGATTTCGCCATTTGCGAGTGCAAAATATTTTGATACATCTGGGCCTTAGTCTCATAGAGTTTCAGCATACTCGTTAATATTGAGCACAACAAAATAATATTACAACAAATTATCACAAATGAGACTTAAGTGACTTGGCTAGCCTCGCAGAGATGAACCTATCAATGGGGCAGCACAGCTAGAAAAACTCTCCAATGGCTATGCCAAAGGAATCAAATCTATAATCTATCCAAAACGAAGTCAGCAACAAGAGTTTAGATGGACGAGTGATTTGCTGGTGTCAACAAAACCATTATGTGGCAGAGAAATATCCATTCCCAATTAGATAAACCACGGAACGAGATCACATTCTTGTCTTCTTTCCCTTTATCATTGCTAAGTAAAAAGATAGCTTTGCTGCGTCTCCTCTATTAACCTCATAACTATCCACTTGACATCCAGAATTTTATTTTTCTGTAGCTCAATCTCATGCTTCGTAGCGTCCTCTGGAATCAGAAAACCCCTAGAACAGCCCTGACAAAATGCTTCAAGTCCACCTATGAGGGCAGGAGTGCAGCAGCTGTACCACCGAACAGCACCTCAAATCAAAATTCATGAATGGAATTATGACACACAGGTAGACCCCACATTTGCAACAAACAGATGGACCATGCCGGGCACACATATTCTTCACCTGCTATGTGGAGGTAGTCCTCAGTTCCCCCTCCCTACCACTATGTGGGATGGGGTCTAAAATTTAATGGAGAAAAAAAAAAACGTACATCGCTTGTCTGTCGCATGCTGCAGGCACTGGCTCCCAGCCTGCCCTGTGTCCAATCCTGATGCTGCTCAAAACAGCGTTCGGACGGCTGAGAGCACCCAGCCTGTGCAGGCTCTCTCCAGCCCGGTAAAACAGTGCCTGGCTGGAGAGAGAGACTACTGCGCATGTGTGTTTGGCCAGCCTGACACGGCCAGCGAAACATACATGCACACTGAGGGGAGTGCACAGTGCACTCCCCTCACTGCTCGTTACCCTGGTGGCCCCACCCCTTTAACAAATGAAACAATAATTAACAGTGTTTATTATCCTTTTGTTTGTTAAAGGTTTTGCAGCTTCTGCTGCTGGCGGGGGGAAACGCTCCTCTGCCCTAACGGAGGAGCTGCCCCTGGTATCTGGACTCACATTCTAAAATCACAACCTATGGTGAAGTCAGATTTTTAGCTGTAAGTCTGAAAATGCAACTTTTTGAAAGTTGGCATTTTCTTACTATAACCATTCAGTGGCTCTGCCTGTAGCTGAATACATATCTGGGGTAAATGACAGCTGGGCTTTGTGCATTCCCTCTAGACAGTTGCACAGAGGGAGCTTGGCGGTGACATTTGCATCCTGATGGTCCATCACCAGGCTGATGGGTCTTCCTGGGCTAGATGGGAGGGAGGAGTGGACACACCTGAAGAGGGCTATGTCTCTCCTCACTCAAAGGGCTGCATACCCTCTGGTAGTGTGTCTGGAGTGACGGAAGGAAAGGAAGGGAACTTGTGATCTTCAAAGGCGTCTTTAAAGTCTCCCTCACTTCAAAGACACATTTGGATACACGTACTGGACCCCCAAACCTCCCAAATCAGGTAACTTTGGGGTTCTGAGGAGACTCTGCAACGAAGAAGAGCTGTGCTGCCAGGAGTGACTGCCATTTGCTTTGCTGTGTTGGCCTGCTGCCTCTTGATTGCTGTGCTGTCAGAAGGGACTGGCACTTTGCAACTTGCTCTGCTGGGTTGGCCTGCTGCCTGCTCCTTCTTGCAGTAGGAAGGATTGAAACAACCTCTTTAACCCAAGAACTGCATGGGCTTGTTGGCTTGCCCCCTGTTGTCAAAGTCTCAGGGCCATCAAGGACTTCACTGGCATCCCCACAATCGTGGAAGCCTATAAAGATCAGCGCTTACAACTTCCCTGACCGACATGTGCACTGCACCCCATGCTTCTTGTATCCAGAGCACCCACCTCGACTCTGGGCTGCTCCCAATCTGTGCGTACGGCTTCTTGGTATGCGCCTGCAGCTGCTAACTTTGCCGCTGACGGAGAACACGGTATTGGCCCTCCTTCAGTGTGGCGCCCCTGCGTTGCCGTAGCAACCCGAGCGATGCGGCAGCGCCAGGATCGCAGAATGGTATTGTGATTCTGTGACTGCACTGTGCTTTCGTGAGCAGCAGGAGTTGAGAATCTATCATCACAAGGGACTGAGTGAGGCCTCCCATGTGCGAACCACCCTAGGGGCTTGTGAAGCATTGTTGTGTCCTGATCTACCTATCAGGAATCCAAATGCTGAATCCTGATGAGGACCGCTGTGAATTTAAGAAACTTACCGTAAATACTCAAAAAGGAGCAGTTAGAAATGGGGTCTGTGGTTGGCAGTCAGTTTGCGCTCTGTCCAAACAGGGACCCTCACTATAGTCAGGGTAAGGGAGTTATAAACCTAAGACAACCCCTGCTTAACCCCTTGATAGCTTGGCACAAGCAGTCAGGCTTATCTCAAAGGCAATGTGTAAAGTATTTGTACCAACATACACAGTAATACAGTGAAAACACTACAAAAGGGACACCACACCAGTTTAAAAAAATAGGTAATAATCATCTAAATCTAACGAGACCAAAACAAAAAAAATCCAACATAGACAAGTCAAGATATGAAATTTCAAAGTAAAAAGAGTCTTATTCATAGAAAACAATGCAAATGTTGATTTTACACAAAGTACCTGGTTTGCGTCAAAAATAAAGCTGCACGGGTGAGTGTGTGTCGAAAAAGTCAGCGATGCGTCGATTCCTTACATGCAAGTGAGGCCGTGCGTCGTTCCTTCTTCGGTTGGGTAGGTGATGCTGTGTTTTTCCTCTCCCGCAAGAGGGCGATGCATCAATTTCTGGACAGGGCACCTCGGATCCACGCAGGGACTTTGACGTCCAGCGATGGTGCGTGAGAAATCCGGATGCACAGTGTTGAAACAACCACATGGCATGGAGTTTGCGTTGTTTCTCCAGCTGCGATGCGTTGATCTCCAGCCGTGATGCAGGAGGGGTGTTGGTATCAGCTGCGAAGCGGGTGGCGCATTGTTTTTCAGACGCATTGTAGGTGTTGCGTTGAAATTTGCCCTGCACGGCTTCCTGTGCGTGTATTTCCATCCTTTTTCTACCAGCTTCACCTTTCAAGGGCCCAGGGACTGGATAGAGCACCACCTGGCAGGGCAGGAGACTCAGCAGAGAATCCAGGAGCTGGCAGAGGGAGCCTTTGATGGCCCTGAGACTTCAAAACAGGAGGCAAGCTCCATCCAAGCCCTTGGAGATTCTTCTCAAGCAGGAATTTACCACAAAGTCCAGTCTTTGTCCCCTTTGATAGGAAAAAGCAGCAACTGCAGGATAGCCCAACACAGCACAGTTACAGGCTGGGGCAGCACTTCTCCTCAGGACTTCAGCTGTTCTCCTTGGTAGAGGTTCCTCTTGGCTCCAGAAGTGATCTTGAAGTAATTTAAAGTCTGGGGTTTTGGGTCTACTACTTATTTCCCTTTCTGCCTTTGAAGTAGGCAAACTTCAAAGAAAAGTCTCTGTTGTTCACAAGATCCTGCCTTGCCCACGCCTGGCTTCAAACACACACCAGGGGGTTGGAGACTGCATTGAGTGAGGGCAGGCACAGCCCATTCAGGTGTAAGTGACCACTCCTCCCTCCACCCTAGCCCACATGGCTCATCAGGATATGCAGACAAAAACCCCAGCTCCCTTTGTGTCACTTTCTAGAGGAGATTCACAAACAGCCTAACTGCCAGTCTGACCCAGTCAGGAAATCCACAAACAGGCAGAGTCACAGAATAGTTTAAGCAAGAAAATGCCGACTTTCTAAAAGTGGCATTTTCAAACTACCAATCTAAAAAACAACTTCACTAAAAGATGTATTTTTAAATTGTAAGTTCAGAGCCCCCAAACTCCAAATCTCTGTCTGCTCTCAACAGAAACTACCCTTTAAGGATATTTAAAAGCAGCCCTCGTGTTAACCTATGAGGGAGATAGGCCTTGCAACAGAGATAACCGAATTCGGCAGCATTTCACTGTTAAGATCTGTAAAACACATCAGTACATGTCCCACCATTAACATACATTGCACCCTGCCCATGGAGCTACCTAGGGCCTACCTTGGTGGTGCCTTACATGTATAAAAAGGGAAGGTTTGGGCCTGGCAAGTGGGTACACTTGCTAGGTTGAACTGGCAGTTTAAAACTGCACACACAGATATTGAAGTGGACTTTCCTCCTAACTTTCTTCCTAACTCCCCGCCACCCTTAACCCCCCCTCCCCCATCTTTTCTCCCCTCTACCTGTCCCCCCTCCCTCTGCTTTCCCGCCGCCACCTCCTGCACGCCCCCGCCCCCCAGCTCCCATTCGTCGCCCCACTACCGCCCCCCGCCCCCACCTGACCCCTCCCCCCTCTCCCTCTTATGGCGGCCGCTGCACGACAGAGTTAGCAACCCCTGACCCAAGGGTAGGTCGCTCCCCCTGCTGCTGCAGCTCCACCAGCCCAGGCTCCTGAGACCTCCTAGCAAGCCCAGCGAAATCACAGTAAGTACCCCCCCCACCGCCCAGCCCCTCGCCCTGCCCCGCGCTACTCACCTCCTCTCCTGCTTCTTTTCTTCATCTCTGATCTTCCTCTGTGCTCTTCATCTGTATTCTTCATCTGTACTCTTCTTTCTTCCCTGCTCCCCGTCCTGCGTGTTGTTTCTTCTGTCTTCATCTGTGTTCTTCTTCTGTGTGCTTCTTTCTCTCTCCTCTGCACCGCGACCTGCGTGTGCCTTCTTCTTCTGTGTCCTTCTTCTAGGCTCTTCTCTCCTCTGGTCCGCTTCTTTTTCACCGTCTTCTTGGCTCTTCTCACTGCTGCTTGTCGCTCCTCTTCTTCTTTTCCTTCTTCTGTGATCTTCTGCTCTTCTGCTCCTCTTCTTCTTTAACGTCTTCTTGGCTCTTCTCTCTGCTGCTCGTCGCTCCTCTTCTTCTTTACCTTCTTCTGTGATCTTCTCTCTTCTGATCTTCCGCCCCTCTTCTTTACCTTCTTCTGTGATCTTCTCTCTTCTGCTCCTCTTCTTCTTTACTGTCTTCTTGGCTCTTCTCTCTGCTGCTCGTCGCTCCTCTTCTTCTTTACCTTCTTCTGTGATCTTCTCTCTTCTGATCTTCTCTCTTCTGCTCCTCTTCTTCTTTTACCTTCTTCTTGGATCTTTCCGCGTCTGCCCTCCTGCTCCTGAGTCGTCTCTCTGACCTCCCTCACTCGCCACCCCCCCTGTAACGTCCATATCTTCCTATCTTTCTCCCTCACTCGCCACCTCCTCTGTAACCCCCCCTATCTTCCTATCTTTCTACCCTTCTCTCTCCCTCACTCACCTCCACCTCTGTAACCCCCATCCCCTATCTTCCTAACTTTCCTCCTAACCTTCTTCCTAACTCCCCGCCACCCTTAACCCACCTTCCCCCATCTTTTCTTCCCTCTACCTGTCCCCCCTCCCTCCGCTTTCCCGCCGCCACCTCCTGCACGCCCTTGCCCCCCCCAGCTCCCATTCGTCGCCCAACTCCTGTCCCCCGCCCCCAGCTGACCCCTCCCCCCTCTCCCTCTTATGGCGGCCGCTGTGCGACAGAGTTAGCGACCCTTGACCCAAGGGTAGGTCGCTCCCCCTGCCGCTGCAGCTCCACCAGCCCAGGCTCCTGAGACCTCCTAGCAAGCCCAGCGAAATCACAGTAAGTACCCACCCCCACTGCCCAGCCCCACGCTCTGCCCCGCACTACTCACCTCCTCTCCTGCTTCTTTTCTTCATCTCTGATCTTCCTCTATGCTCTTCATCTGTATTCTTCATCTGTACTCTTCTTTCTTCCCTGCTCCCCGTCCTGCGTGTTGTTTCTTCTGTCTTCATCTTTGTTCTTCTTCTGTGTGCTTCTTTCTCTCTCCTCTGCACCGCGACCTGCGTGTGCCTTCTTCTTCTGTGTCCTTCTTCTAGGCTCTTCTCTCCTCTGCTCCGCTTCTTTTTCACCGTCTTCTTGGCTCTTCTCACTGCTGCTCTTCGCTCCTCTTCTTCTATTCCTTCTTCTGTGATCTTCTCTCTTCTGCTCTTCTGCTCCTCTTCTTCTTTACCGTCTTCTTGGCTCTTCTCTCTGCTGCTCGTCGCTCCTCTTCTTCTTTACCTTCTTCTGTGATCTTCTCTCTTCTGATCTTCCGCCCCTCTTCTTCTTTACCTTCTTCTGTGATCTTCACTCTTCTGCTCTTCTGCTCCTCTTCTTCTTTACCGTCTTCTTGGCTCTTCTCTCTGCTGCTCGTCGCTCCTCTTCTTCTTTACCTTCTTCTGTGATCTTCTCTCTTCTGATCTTCCGCCCCTCTTCTTCTTTACCTTCTTCTGTGATCTTCACTCTTCTGCTCTTCTGCTCCTCTTCTTCTTTACCTTCTTCTTGGCTCTTCTCTCTGCTGCTCGTCGCTCCTCTTCTTCTTTCTTTACCTTCTTCTGTGATCTTCTCTCTTCTGATCTTCTCTCTTCTGCTCCTCTTCTTCTTTTACCTTCTTCTTGGATCTTCCCGTGTCTGCCCTCCTGCTCCTGACTCATCTCTCTGACCTCCCTCACTCGCCACCCCCTCTGTAACGCCCCTATCTTCCTATCTTTCTATCTTTCTCCCTCACTCGCCACCTCCTCTGTAACCCCCCCTATCTTCCTATCTTTCTACCCTTCTATCTCTCTCCCTCACTCATCTCCACCTCTGTAACCCCCCCTCCCCTATCTTCCTAACTTTCCTCCTAACTTTCTTCCTAACTCCCCACCACCCTTAACCCCCACCCCATCTTTTCTCCCATCTACCTGTCCCCCCTCCCTCCGCTTTCCCGCCGCCACCTCCTGCACGCCCCGCCCCCCCAGCTCCCATTCGTCGCCCCACTCCCGCCCCCAGCTGACCCCTCCCCCCCCTCTTCCTCTTATGGCGGCCGCTGCGCGACAGAGTTAGCGACCCTTGACCCAAGGGTAGGTCGCTCCCCCTGCTGCTGCAGCTCCACCAGCCCAGGCTCCTGAGACGTCCTAGCAAGCCCAGCGAAATCACAGTAAGTACCCCCCCCACCGCACAGCCCCTCACCCTGCCCGCGCTACTCACCTCCTCTCCTGCTTCTTTTCATCTCTGATCTTCCTCTGTGCTCTTCATCTGTATTCTTCATCTTCACTCTTCTTTCTTCCCTGCTCCCCGTCCTGCGTGTTGTTTCTTCTGTCTTCACCTGTGTTCTTCTTCTGTGTGCTTCTTTCTCTCTCCTCTGCACTGCGACCTGCGTGTGCCTTCTTCTTCTGTGTCCTTCTTCTAGGCTCTTCTCTCCTCTGCTCTGCTTCTTTTTCACCGTCTTCTTGGCTCTTCTCACTGCTGCTTGTCGCTCCTCTTCTTCTTTTCCTTCTTCTGTGATCTTCTCTCTTCTGCTCTTCTGCTCCTCTTCTTTTTTACCATCTTCTTGGCTTTTGTCTCTGCTGCTCTTCGCTCCTCTTCTTCTTTACCTTCTTCTGTGATCTTCTCTCTTCTGATCTTCTCTCTTCTGCTCCTCTTCTTCTTTTACCTTCTTCTTGGATCTTCCCGCGTCTGCCCTCCTGACTCGTCTCTCTGAACTCCCTCACTCGCCACCCCCTCTGTAACGCCCCTATCTTCCTATCTTTCTATCTTTCACCCTCACTCACCACCTCCTCTGTACCCCCCCCTATCTTCCTATCTTTCTACCCTTCTATCTCTCTCCCTCACTCACCTCCACCTCTGTAACCCCCCCTCCCCTATCTTCCTAACTTTCTCCTAACTTTCTTCCTAACTCCCCGCCACCCTTAACCCCCCCTCCCCCATCTTTTCTCCCCTCTACCTGTCCCCCCTCCCTCCGCTTTCCCACCGCCACCTCCTGCACGCCCGCCCCCCCAGCTCCCATTCGTCGCCCCACTCCTGTCCCCCGCCCCCAGCTGACCCCTCCCCCCCTCTCCCTCTTATGGCGGCCGCTGCGCGACCAAGATAGCGACCCTTGACCCAAGGGTAGGTGGCTCCCCCTGCCGCTGCAGTTCTACCAGCCCAGGCTCCTGAGACCTCCTAGCAAGCCCAGCAAAATCACAGTAAGTACCCCCCCCACCGCCCAGCCCCTCGCCCTGCCCCGCGCTACTCACCTCCTCTCCTGCTTCTTTTCTTCATCTCTGATCTTCCTCTGTGCTCTTCATCTGTATTCTTCATCTGTACTCTTCTTTCTTCCCTGCTCCCCGTCCTGCGTGTTGTTTCTTCTGTCTTTGTAGGAAGTTGGCTCTGTATGTGCTATTTCAAAGTAAGGAATAGCATGCACAGAGTCCAAGGGTTCCCCTTAGAGGTAAAATAGTGGTAAAAAATAGATAATACTAATGCTCTATTTTGTGGTAGTGTGGTCGAGCAGTAGGCTTATCCAAGGAGTAGTGTTAAGCATTTGTTGTACATACACATAGACAATAAATGAGGTACACACACTCAGAGACAAATCCAGCCAATAGGTTTTTATATAGAAAAATATCTTTTCTTAGTTTATTTTAAGAACCACAGGTTCAAATTTTACATGTAATATCTCATTTGAAAGGTATTGCAGGTAAGTACTTTAGGAACGTTAAATCATAAAAATTGCATGTATACTTTTCGAGTTATTGACAAATAGCTGTTTTAAAAGTGGACACAGTGCAATTTTCACAGTTCCTAGGGGAGGTAAGTTTTGGTTAGTTTTACCAGGTAAGTAAGACACTTACAGGGTTCAGTTCTTGGTCCAAGGTAGCCCACCGTTGGGGGTTCAGAGCAACCCCAAAGTCACCACACCAGCAGCTCAGGGCCGGTCAGGTGCAGAGTTCAAAGTGGTGCCCAAAACACATAGGCTAGAATGGAGAGAAGGGGGTGCCCCGGTTCCGGTCTGCTTGCAGGTAAGTACCCGCGTCTTCGGAGGGCAGACCAGGGGGGTTTTGTAGGGCACCGGGGGGGACACAAGTCCACACAGAAATTTCACCCTCAGCGGCGCGGGGGCGGCCGGGTGCAGTGTAGAAACAAGCGTCGGGTTTGTAATGGAAGTCAATGGGAGATCTAGGGATCTCTTCAGCGCTGCAGGCAGGCAAGGGGGGGGTTCCTCGGGGAAACCTCCACTTGGGCAAGGGAGAGGGACTCCTGGGGGTCACTCCTCCAGTGAAAGTCCGGTCCTTCAGGTCCTGGGGGCTGCGGGTGCAGGGTCTCTCCCAGGTGTCGGGACTTTGGTTTCAAAGAGTCGCGGTCAGGGGAAGCCTCGGGATTCCCTCTGCAGGCGGCGCTGTGGGGACTCAGGGGGGACAGGTTTTTGTACTCACAGTCTTAGAGTAGTCCTGGGGTCCCTCCTGAGGTGTTGGATCGCCACCAACCGAGTCAGGGTCGCCGGGTGCAGTGTTGCAAGTCTCACGCCTTTTGCGGGGAGCTTGCAGGGTTCTTTAAAGCTGCTGGAAACAAAGTTGCAGCTTTTCTTTGGAGCAGGTCCGCTGTCCTCGGGAGTTTCTTGTCTTTTCGAAGCAGGGGCAGTCCTCAGAGGATGTCGAGGTCGCTGGTCCCTTTGGAAGGCGTCGCTGGAGCAGGATCTTTGGAAGGCAGGAGACAGGCCGGTGAGTTTCTGGAGCCAAGGCAGTTGTCGTCTTCTGGCCTTCCTCTGCAGGGGTTTTTCAGCTAGGCAGTCCTTCTTCTCATAGTTGCAGGAATCTAATTTTCTAGGGTTCAGGGTAGCCCTTAAATACTAAATTTAAGGGCGTGTTTAGGTCTGGGGGGTTAGTAGCCAATGGCTACTAGCCCTGAGGGTGGGTACACCCTCTTTGTGCCTCCTCCCAAGGGGAGGGGGTCACAATCCTAACCCTATTGGGGGAATCCTCCATCTGCAAGATGGAGGATTTCTAAAAGTTAGAGTCACTTCAGCTCAGGACACCTTAGGGGCTGTCCTGACTGGCCAGTGACTCCTCCTTGTTGCTTTCTTTGTTCCCTCCAGCCTTGCCGCCAAAAGTGGGGGCCGTGGCCGGAGGGGGCGGGCAACTCCACTAAGCTGGAGTGCCCTGCTGGGCTGTGACAAAGGG
Organism: Pleurodeles waltl; assembly: GCF_031143425.1. Classification (NCBI taxonomy): domain Eukaryota; kingdom Metazoa; phylum Chordata; class Amphibia; order Caudata; family Salamandridae; genus Pleurodeles; species Pleurodeles waltl. The sequence continues at coordinate 351,973,450 of NC_090440.1, forward strand.
GTGAGCCTTTGAGGCTCACCGCCAGGTGTTACAGCTCCTGCCTGGGGGAGGTGTTAGCATCTCCACCCAGTGCAGGCTTTGTTACTGGCCTCAGAGTGACAAAGGCACTCTCCCCATGGGGCCAGCAACATGTCTCTGGTGTGGCAGGCTGCTGGAACTAGTCAGCCTACACAGACAGTCGGTTAAGTTTCAGGGGGCACCTCTAAGGTGCCCTCTGGGGTGTATTTTGCAATAAAATGTACACTGGCATCAGTGTGCATTTATTGTGCTGAGAAGTTTGATACCAAACTTCCCAGTTTTCAGTGTAGCCATTATGGTGCTGTGGAGTTCGTGTTTGACAGACTCCCAGACCATATACTCTTATGGCTACCCTGCACTTACAATGTCTAAGGTTTTGTTTAGACACTGTAGGGGTACCATGCTCATGCACTGGTACCCTCACCTATGGTATAGTGCACCCTGCCTTAGGGCTGTAAGGCCTGCTAGAGGGGTGTCTTACCTATACTGCATAGGCAGTGAGAGGCTGGCATGGCACCCTGAGGGGAGTGCCATGTCGACTTACTCGTTTTGTCCTCACTAGCACACACAAGCTGGCAAGCAGTGTGTCTGTGCTGAGTGAGAGGTCTCCAGGGTGGCATAAGACATGCTGCAGCCCTTAGAGATCTTCCTTGGCATCAGGGCCCTTGGTACTAGAAGTACCAGTTACAAGGGACTTATCTGGATGCCAGGGTGTGCCAATTGTGGATACAATGGTACATTTTAGGTGAAGGAACACTGGTGCTGGGGCCTGGTTAGCAGGGTCCCAGCACTCTTCTCAGTCAAGTCAGCATCAGTATCAGGCAAAAAGTGGGGGGTAACTGCAACAGGGAGCCATTTCTTTACACAAGCCCCCCCCAGCCCACAGGCCAGGAGACTCAGCCCAAGCTGGGAGAGTCTTCCTAGTCTGTCAGGCGAGGAAGAGTAGGAGAAATAGGCTGGTTAGTTGCAGGGCCTACTCTGCCTTACATCCTTCTGTTCAGGTCATTCCCTTTGGGGAACTGACCTACTTCCACAGTGATAGGACCTAGTCTGAATTGCCTCTTGTCTGCCTCTTCAATGTCTCCACCCATTCTTTCTATTTTGGTCTTAGAGGTATCCACCTCTGCTAATCTTATCTTGGCCAGGGTTACCCCTAGCTTACCCAGAGAGGTTACCCAGAGCTGGAGTAACCCCACCATGACCAATAGGGTCAGGGGGCCTAACTTGCTATTTGGCATGGGGTCAGACCACCATGCTAAGGATAGTGCAGCCATAAAGGCTAACACCCAGCAGAGGCCACTGACAGCTGTCAGTGCCCAGAACCACACCTTTAGCTCTTCACCTAAAAGGGAAGGGGCTAAGTTACAGGCCTCTTTGGGTTCAGGTTGCCTGTCTGCTGTATTAGAGTGGGGGGTTACCACATCTTGTAGTAAACACCCTTCTTCCACTCTTTCTTCTGTTAGCTGAGGAGCCACCCACTCAGGTTTAACAGTTGCCTGACTAGCCAGGACTTCTTGTGGGTCAGGTTGGACTTTATCAGGGCCATTTTTGGAGTTCTCCCCTACTGGAGCAGAATCTCCTTGGCTTGTTGTAACCTTGGCTAAAGGTTGTCCACCCTTCCTACTCTGTTTTCTTTTCTTCTTCTTCTGGGGCCTGCTTGCATTTACTGCAGAGGCAGGACTTCCAGAATCCTTGGGAGAGGACTGGCACTGGACCAGTTCCTCTCTTGGGCTCTGACTAACCTCTGGGTAGTCATTTCCAAGGAGACAATCAAGGGGGAGGTCTGTACTGACTACTACCCTTCTCCAGCTAAGAGTGCCACCCACTTCTATGGGTACTAAAGCCACCGGCCTCTTAGTGACCCTGTCTAGGCTAACTCTTACCCTGGCAGTCTCACCTGGGATGTACTGGTTTGAGAGCACCAGCCTGTCATGCACAATAGTGTGACTGGCACAAGTGTCTCTCAGGGCAGTGGTTGGGATTCCATTCACCAGTAGGTGGTGGAAGTGTCTACTTCCCTCTGGAATCTCCAACTCACCTGTTGGGCCCTGTTTCCAGTTGAAGGCTATGAAGACCTCCTCATCGGAGGAGTCATCTCCCATGGCTACACTGTTTACCCCTGGAATTTTGTTCTGGGGTTTGTTTTTGGGACAAGAAGTGTCCTTGGTGTGGTGCCCAGACTGTTTACAGTTGTGGCACCATGCCTTAGTGGCATCCCAGTTCTTACCCTGGTACCCACCTTTGTTTTGGGTTGTGTCTTGGGGCCCACCCACCTGTTCTGGTTTTTGGGGGCCTACAGAGGACTCTTTTTCTTTGTTTCTAGTGTCACCCACTTTCTCCTGGGGAGTTTTTGTAACCCCTTTCTTTTGGTCACCCCCAGTGGAAGTTTTGGTTACCCTAGTCTTGACCCAGTGGTCTGCCTTCTTTCCTAATTCTTGGGGAGAAATTGGACCTAGGTCTACCAGATACTGATGCAACTTTTCATTGAAGCAGTTACTTAAAATGTGTTCTTTCATAAACAAATTATAAAGCCCAACATAGTCACACACTTCATTTCCAGTTAACCAACCATCTAGTGTTTTTACTGAGTAGTCTACAAAATCAACCCAGGTCTGGCTCGAGGATTTTTGAGCCCCCCTGAATCTAATTCTATACTCCTCAGTGGAGAATCCAAAGCCCTCAATCAGGGTACCCTTCATGAGGTCATAAGATTCTGCATCTTTTCCAGAGAGTGTGAGGAGTCTATCCCTACACTTTCCAGTGAACATTTCCCAAAGGAGAGCACCCCAGTGAGATCTGTTTACTTTTCTGGTTACACAAGCCCTCTCAAAAGCTGTGAACCATTTGGTGATGTCATCACCATCTTCATATTTTGTTACAATCCCTTTGGGGATTTTTAGGATGTCAGGAGAATCTCTGACCCTATTTAAGTTGCTGCCACCATCGATGGGACCTAGGCCCATCTCTTTTCTTTCCCTTTCTATGGCTAGGAGCTGCTTTTCCAAAGCCAATCTTTTGACCATCCTGGCTAACAGGGGGTCATCTTCACTGGAGTTATCCTCAGTGATTTCAGAGGTGTTGGTCTCTCCTGTGAGGGAACCAGCATCTCTGACTATTATTTTTGGAGTCAGGGTTTGAGGGACCCTGTTCTCCCTAGATAGGACTGGTAGGGGGGAATTTTCCTCCAAGTCACTATCCTCTTCCTCTGAGTTGCCACCCTCAGAGGGGTTGGCCTTTTCAAACTCTGCCAAAAGCTCCTGGAGCTGTATTTTGGTAGGTTTGGGGCCCATTGTTATTTTCTTTATTTTACAGAGTGACCTTAGCTCCCTCATCTTAAGATGGAGGTAAGGTGTGGTGTCGAGTTCCACCACAGTCACATCTGTGCTAGACATTTTGCTTCTAAAAGTTGGAATACTTTTTAAGAATCTACAACTGGTTCTAGAATCTAATTCAAACTTTTACAAACTTTTAAACTCTAAAAGAAATGCTAAACAGGATCTAACACAAGGCCCTAGCAGGTCTTTTAAGAATTTAGAAAACTTTTCAAATTGCAAAAATCAATTTCTAATGACAATTTTGGAATTTGTCGTGTGATCAGGTATTGGCTGAGTAGTCCAGCAAATGCAAAGTCTTGTACCCCACCGCTGATCCACCAATGTAGGAAGTTGGCTCTGTATGTGCTATTTCAAAGTAAGGAATAGCATGCACAGAGTCCAAGGGTTCCCCTTAGAGGTAAAATAGTGGTAAAAAATAGATAATACTAATGCTCTATTTTGTGGTAGTGTGGTCGAGCAGTAGGCTTATCCAAGGAGTAGTGTTAAGCATTTGTTGTACATACACATAGACAATAAATGAGGTACACACACTCAGAGACAAATCCAGCCAATAGGTTTTTATATAGAAAAATATCTTTTCTTAGTTTATTTTAAGAACCACAGGTTCAAATTTTACATGTAATATCTCATTTGAAAGGTATTGCAGGTAAGTACTTTAGGAACGTTAAATCATAAAAATTGCATGTATACTTTTCGAGTTATTGACAAATAGCTGTTTTAAAAGTGGACACAGTGCAATTTTCACAGTTCCTAGGGGAGGTAAGTTTTGGTTAGTTTTACCAGGTAAGTAAGACACTTACAGGGTTCAGTTCTTGGTCCAAGGTAGCCCACCGTTGGGGGTTCAGAGCAACCTCAAAGTCACCACACCAGCAGCTCAGGGCCGGTCAGGTGCAGAGTTCAAAGTGGTGCCCAAAACACATAGGCTAGAATGGAGAGAAGGGGGTGCCCCGGTTCCGGTCTGCTTGCAGGTAAGTACCCGCGTCTTCGGAGGGCAGACCAGGGGGTTTTGTAGGGCACCGGGGGGGACACAAGTCCACACAGAAATTTCACCCTCAGCGGCGCGGGGGCGGCCGGGTGCAGTGTAGAAACAAGCGTCGGGTTTGTAATGGAAGTCAATGGGAGATCTAGGGATCTCTTCAGCGCTGCAGGCAGGCAAGGGGGGGGTTCCTCGGGGAAACCTCCACTTGGGCAAGGGAGAGGGACTCCTGGGGGTCACTCCTCCAGTGAAAGTCCGGTCCTTCAGGTCCTGGGGGCTGCGGGTGCAGGGTCTCTCCCAGGTGTCGGGACTTTGGTTTCAAAGAGTCGCGGTCAGGGGAAGCCTCGGGATTCCCTCTGCAGGCGGCGCTGTGGGGACTCAGGGGGGACAGGTTTTTGTACTCACAGTCTTAGAGTAGTCCTGGGGTCCCTCCTGAGGTGTTGGATCGCCACCAACCGAGTCGGGGTCGCCGGGTGCAGTGTTGCAAGTCTCACGCCTTTTGCGGGGAGCTTGCAGGGTTCTTTAAAGCTGCTGGAAACAAAGTTGCAGCTTTTCTTTGGAGCAGGTCCGCTGTCCTCGGGAGTTTCTTGTCTTTTCGAAGCAGGGGCAGTCCTCAGAGGATGTCGAGGTCGCTGGTCCCTTTGGAAGGCGTCGCTGGAGCAGGATCTTTGGAAGGCAGGAGACAGGCCGGTGAGTTTCTGGAGCCAAGGCAGTTGTCGTCTTCTGGCCTTCCTCTGCAGGGGTTTTTCAGCTAGGCAGTCCTTCTTCTCATAGTTGCAGGAATCTAATTTTCTAGGGTTCAGGGTAGCCCTTAAATACAAAATTTAAGGGCGTGTTTAGGTCTGGGGGGTTAGTAGCCAATGGCTACTAGCCCTGAGGGTGGGTACACCCTCTTTGTGCCTCCTCCCAAGGGGAGGGGGTCACAATCCTAACCCTATTGGGGGAATCCTCCATCTGCAAGATGGAGGATTTCTAAAAGTTAGAGTCACTTCAGCTCAGGACACCTTAGGGGCTGTCCTGACTGGCCAGTGACTCCTCCTTGTTGCTTTCTTTGTTCCCTCCAGCCTTGCCGCCAAAAGTGGGGGCCGTGGCCGGAGGGGGCGGGCAACTCCACTAAGCTGGAGTGCCCTGCTGGGCTGTGACAAAGGGGTGAGCCTTTGAGGCTCACCGCCAGGTGTTACAGCTCCTGCCTGGGGGAGGTGTTAGCATCTCCACCCAGTGCAGGCTTTGTTACTGGCCTCAGAGTGACAAAGGCACTCTCCCCATGGGGCCAGCAACATGTCTCTGGTGTGGCAGGCTGCTGGAACTAGTCAGCCTACACAGACAGTCGGTTAAGTTTCAGGGGGCACCTCTAAGGTGCCCTCTGGGGTGTATTTTGCAATAAAATGTACACTGGCATCAGTGTGCATTTATTGTGCTGAGAAGTTTGATACCAAACTTCCCAGTTTTCAGTGTAGCCATTATGGTGCTGTGGAGTTCGTGTTTGACAGACTCCCAGACCATATACTCTTATGGCTACCCTGCACTTACAATGTCTAAGGTTTTGTTTAGACACTGTAGGGGTACCATGCTCATGCACTGGTACCCTCACCTATGGTATAGTGCACCCTGCCTTAGGGCTGTAAGGCCTGCTAGAGGGGTGTCTTACCTATACTGCATAGGCAGTGAGAGGCTGGCATGGCACCCTGAGGGGAGTGCCATGTCGACTTACTCGTTTTGTCCTCACTAGCACACACAAGCTGGCAAGCAGTGTGTCTGTGCTGAGTGAGAGGTCTCCAGGGTGGCATAAGACATGCTGCAGCCCTTAGAGATCTTCCTTGGCATCAGGGCCCTTGGTACTAGAAGTACCAGTTACAAGGGACTTATCTGGATGCCAGGGTGTGCCAATTGTGGATACAATGGTACATTTTAGGTGAAGGAACACTGGTGCTGGGGCCTGGTTAGCAGGGTCCCAGCACTCTTCTCAGTCAAGTCAGCATCAGTATCAGGCAAAAAGTGGGGGGTAACTGCAACAGGGAGCCATTTCTTTACAGTCTTCATCTGTGTTCTTCTTCTGTGTGCTTCTTTCTCTCTCCTCTGCACCGCGACCTGCGTGTGCCTTCTTCTTCTGTGTCCTTGTTCTAGGCTCTTCTCTCCTCTGGTCCGCTTCTTTTTCACCGTCTTCTTGGCTCTTCTCACTGCTGCTCATCGCTCCTCTTCTTCTTTTCCTTCTTCTGTGATCTTCTCTCTTCTGCTCTTCAGCTCATTTTCTTCTTTACCGTCTTCTTGGCTCTTCTCTCTGCTGCTCGTCGCTCCTCTTCTTCTCTTATTTCTTCTGTGATCTTCTCTCTTCTGATCTTCCGCCCCTCTTCTTCTTTTCCTTCTTCTGTGATCTTCTCTCTTCTGCTCTTCTGCTCCTCTTCTTCTTTACCGTCTTCTTGGCTCTTCTCTCTGCTGCTCGTCGCTCCTCTTCTTCTTTACCTTCTTCTGTGATCTTCTCTCTTTTAATCTCCTGCCCCTCTTCTTCTTTACCTTCTTCTGTGATCTTCTCTCTTTTGCTCTTCTGCTCCTCTTCTTCTTTACCGTCTTCTTGGCTCTTCTCTCTGCTGCTCGTCGCTCCTCTTCTTCTTTACCTTCTTCTGTGATCTTCTCTCTTCTGATCTTCTCTTTTCTGCTCCTCTTCTTCTTTTACCTTCTTCTTGGATCTTCCCGCGTCTGCCCTCCTGCTCCTGACTCGTCTCTCTGACCTCCCTCACTCGCCACCCCCTCTGTAACGCCCTATCTTCCTATCTTTCTATCTTTCTCCCTCACTCGCCACCTCCTCTGTAACCCCCCCTATCTTTCTATCTTTCTACCCTTCTATCTCTCTCCCTCACTCACCTCCACCTCTGTAACCCCCCTCCCCTATCTTCCTAACTTTCCTCCTAAATTTCTTCCTAACTCACCTCCACCCTTAACCCCCCTCCCCCATCTTTTCTCCCTTCTACCTGTCCCCCCTTCCTCCGCTTTCCCGCCGCCACCTCCTGCTCGCCCCCGCCACCCGAGCTCTCATTCGTCGCCCCACTCCCGCCCCCAGCTGACCCCTCCCCCTCTTATGGCGGCCGCTGCGCGACAGAGTTAGCGACCCTTGACCCAAGGGTAGGTCGCTTCCCCTGCCGCTGCAGCTCCACCAGCCATGGCTCCTGAGACCTCCTAGCAAGCCCAGCGCAATCACAGTAAGTACCCCCCCCCACCGCCCAGCCCCTCGCCCTGCCCCGCGCTACTCACCTCCTCTCCTGCTTCTTTTCTTCATCTCTGATCTTCCTCTGTGCTCTTCATCTGTATTCTTCATCTGTACTCTTCTTTCTTCCCTGCTCCCCGTCCTGCGTGTTGTTTCTTCTGTCTTCATCTGTGCTCTTCTTCTGTGTGCTTCTTTCTCTATCCTCTGCTCCGCGACCTGCGTGTGCCTTCTTCTTCTGTGTCCTTCTTCTAGGCTCTTCTCTCCTCTGCTCCACTTCCTTTTCACAGTCTTCTTGGCTCTTCTCACTGCTGCTCGTCACTCTTCTTCTTCTTTTCCTTCTTCTGTGATCTTCTCTCTTCTGCTCCTCTTCTTTTTTACCGTCTTCTTGGCTCTTCTCTCTGCTGCTCGTCGCTCCTCTTCTTCTTTACCTTCTTCTGTGATCTTCTCTCTTCTGATCTTCCGCCCCTCTTCTTCTTTACCTTCTTCTGTGATCTTCTCTCTTCTGCTCCTCTTCTTCTTTACCGTCTTCTTGGCTCTTCTCTCTGCTGCTCGTCGCTCCTCTTCTCCTTTACCTTCTTCTGTGATCTACTCTCTTCTGATCTTCTCTCTTCTGCTCCTCTTCTTCTTTTACCTTCTTCTTGGATCTTCCCGCGTCTGCCCTCCTGCTCCTGACTCGTCTCTCTGACCTCCCTCACTCGCCAACCCTCTGTAACGCCCCTATCTTCCTATCTTTCTCCCTCACTCGCCACCTCCTCTGTAAACCCCCTATCTTCCTATCTTTCTACCCTTCTATCTCTCTCCATCACTCACCTCCACCTCTGTAACCCCCCTCCCCTATCTTCCTAACTTTCCTCCTAACTTTCTTCCTAACTCCCCGCCACCCTTAACCCCCCTCCCCCATCTTTTCTCCCCTCTACCTGTCCCCCCTCCCTCCGCTTTCCCGCCGCCACCTCCTGCACGCCCCCACCCCCCCCAGCTCCCATTCGTCGCCCCACTCCCGTCCCCCGCCCCCAGCTGACCCCTCCCCCTCCTCTCCCTCTTATGGCCGCCGCTGCGCGATAGAGTTAACGACCCTTGACCCAAAGGTAGGTCGCTCCCCCTGCCGCTGCAGCTCCACCAGCCCAGGCTCCTGAGACCTCCTAGGAAGCCCAGCGAAATCACAGTAAGTACCCCCCCACCGCCCAGCCTCTCACCCTGCCCCGCGCTACTCACCTCCTCTCCTGCTTCTTTTCTTCATCTCTGATCTTCCTCTGTGCTCTTCATCTGTATTCTTCATCTGTACTCTTCTTTCTTCCCTGCTCCCTGTCCTGCGTGTTGTTTCTTCTGTCTTCATCTGTGTTCTTCTTTCTCTCTCCTCTGCACCGCGACCTGCGTGTGCCTTCTTTGCCTGTGTCCTTCTTCTAGGCTCTTCTCTCCTCTGCTCCGCTTCTTTTTCACCGTCTTCTTGGCTCTTCTCACTGCTGCTCTTCGCTCCTCTTCTTCTTTTCCTTCTTCTGTGATCTTCTCTCTTCTGCTCCTCTTCTTCTTTACCGTCTTCTTGGCTCTTCTCTCCGCTGCTCGTCGCTCCTCTTCTTCTTTACCTTCTTCTGTGATCTTCTCTCTTCTGATCTTCTCTTTTCTGCTCCTCTTCTTCTTTTACCTTCTTCTTGGATCTTCCCGCGTCTGCCCTCCTGCTCCTGACTCGTCTCTCTGACTTCCCTCACTCGCCACCCCCTCTGTAACGCCCCTATCTTCCTATCTTTCTACCCTTCTATCTCTCTCCCTCACTCACCTCCACCTCTGTAACCCCCCCTCCCCTATCTTCCTAACTTTCCTCCTAACTTTCTTCCTAACTCCCGCCACCCTTAACCCCCCCTCCCCCATCTTTTCTCCCCTCTACCTGTCCCCCCCCTCCGCTTTCCCGCCGCCACCTCCTGCACGCCCCCACCCCCCCAGCTCCCATTCGTCGCCCCACTCCCGTCCCCCGCCCCCAGCTGACCCCTCCCCCCCTCTCCCTCTTATGGCGCCTGCTGCGCGACAGAGTTAGCGACCCTTGACCCAAGGGTAGGTCACTCCCCCTGCCGCTGCAGCTCCACTAGACCAGGCTCCTGAGACCTCCTAGCAAGCCCAGCGAAATCACAGTAAGTACCCCCCCCCACCGCCCAGCTCCTCGCCCTGCCCCGTGCTACTCACCTCCTCTCCTGCTTCTTTTCTTCATCTCTGATCTTCCTCTGTGCTCTTCATCTGTATTCTTCATCTGTACTCTTCTTTCTTCCCTGCTCCCCGTCCTGCGTGTTGTTTCTTCTGTCTTCATCTGTGTTCTTCTTCTGTGTGCTTCTTTCTCTCTACTCTGCACCACGACCAGCGTGTGCTTTCTTCTTCTATGTCCTTCTTCTAGGCTCTTCTCTCCTCTGCTCCTCTTCTTCTTTACCTTCTTCTGTGATCTTCTCTCTTCTGATCTTCCGCCCCTCTTCTTCTTTACCTTCTTCTGTGATCTTCTCTCTTCTGCTCCTCTTCTTCTTTACCGTCTTCTCGGCTCTTCTCTATGCTGCTCGTCGCTCCTCTTCTTCTTTACCTTCTTCTGTGATCTTCTCTCTTCTGATCTTCTCTTTTCTGCTCCTCTTCTTCTTTTACCTTCTTCTTGGATCTTCCCGCGTCTTCCCTCCTGCTCCTGACTCATCTCTCTGACCTCCCTCACTCGCCACCCCCTCTGTAACGCCCCTATCTTCCTATCTTTCTATCTTTCTCCCTCACTCGCCACCTCCTCTGTAACCCCCCTATCTTCCTATCTTTCTACCCTTCTATCTCTCTCCCTCACTCACCTCCACCTCTGTAACCCCCCCTCCCCTATCTTCCTAACTTTCCTCCTAACTTTCTTCCTAACTCCCCGCCACCCTTAACCCCCCCTCCCCCATCTTTTCTCCCCTCTACCTGTCCCCCCTCCCTCCGCTTTCCCGCCGCCACCTCCTGCCCGCCCCCCCAGCTCCCATTCGTCGCCCCACTCCCGTCCACCGCCCCCAGCTGACCCCTCCTCCCCCTCTCCCTCTTATGGCGGCCGCTGCGCGACAGAGTTAGCGACCCTTGACCCAAGGGTAGGTCGCTCCCCCTGCCGCTGCAGCTCCATCAGCCCAGGCTCTTGAGACCTCCTAGCAAGCCCAGCAAAATCACACTCAGTACCCCCCCCTCCACCGCCCAGCTCCTCGCCCTGCCCCGCGCTACTCACCTCCTCTCCTGCTTCTTTTCTTCATCTCTGATCTTCCTCTGTGCTCTTCATCTGTATTCTTCATCTGTACTCTTCTTTCTTCCCTGCTCCCCGTCCTGCGTGTTGTTTCTTCTCTCTTCATCTGTGTTCTTCTTCTGTGTGCTTCTTTCTCTCGCCTCTGCACCGCGACCTGCGTGTGCCTTCTTCTTCTGTGTCCTTCTTCTAGGCTCTTCTCTCCTCTGCTCCGCTTCTTTTTTACCGTCTTCTTGGCTCTTCTCACTGCTGCTCGTTGGTCTTCTTCTTTTCCTTCTTCTGTGATCTTCTCTCTTCTGGTCTTCTGCTCCTCTTCTTCTTTACCGTCTTCTTGGCTCTTCTCTCTGCTGCTCGTCGCTCCTCTTGTCTTTACCTTCTTCTGTGATCTTCTCTCTTCTGATCTTCTCTCTTCTGCTCCTCTTCTTCTTTTACCTTCTTCTTGGATCTTCCTGCGTCTGCCCTCCTGCTCCTGACTCGTCTCTCTGACCTCACTCACTCGCCACCCCCTCTGTAACGCCCCTATCTTCCTATCTTTCTATCTTTCTCCCTCACTCGCCACCTCCTCTGTAACCCCCCTATCTTCCTATCTTTCTACCCTTCTATCTCTCTCCCTCACTCACCTCCACCTCTGTAACCCCCCCTCCCCAATCTTCCTAACTTTCCTCCTAACTTTCTTCCTAACTCCCCGCCACCCTTAACCCCCTCTGCCCCATCTTTTCTCCCCTCTACCTGTCCCCTCTCCCTCCGCTTTCCCGCCGCCACCTCCTGCACGCCCCCGCCCCCCCAGCTCCCATTCGTCGCCCCACTCCCGTCCCCCGCCCCCAGCTGACCCCTCCGCCCCCCTCCCTCTTACGGCGGCCGCTGCGCGACAGAGTTAGCGACCCTTGACCCAAGGGTAGGTCGCTCCCCCTGCCGCTGCAGCTCCACCAGCCCAGGCTCCTGAGACCTCCTAGCAAGCCCTGCGAAATCACAGTAAGTACCCCCCCCACCGCCCAGCCCCTTGCCCTGCCCGCGCTACTCACCTCCTCTCCTGCTTCTTTTCTTCATCCCTGATCTTCCTCTGTGCTCTTCATCTGTATTCTTCATCTGTACTCTTCTTTCTTCCCTGCTCCCCGTCCTGCGTGTTGTTTCTTCTGTCTTCATCTGTGTTCTTCTTCTGTGTGCTTCTTTCTCTCTCCTCTGCACTGAGACATGCGTGTGCCTTCTTCTTCTGTGTCCTTCTTCTAGGCTCTTCTCTCCTCTGCTCCGCTTCTTTTTCACCGTCTTCTTGGCTCTTCTCACTGCTGCTCGTCGCTCCTCTTCTTCTTTTCCTTCTTCTGTGATCTTCTCTCTTCTGCTCCTCTTCTTCTTTACCGTCTTCTTGGCTCTTCTCTCTGCTGCTCGTCGCTCCTCTTCTTCTTTTCCTTCTTCTGTGATCTTCTCTCTTCTGCTCTTCAGCTCCTTTTCTTCTTTACCGTCTTCTTGGCTCTTCTCTCTGCTGCTCGTCGCTCCTCTTCTTCTTTACCTTCTTCTGTGATCTTCTCTCTTCTGATCTTCCGCCCCTCTTCTTCTTTACCTTCTTCTGCGATCTTCTCTCTTCTGCTCTTCTGCTCCTCTTCTTCTTTACCGTCTTCTTGGCTCTTCTCTCTGCTGCTCGTCGCTCCTCTTGTCTTTACCTTCTTCTGTGATCTTCTCTCTTCTGATCTTCTCTCTTCTGCTCCTCTTCTTCTTTTACCTTCTTCTTGGATCTTCCCGCGTCTGCCCTCCTGCTCCTGACTCGTCTCTCTGACCTCCCTCACTCGCCACCCCCTCTGTAACGCCCCTATCTTCCTATCTTTCTATCTTTCTCCCTCACTCGCCACCTCCTCTGTAACCCCCCATCTTCCTATCTTTCTACCCTTCTATCTCTCTCCCTCACTCACCTCCACCTCTGTAACCCCCTCTCTCCTATCTTCCTAACTTTCCCCCTAAATTTCTTCCTAACTCCCCGCCACCCTTAACCCCCCCTCCCCCATCTTTTCTCCCCTCTACCTGTCCCCCCTCCCTCCGCTTTCCCACCGCCACCTCCTGCACGCCCCGCCCCCCCAGCTCCCATTCGTCGCCCCACTCCCGTCCCCCGCCCCCAGCTGACTCCCCCCCCCCCTTTATGGCGGCCGCTGCGCGACAGAGTTAGCGACCCTTGACCCAAGGGTAGGTCGCTCCCCCTGCCGCTGCAGCTCTACCAGCCCAGGCTCCTAAGACCTCCCAGCAAGCCCAGCGAAATCAAAGTAAGTACCTCCCCCACCGCCCAGCCGCTCACCCTGCCCCGCGCTACTCACCTCCTCTCCTGCTTCTTTTCTTCATCTCTGATCTTCCTCTGTGCTCTTCATCTGTATTCTTCATCTGTACTCTTCTTTCTTCCCTGCTCCCCGTCCTGCGTGTTGTTTCTTCTGTCTTCTTCTGTGTTCTTCTTCTGTGTGCTTCTTTCTCTCTCCTCTGCACCGCGACCTGCGTGTGCCTTCTTCTTCTGTGTCCTTCTTCTAGGCTCTTCTCTCCTCTGGTCCGCTTCTTTTTCACCGTCTTCTTGGCTCTTCTCACTGCTGCTCGTCGCTCCTCTTCTTCTTTTCCTTCTTCTGTGATCTTCTCTCTTCTGATCTTCCACCCCTCTTCTTCTTTACCTTCTTCTGTGATCTTCTCTCTTCTGCTCTTCTGCTCCTCTTCTTCTTTACCGTCTTCTTGGCTCTTCTCTCTGCTGCTCATCGTTCCTCTTCTTCTTTACCTTCTTCTGTGATCTTCTCTCTTCTGATCTTCTCTCTTCTGCTCCTCTTCTTCTTTTACCTTCTTCTTGGATCTTCCCGCGTCTGCCCTCCTGCTCCTGACTGGTCTCTCTGACCTCCCTCACTCGCCACCCCCCTCTGTAACGCCCCTATCTTCCTATCTTTCTATCTTTCTCCCTCACTCGCCACTTCCTCTGTAACCCCCCCTATCTTTCTATCTTTCTACCCTTCTATCTCTCTCCCTCACTCACCTCCACCTCTGTAACCCCCCTCCCCTATCTTCCTAACTTTCCTCCTAATTTTCTACCTAAATCCCCGCCACCCTTAATCCCTCCTCCCCCATCTTTTCTCCCTTCTACCTGTCCCCCTTCCTCCGCTTTCCCGCCGCCACCTCCTGCTCGCCCCCGCCCGAGCTCTCATTCGTCGCCCCACTCCCGTCCCCCGCCCCCAGCTGACCCCTCCCCCCCTCTCTCTCTTATGGCGGCCGCTGCGCGACAGAGTTAGCGACCCTTGACCCAAGGGTAGGTCGCTCCCCCTGCCGCTGTAGCTCCACCAACCCAGGCTCCTGAGACCTCCTAGCAAGCCCAGCGAAATCACAGTAAGTACCCCCCCCCACCGGCCAGCCCCTCGCCCTGCTCCGCGCTACTCACCTCCTCTCCTGCTCCTTTTCTTCATCTCTGATCTTCCTCTGTGCTCTTCATCTGTATTCTTCATCTGTACTCTTCTTTCTTCCCTGCTCCCCGTCCTGCGTGTTGTTTCTTCTGTCTTCATCTGTGTTCTTCTTCTGTGTGCTTCTTTCTCTCTCCTCTGCACCGCGACCTGCGTGTGCCTTCTTTTTCTGTGTCCTGCTTCTAGGCTCTTCTCTCCTCTGCTCTGCTTCTTTTTCACCGTCTTCTTGGCTCTTCTCACTGCTGCTCGTCGCTCCTCTTCTTCTTTTCCTTCTTCTGTGATCTTCTCTCTTCTGCTCTTCAGCTCCTTTTCTTCTTTACCCTCTTCTTGGCTCTTCTCTCTGCTGCTCGTCGCTCCTCTTCTTCTTTACCTTGTTCTGTGATCTTCTCTCTTCTGATCTTCCGCCCCTCTTCTTCTTTACCTTCTTCTGTGATCTTCTCTCTTCTGCTCCTCTTCTTCTTTACCGTCTTCTTGGCTCTTCTCTCTGCTGCTCGTCGCTCCTCTTGTCTTTACCTTCTTCTGTGATCTTCTCTCTTCTGATCTTCTCTCTTCTGCTCCTCTTCTTCTTTTACCTTCTTCTTGGATCTTCCCGCGTCTGCCCTCCTGCTCCTGACTCGTCTCTCTGACCTCCCTCACTCGCCACCCCCTCTGTAACGCCCCTATCTTCCTATCTTTCTATCTTTCTCCCTCACTCGCCACCTCCTCTGTAACCCCCCATCTTCCTATCTTTCTACCCTTCTATCTCTCTCGCTCAATCATCTCCACCTCTGTAACCCCCCCTCTCCTATCTTCCTAACTTTCCTCCTAACTTTCTTCCTAACTCCCCGCCACCCTTAACCCCCTCTCCCCCATCTTTTCTCCCCTCTACCTGTCCCCCCTCCCTCCGCTTTCCCGCTGCCACCTCCTGCACGCCCCGCCCCGCCCCCCCAGCTCCCATTCGTCGCCCCACTCCCGTCCCCTGCCCCCAGCTGACTCCCCCCCCTCCCCCTTATGGTGGCCGCTGCGCGACAGAGTTAGCGACCCTTGACCCAAGGGTAGGTTGCTCACCCTGCCGCTGCAGCTCTACCAGCCCAGGCTCCTGAGACCTCCCAGCAAGCCCAGCAAAATCAAAGTAAGTACCTCCCCCACCGCCCAGCCGCTCGCCCTGCCCCGCGCTACTCACCTCCTCTCCTGCTTCTTTTCTTCATCTCTGATCTTCCTCTGTGCTCTTCATCTGTATTCTTCATCTGTACTCTTCTTTCTTCTCTGCTCCCCGTCCTGCGTGTTGTTTCTTCTGTCTTCATCTGTGTTCTTCTTCTGTGTGCTTCTTTCTCTCTCCTCTGCACCGCGACCTGCGTGTGCCTTCTTCTTCTGTGTCCTTCTTCTAGGCTCTTCTCTCCTCTGGTCCGCTTCTTTTTCACCGTCTTCTTGGCTCTTCTCACTGCTGCTTGTCGCTCCTCTTCTTCTTTTCCTTCTTCTGTGATCTTCTCTCTTCTGCTCCTCTTCTTTTTTACCGTCTTCTTGGCTTTTGTCTCTGCTGCTCTTCGCTCCTCTTCTTCTTTACCTTCTTCTGTGATCTTCTCTCTTCTGATCTTCCGCCCCTCTTCTTCTTTACCTTCTTCTGTGATCTTCTCTCTTCTGCTCTTCTGCTCCTCTTCTTCTTTACCGTCTTCTTGGCTTTTCTCTCTGCTGCTCATCGTTCCTCTTCTTCTTTACCTTCTTCTGTGATCTTCTCTCTTCTGATCTTCTCTCTTCTGCTCCTCTTCTTCTTTAACCTTCTTCTTGGATCTTCCCGCGTCTGCCCTCCTGCTCCTGACTCGTCTCTCTGACCTCCCTCACTCGCCACCCCCTCTGTAACGCCCCTATCTTCCTATCTTTCTATCTTTCTCCCTCACTCGCCACCTCCTCTGTAACCCCCCCTATCTTTCTATCTTTCTACCCTTCTATCTCTCTCCCTCACTCACTTCCACCTCTGTAACCCCCCTCCCCTATCTTCCTAACTTTCCTCCTAATTTTCTACCTAAATCCCCGCCACCCTTAATCCCTCCTCCCCCATCTTTTCTCCCTTCTACCTGTCCCCCCTTCCTCCGCTTTCCTGCCGCCACCTCCTGCTCGCCCCCGCCCCAAGCTCTCATTCGTCGCCCCACTCCCGTCCCCCGCCCCCAGCTGACCCCTCCCCCCCTCTCTCTCTTATGGCGGCCGCTGCGCAACAGAATTAGCGACCCTTGACCCAAGGGTAGGTCGCTCCCCCTGCCGCTGCAGCTCCACCAACCCAGGCTCCTGAGACCTCCTAGCAAGCCCAGCGAAATCACAGTAAGTACCCCCCCCTCCCCACCGCCCAGCCCCTCGCCCTGCTCCGCGCTACTCACCTCCTCTCCTGCTCCTTTTCTTCATCTCTGATCTTCCTCTGTGCTCTTCATCTGTATTCTTCATCTGTACTCTTCTTTTTCCCTGCTCCCCGTCCTGCGTGTTGTTTCTTCTGTCTTCATCTGTGTTCTTCTTCTGTGTGCTTCTTTCTCTCTCCTCTGCACCGCGACCTGCGTGTGCCTTCTTTTTCTGTGTCCTTCTTCTAGGCTCTTCTCTCCTCTGCTCTGCTTCTTTTTCACCGTCTTCTTGGCTCTTCTCACTGCTGCTCTCGTCGCTCCTCTTCTTCTTTTCCTTCTTCTGTGATCTTCTCTCTTCTGCTCCTCTTCTTCTTTACCGTCTTGTTGGCTCTTCTCTCTGCTACTCGTCGCTCCTCTTCTTCTTTACCTTCTTCTGTGATCTTCTCTCTTCTGATCTTCCGCCCCTCTTCTTCTTTACCTTCTTCTGTGATCTTCTCTCTTCTGCTCCTCTTCTTCTTTACCGTCTTCTTGGCTCTTCTCTCTGCTGCTCGTCGCTCCTCTTGTCTTTACCTTCTTCTGTGATCTTCTCTCTTCTGATCTTCTCTCTTCTGCTCCTCTTCTTCTTTTACCTTCTTCTTGGATCTTCCCGCGTCTGCCCTCCTGCTCCTGACTCGTCTCTCTGACCTCCCTCACTCGCCACCCCCTCTGTAACGCCCCTATCTTCCTATCTTTCTATCTTTCCCCCTCACTCGCCACCTCCTCTGTAACCCCCCATCTTCCTATCTTTCTACCTTTCTATCTCTCTCCCTCACTCACCTCCACCTCTGTAACCCCCCTCTCCTATCTTCCTAACTTTCCTCCTAACTTTCTTCCTAACTCCCCGCCACCCTTAACCCCCCTCCCCCATCTTTTCTCCCCTCTACCTGTCCCCCCTCCCTCCGCTTTCCCGCCGCCACCTCCTGCACGCCCCGCCCCCCCAGCTCCCATTCGTCGCCCCACTCCCGTCCCCCGCCCCCAGCTGACTCCCTCCCCCCCCCCTCCCCCTTATGGCGGCCGCTGCGCGACAGAGTTAACGACCCTTGACCCATGGGTAGGTCGCTCCCCCTGCCGCTGCAGCTCTACCAGCCCAGGCTCCTGAGACCTCCCAGCAAGCCCAGCGAAATCAAAGTAAGTACTTTCCCCACCGCCCAGCCGCTCGCCCTGCCCTGCGCTACTCACCTCCTCTCCTGCTTCTTTTCTTCATCTCTGATCTTCCTCTGTGCTCTTCATCTGTATTCTTCATCTGTACTCTTCTTTCTTCCCTGCTCCCCGTCCTGCGTGTTGTTTCTTCTGTCTTCATCTGTGTTCTTCTTCTGTGTGCTTCTTTCTCTCTCCTCTGCACCGCGACCTGCGTGTGCCTTCTTCTTCTGTGTCCTTCTTCTAGGCTCTTCTCTCCTCTGGTCCGCTTCTTTTTCACCGTCTTCTTGGCCCTTCTCACTGCTGCTCGTCGCTCCTCTTCTTCTTTTCCTTCTTCTGTGATCTTCTCTCTTCTGATCTTCCGCCCCTCTTCTTCTTTACCTTCTTCTGTGATCTTCTCTCTTCTGCTCTTCTGCTCCTCTTCTTCTTTACCGTCTTCTTGGCTCTTCTCTCTGCTGCTCGTCGCTCCTCTTCTTCTTTACCTTCATCTGTGATCTTCTCTCTTCTTATCTTCTCTCTTCTGCTCCTCTTCTTCTTTTACCTTCTTCTTGGATCTTCCCGCGTCTGCCCTCCTGCTCCTGACTCGTCTCTCTGACCTCCCTCACTCGCCACCCCCTCTGTAACGCCCCTATCTTCCTATCTTTCTATCTTTCTCCCTCACTCACCACCTCCTCTGTAACCCCCCCTATCTTCCTATCTTTCTACCCTTCTATCTCTCTCCCTCACTCACCTCCACCTCTGTAACCCCCCCTCCCCTATCTTCCTAACTTTCCTCCTAACTTTCTTCCTAACTCCCTGTAGGAGGCTGGACTGGCTTGTAGTGAGTACCAAGGGGTACTTGCACCTTGCACCAGGCCCAGTTATCCCTTATTAGTGTATAGGGTGTCTAGCAGCTTAGGCTGATAGATAATGGTAGCTTAGCAGAGCAGCTTAGGCTGAACTAGGAGACGTGTGAAGCTACTACAGTACCACTTAGTGTCATATGCACAATATCATAAGAAAACACAATACACAGTTATACTAAAAATAAAGGTACTTTATTTTTATGACAATATGCCAAAGTATCTTAGAGTGTACCCTCAGTGAGAGGATAGGAAATATACACAAGATATATATACACAATAGCAAAAATATGCAGTATAGTCTTAGAAAACAGTGCAAACAATGTATAGTTACAATAGGATGCAATGGGGAAACATAGGGATAGGGGCAACACAAACCATATACTCCAAAAGTGGAATGCGAACCACGAATGGACCCCAAACCTATGTGACCTTGTAGAGGGTCGCTGGGACTATTAGAAAATAGTGAGAGTTAGAAAAATAACCCTCCCCAAGACCCTGAAAAGTGAGTGCAAAGTGCACTAAAGTTCCCCTAAGGACAAAGAAGTCGTGTTAGAGGAATAATGCAGGAAAGACACAAACCAACAATGCAACAACTGTGGATTTCCAATCTAGGGTACCTGTGGAACAAGGGGACCAAGTCCAAAAGTCACAAGCAAGTCGGAGATGGGCAAATGCCCAGGAAATGCCAGCTGCGGGTGCAAAGAAGCTTCTACTGGTCAGAAGAAGCTGAGGTTTCTGCAGGAACAAAAAGGGCTAGAGACTTCCCCTTTGGTGGACGGATCCCACTCGCCGTGGAGAGTCGTGCAGAAGTGTTTTCCCGCCGAAAGATCGCCAACAAGCCTTACTAGCTGCAAATCATGCGGTTAGTGTTTTTGGACGCTGCTGAGGCCCAGGAGGGACCAGGAGGTCGCAAATTAGACCAACCGAGAGAGGGGACATCGAGAAAGACAAGGAGCTGTCTCTGAAGCCGGTAGCACCCAGAAAAGTGCCAGAAACAGGCACTACAAGGATGCGTGAAACGGTGCTTGCCGAAGTTGCACAAAGGAGTCCCACGTCGCCGGAGACCAACTTAGAAAGTCGTGCAATGCAGGTTAGAGTGCCGTGGACCCAGGCTTGGCTGTGCACAAAGGATTTCCACCGGAAGTGCACAGGGGCCGGAGTAGCTGCAAAGTCGCGGTTCCCAGCAATGCAGCCCAGCGAGGTGAGGCAAGGACTTACCTCCACCAAACGTGGACTGAAGAGTCACTGGACTGTGGGGGTCACTTGGACAGAGTCGCTGGATTCGAGGGACCTCGCTCGTCGTGCTGAGAGGAGACCCAAGGGACCGGTAATGCAGCTTTTTGGTGCCTGCGGTTGCAGGGGGAAGATTCCGTCGACCCACGGGAGATTTCTTCGGAGCTTCTGGTGCAGAGAGGAGGCAGACTACCCCCACAGCATGCACAAGCAGGAAAACAGTCGAGAAGGCGGCAGGATCAGCATTACAGAGTTGCAGTAGTCGTCTTTGCTACTATGTTGCAGGTTTGCAGGCTTCCAGCGCGGTCAGCAGTCGATTCCTTGGCAGAAGGTGAAGAGAGAGATGCAGAGGAACTCGGATGAGCTCTTGCATTCGTTATCTAAAGTTTCCCCAGAGACAGAGACCCTAAATAGCCAGAAAAGAGGGTTTGGCTACCTAGGAGAGAGGATAGGCTACTAACACCTGAAGGAGCCTATCAGAAGGAGTCTCTGACGTCACCTGGTGGCACTGGCCACTCAGAGCAGTCCAGTGTGCCAGCAGCACCTCTGTTTCCAAGATGGCAGAGGTCTGGAGCACACTGGAGGAGCTCTGGACACCTCCCAGGGGTGGTCACTCCCCTTTCCTTTGTCCAGTTTCGCGCCAGAGCAGGGCTAAGGGGTCCCCTGAACTGGTGTAGACTGGCTTATGCAGAATTGGGCACATCTGTGCCCAACAAAGCATTTACAGAGGCTGGGGTAGGCTACTCCTCCCCTGCCTTCACACCATTTTCCAAAGGGAGAGGGTGTCACACCCTCTCTCAGAGGAAGTTCTTTGTTCTGCCATCCTGGGCCAGGCCTGGCTGGACCCCAGGAGGGCAGATGCCTGTCTGAGGGGTTGGCAGCAGCAGCAGCTGCAGTGAAACCCCAGGAAGGGCAGTTTGGCAGTACCAGGGTCTGTGCTACAGACCACTGGGATCATGGGATTGTGCCAACTATGCCAGGATGGCATAGAGGGGGCAATTCCATGATCATAGACATGTTACATGGCCATATTCGGAGTTACCATTGTGAAGCTACATATAGGTAGTGACCTATATGTAGTGCACGCGTGTAATGGTGTCCCCGCACTCACAAAGTTCAGGGAATTGGCTCTGAACAATGTGGGGGCACCTTGGCTAGTGCCAGGGTGCCCTCACACTAAGTAACTTTGCACCTAACCTTTACCAGGTAAAGGTTAGACATATAGATGACTTATAAGTTACTTAAGTGCAGTGTAAAATGGCTGTGAAATAACGTGGACGTTATTTCACTCAGGCTGCAGTGGCAGGCCTGTGTAAGAATTGTCAGAGCTCCCTATGGGTGGCAAAAGAAATGCTGCAGCCCATAGGGATCTCCTGGAACCCCAATACCCTGGGTACCTCAGTACCATATACTAGGGAATTATAAGGGTGTTCCAGTAAGCCAATGTAAATTGGTAAAAATGGTCACTAGCCTGTCAGTGACAATTTGGAAAGAAATGAGAGAGCATAACCACTGAGGTTCTGATTAGCAGAGCCTCAGTGAGACAGTTAGTCACTACACAGGTAACACATTCAGGCACACTTATGAGCACTGGGGCCCTGGGTTACCAGGGTCCCAGTGACACATACAACTAAAACAACATATATACAGTGAAAAATGGGGGTAACATGCCAGGCAAGATGGTACTTTCCTACACAACCCCCCCCCAAACGAAGGACAATAAGACTAGCCATGACCTGATGAATCTTCATTGTCTAAGTGGAAATATCTGGAGAGTCCATCTGCATTGGAGTGGCTACTCCCAGGTCTATGTTCCACTGTATAGTCCATTCCCTGTAGGGATATGGACCACCTCAACAATTTAGGATTTTCACCTTTCATTTGTTTTAGCCAAAGTAGAGGTTTGTGGTCTGTCTGAACAATGAAGTGAGTGCCAAACAGGTATGGCCTCAACTTCTTCAGAGCCCAGACCACAGCAAAGGCCTCCCTCTCAATGGCAGACCAACGCTTTTCTCTAGGGGTCAACCTCCTACTAATAAAAGCAACAGGTTGATCCTGGCCCTCAGAATTAAGTTGTGAAAGGACTGCCCCTACTCCTAATTCAGATGCATCAGTTTGGACATAGAATTTTTTAGAGTAACAAGGGCTTTTCAGGACAGGTGCAGAGCACATGGCCTGCTTCAGCTCCTCAAAAGCTTTCTGACAGTTTGCTGTCCATAATACATTTTTAGGCATTTTCTTGGATGTGAGGTCATTAAGAGGGGCTGCAATGGAGCCATAGTTCTTAATGAACCTCCTGTAATACCCAGTGAGGCCTAGGAAGGCTCTCACCTGGGTCTGAGTGGTAGGGGGAACCCAATCAATAATTGTTTGGATTTTCCCCTGAAGTGGTGCAATCTGTTCCCCACCAACAAGGTGTCCCAGATAAACCACCTTACCCTGCTCTATCTGGCACTTTGAAGCCTTGATAGTGAGGCCTGCCTTTTGCAGGGCCTCCAAAACTTTCCATAGGTGGACCAGGTGATCATCCCAGCTGGAGCTAAAGACAGCTATATCGTCCAGATATGCTGCACTGAAAGCTTCCAGCCCTTGCAGGACTGTGTTCACCAACCTCTGAAAAGTGGCAGGTGCATTTTTCAAACCAAAAGGCATTACAGTAAACTGGTAATGTCCTCCAATGGTAGAAAATGCAGTCTTAGGTTTAGCATCTTCTGACAATTTGATCTGCCAATACCCTGCAGTCAAATCAAAAGTGCTTAGATACTTGGCAGATGCCAGTGTATCTATGAGCTCATCTGCCCTGGGTATAGGGTGAGCATCAGTTTTGGTTACCAAGTTGAGACCTCTATAGTCTACACAAAACCGCATTTCCTTCTTTCCATCTTTGGAATGGGGTTTTGGTACCAGTACCACAGGAGAAGCCCATGGACTGTCAGAGTGCTCAACCACTCCTAGTTCTAACATTTTCTGGACCTCTTGCTTTATGCAGTCCCTGACATGGTCAGGCTGCCTATAGATCTTACTTTTGACAGGTAAACTGTCTCCAGTATCTATAGTGTGCTCACACCAAGAAGTGGTACCTGGCACAGTAGAGAAGAGTTCAGAGAATTGATCTAGGAGATTTATGCAATTGTCTTTCTGCTCAGCAGTAAGACAATCAGCCAAAACTACACCTTCCACAAGAGCATCTTGATCTGTGGAAGAGAAGAGATCAGGTAGAGGATCACTGTCTTCTTCCTGTCCCTCATCAGTTGCCATGAGCAGGGTGAGATCAGCCCTGTCATAGTAGGGTTTCAGGCGGTTGACATGGAGCACCCTAAGGGGACTCCTGGCAGTGCCTAAGTCAACTAAATAGGTGACTTCTCCCTTCTTTTCAACAATTGTGTGGGGACCACTCCATTTATCTTGGAGTGCTCTTGGGGCCACAGGCTCCAAGACCCACACTTTCTGCCCTGGTTGGTACTGAACCAAAACAGCCTTCTGATCATGCCATTGCTTCTGGAGCTCTTGGCTGGCCTGAAGGTTTTTACTGGCCTTTTTCATGTATTCAGCCATCCTTGATCTGAGGCCAAGTACATAATCCACAATATCCTGCTTGGGAGCTTTTAAAGGTTGTTCCCAACCCTCCTTTACAAGTGTGAGTGGACCCCTAACAGGGTGTCCAAAAAGAAGTTCAAAGGGGCTGAAGCCCACTCCTTTCTGGGGTACCTCCCTGTAGGCAAAAAGGAGGCATGGTAGAAGGATATCCCATCTCCTGCAGAGTTTTTCAGGGAGACCCATAATCATGCCTTTGAGAGTTTTATTAAATCTCTCCACCAGTCCATTTGTTTGTGGATGATAGGGTGTTGTGAACTTGTACGTTACACCACACTCCTTCCACATGGCCTTTAAGTATGCAGACATGAAATTGCTTCCCCTGTCTGATACTACTTCCTTTGGGAAGCCCACCCTGGAAAATATTCCCAGGAGGGCCTTTGCCACTGCAGGAGCTGTAGTGGTCCTTAAAGGAATAGCTTCAGGATATCTTGTGGCATGGTCCACTACCACCAAGATAAACCTATTGCCTGAAGCAGTAGGAGGGTCAAGGGGGCCAACTATGTCAACCCCTACCCTCTCAAAGGGAACCCCAACCACAGGCAGTGGGATAAGGGGTGCCTTTGGGGTGCCACCTGTCTTGCCACTGGCTTGACAGGTTTCACAGGACTTACAAAATTCCTTTGTGTCCTCAGACATCCTAGGCCAATGAAACAATGGAACCAATCTGTCCCAAGTTTTCATTTGACCCAGGTGCCCAGCTAGGGGAATGTCATGTGCCAGTGTTAGGAGGAACTTTCTGTACTCCTGAGGAATCACTAATCTCCTGGCAGCTCCAGGTTTAGGATCCCTATGCTCATTGTACAAGAGGTTGTCCTCCCAGTAAACTCTGTGAGAGTCACTGACATCCCCATTAGCCTGTTTGACAGCTTGCTGTCTGAGACCCTCTAATGTGGGACAGGTTTGCTGTGCCACACTCAGCTCCTCTCTGGCAGGCCCCCCTTCACCCAAAAGCTCAGCAGTGTCTGCTTCCAGCTCCTCTGGTGTAGGTTCTGCACAGGGAGGGAATTCTTCTTCCTCAGAAGTTGAATCCACTGTAGAGGGAGGGATAGTAGGAAGTGGTTTGCTTCTACTAGCCCTAGCTTTAGGGAGCACTTGGTCCATTGTTCCAGGATCCAAGCTTCCCTGTCCTTTTTGCTTTTTGGCCTGAGCCCTTGTTAAAGCAAAAATATGCCCTGGGATGCCCAGCATTGCTGCATGGGCCTCCAACTCCACATCTGACCAAGCTGATGTCTCCAAATCATTCCCTAGTAGACAGTCTACAGGTAATTCTGAAGCTACCACAACTTTCTTTGGACCAGTTACCCCCCCCCAGTTGAGATTTACAACAGCCATGGGGTGGCTTTGTGTTATGTTGTGAGCATCGGTTACTTGGTACTGGTGTCCAAGTATGTGTTGTTCAGGGTGCACCAGTTTCTCAATCACCATTGTGACACTGGCACCTGTGTCCCTGTAGGCCTGGACCTCAACACCATTTATTAGGGGTAGTTGCTTGTACTTCTCCAAGTTATGGGGGCAAGCAACCAAAGTGGCTAAATCAATCGCCCCTTCAGAGACTAAAGTAGCCTCTGTGGTCTCCCTAATCAGACCTACCCCAACTAAGTTACCAATAGTGAGCCCAGCTACTCCCTTGGATTGGCTATTAGTAGGTTTGCTCCCACCACCACTGCTATTAGTAGGGACACTAGGTGTAGCAGTAGGGGTTGTAGTGGTAGGAGCAGTGGTGCCTTTCTTTGGACAACTGGGATCTGTTGTCCAATGGCCTTTTATTTTACATAAATAGCACCATGGTTTCTTTTCCTTGTTCTGATTAAAGGAGGATTTGGACCCACCACCCCCACCAGAGTGTTTTTGTGGGCCTGATGAAGACTCATTTTTAGATTTGTCCCCACCCTTGTCTGAAGACTTACCATCCTTCTTTTTGTTGCCATCTTTGTCACCCCCTGTATGAACTTTTCTGTTCACTCTTGTTCTGACCCATTTGTCTGCCTTCTTTCCCAATTCTTGGGGAGAGGTCAGATCAGAGTCCACCAAGTACTGGTGCAACAAATCAGACACACAATTATTAAGAATATGCTCTCTCAGGATTAAGTTATACAGGCTGTCATAATCAGTAACTTTACTGCCATGTAACCACCCCTCCAAGGCCTTCACTTAATGGTCAATGAAATCAACCCAGTCTTGTGAAGACTCCTTTTTGGTCTCTCTGAACTTTATCCTGTACTGTTCAGTGGTTAAGCCATAACCATCCAGGAGTGCATTCTTAAGAACTTGGAAATTATTAGCATCATTTTCTTTCACAGTAAGGAGCCTATCCCTACCTTTTCCACTAAATGATAGCCATAGGATAGCAGCCCACTGCCTTTGAGGGACATCCTGTACAACACAGGCCCTCTCAAGTGCAGCAAACCACTTGTTAATGTCATCCCCCTCCTTATAAGGGGGAACTATCTTGTGCAGATTCCTGGAATCATGCTCTTTTGCAGGATGACTATGGGGAATACTGCTGCTGCCACCATGGGTATCTAAACCCAACTTCTGTCTTTCCTTCTCTAATTCAAAAGACTGTCTATCCAAATCCAGCTGTTGCTTTTTAAGCTTCAGTCTGGTTTGTTCCACCCTCAACTTATTGAGTTCCCTCTCTAACATTCTGTCATCAGGGTTGGTGGGAGGGACATTCCTAGAAACAGAGCTATGATGGGAATGAACAGAAGGAGACCTGTCCCTTACAGAAGCCACCCTAACAGCTTGGTTAACAGAAACATTACTACCAGTATGGTGAGAATAAATGCTTTTGCTATGATGTGAGACAACACTATTTATATGGTGTGGCTCATCATCATTACCAACTATGCTAGACTGTCTAGTAATGGGCAGGCTAGGAAGTTTCTTTCCTGAATCTTTTCCTGGGGGAGTCCCTGAATCAGATTGGGAACTATTAGGTACTTTTTCAACAGATGAGGCACCTATGGCCTTATCCTGTTCTCTAAGCATGTTAAGTAACAGTTCCAAGGAAGGATTTTTCCCTACACTCAAACCTCTCTCTATACAGAGACTCCTTGCTCTTTTCCAGCTAAGGTTGTCATATGCAAGTTTGGACAGATCAACATTTTGGCCTGTGCCAGACATTTTTAGAGAGAGTTAAAGTGATAGAAAAAGAGAAAAAAGTTTTCAGAACTTTTTGGAAAGACAGAAAAAAACTTTTTAAACTTTTAAGAACTTTTTGAAAGTTTAGAAGTACTTTTCAGCACTTAGAAAAGAGTGAAAAGAGGAAATGCAAAACTTTTTGGCTATGTGTATATACACTGACCTTGTTTTGTATATTTTTCTCTTATGAAAAGTACAATGACAAGAGTGGTAAGTAGTCTCAAGCACTTATCCCACCACTGCACAACCAATGTAGGAGGCTGGACTGGCTTGTAGTGAGTACCAAGGGGTACTTGCACCTTGCACCAGGCCCAGTTATCCCTTATTAGTGTATAGGGTGTCTAGCAGCTTAGGCTGATAGATAATGGTAGCTTAGCAGAGCAGCTTAGGCTGAACTAGGAGACGTGTGAAGCTACTACAGTACCACTTAGTGTCATATGCACAATATCATAAGAAAACACAATACACAGTTTTACTAAAAATAAAGGTACTTTATTTTTATGACAATATGCCAAAGTATCTTAGAGTGTACCCTCAGTGAGAGGATAGGAAATATACACAAGATATATATACACAATAGCAAAAATATGCAGTATAGTCTTAGAAAACAGTGCAAACAATGTATAGTTACAATAGGATGCAATGGGGAAACATAGGGATAGGGGCAACACAAACCATATACTCCAAAAGTGGAATGCGAACCACGAATGGACCCCAAACCTATGTGACCTTATAGAGGGTCGCTGGGACTATTAGAAAATAGTGAGAGTTAGAAAAATAACCCTCCCCAAGACCCTGAAAAGTGAGTGCAAAGTGCACTAAAGTTCCCCTAAGGACAAAGAAGTCGTGTTAGAGGAATAATGCAGGAAAGACACAAACCAACAATGCAACAACTGTGGATTTCCAATCTAGGGTACCTGTGGAACAAGGGGACCAAGTCCAAAAGTCACAAGCAAGTCGGAGATGGGCAAATGCCCAGGAAATGCCAGCTGCGGGTGCAAAGAAGCTTCTACTGGTCAGAAGAAGCTGAGGTTTTTGCAGGAACGAAAAGGGCTAGAGACTTCCCCTTTGGTGGACGGATCCCTCTCGCCGTGGAGAGTCGTGCAGAAGTGTTTTCCCGCCGAAAGAATGCCAACAAGCCTTGCTAGCTGCAAATCGTGCGGTTAACGTTTTTGGACGCTGCTGAGGCCCAGGAGGGACCAGGAGGTCGCAAATTGGACCAACCAAGAGAGGGGACGTCGAGCAAGACAAGGAGCCCTCTCTGAAGCCGGTAGCACCCGGAGAAGTGCCAGAAACAGGCACTACAAGGATGCGTGAAACAGTGCTCGCCGAAGTTGCACAAAGGAGTCCCACGTCGCCGGAGACCAACTTAGAAAGTCGTGCAATGCAGGTTAGAGTGCCGTGGACCCAGGCTTGGCTGTGCACAAAGGATTTCCGCCGGAAGTGCACAGGGGCCAGAGTAGCTGCAAAGTCGCGGTTCCCAGCAATGCAGCCCAGCGAGGTGAGGCAAGGACTTACCTCCACCAAACGTGGACTGAAGAGTCACTGGACTGTGGGGGTCACTTGGACAGAGTCGCTGGATTCGAGGGACCTCGCTCGTCGTGCTGAGAGGAGACCCAAGGGACCGGTAATGCAGCTTTTTGGTGCCTGCGGTTGCAGGGGGAAGATTCCGTCGACCCACGGGAGATTTCTTCGGAGCTTCTGGTGCAGAGAGGAGGCAGACTACCCCCACAGCATGCACAAGCAGGAAAACAGTCGAGAAGGCGGCAGGATCAGCGTTACAGAGTTGCAGTAGTCGTCTTTGCTACTATGTTGCAGGTTTGCAGGCTTCCAGCGCGGTCAGCAGTCGATTCCTTGGCAGAAGGTGAAGAGAGAGATGCAGAGGAACTCGGATGAGCTCTTGCATTCGTTATCTAAAGTTTCCCCAGAGACAGAGACCCTAAATAGCCAGAAAAGAGGGTTTGGCTACCTAGGAGAGAGAATAGGCTACTAACACCTGAAGGAGCCTATCAGAAGGAGTCTCTGACGTCACCTGGTGGCAATGGCCACTCAGAGCAGTCCAGTGTGCCAGCAGCACCTCTGTTTCCAAGATGGCACAGGTCTGGAGCACACTGGAGGAGCTCTGGACACCTCCCAGGGGAGGTGCAGGTCAGGGGAGTGGTCACTCCCCTTTCCTTTGTCCAGTTTCGCGCTAGAGCAGGGCTAAGGGGTCCCCTGAACCGGTGTAGACTGGCTTATGCAGAATTGGGCACATCTGTGCCCAACAAAGCATTTCCAGAGGCTGGGGGAGGCTACTCCTCCCCTGCCTTCACACCATTTTCCAAAGGGAGAGGGTGTCACACCGTCTCTCAGAGGAAGTTCTTTGTTCTGCCATCCTGGGCCAGGCCTGGCTGGACCCCAGGAGGGCAGATGCCTGTCTGAGGGGTTGGCAGCAGCAGCAGCTGCAGTGAAACCCCAGGAAGGGCAGTTTGGCAGTACCAGGGTCTGTGCTAGAGACCACTGGGATCATGGGATTGTGCCAACTATGCCAGGATGGCATAGAGGGGGCAATTCCATGATCATAGACATGTTACATGGCCATATTCGGAGTTACCATTGTGAAGCTACATATAGGTAGTGACCTATATGTAGTGCACGCGTGTAATGGTGTCCCCGCACTCACAAAGTTCAGGGAATTGGCTCTGAACAATGTGGGGGCACCTTGGCTAGTGCCAGGGTGCCCTCACACTAAGTAACTTTGCACCTAACCTTTACCAGGTAAAGGTTAGACATATAGGTGACTTATAAGTTACTTAAGTGCAGTGTAAAATGGCTGTGAAATAACGTGGACGTTATTTCACTCAGGCTGCAGTGGCAGGCCTGTGTAAGAATTGTCAGAGCTCCCTATGGGTGGCAAAAGAAATGCTGCAGCCCATAGGGATCTCCTGGAACCCCAATACCCTGGGTACCTCAGTACCATATACTAGGGAATTATAAGGGTGTTCCAGTAAGCCAATGTAAATTGGTAAAAATGGTCACTAGCCTGTCAGTGACAATTTGGAAAGAAATGAGAGAGCATAACCACTGAGGTTCTGATTAGCAGAGCCTCAGTGAGACAGTTAGTCACTACACAGGTAACACATTCAGGCACACTTATGAGCACTGGGGCCCTGGGTTACCAGGGTCCCAGTGACACATACAACTAAAACAACATATATACAGTGAAAAATGGGGGTAACATGCCAGGCAAGATGGTACTTTCCTACACTCCCCCTCCCCCATCTTTTCTCCCCTCTACCTGTCCCCCCTCCCTCGGCTTTCCCGCCGCCACCTCCTGCACGCCCCCGCCCCCCCAGCTCCCATTCGTCGCCCCACTCCCGTCCCCCGCCCCCAGCTGACCCCTCTCCCTCTTATGGCGGCCCTGCGCGACAGAGTTAGCGACCCTTGACCCAAGGGTAGGTCGCTCCCCCTGCCGCTGCAGCTCCACCAGCCCAGGCTCCTGAGACCTCCTAGCAAGCCCAGCGAAATCACAGTAAGTACCCCCCCCACCGCCCAGCCCCTCGCCCTGCCCAGCGCTACTCACCTCCTCTCCTGCTTCTTTTCTTCATCTCTGATCTTCCTCTGTGCTCTTCATCTGTACTCTTCTTTCTTCCCTGCTCCCCGTCCTGCGTGTTGTTTCTTCTGTCTTCATCTGTGTTCTTCTTCTGTGTGCTTCTTTCTCTCTCCTCTGCACCGCGACCAACGTGTGCCTTCTTTTTCTGTGTCCTTCTTCTAGGCTCTTCTCTCCTCTGCTCCGCTTCTTTTTCACCGTCTTCTTGGCTCTTCTCACTGCTGCTCGTCGCTTCTCTTCTTCTTTTCCTTCTTCTGTGATCTTCTGTCTTCTGCTCTTCTTCTTCTTTACCGTCTTCTTGGCTCTTCTCTCTGTTGCTCGTCGCTCCTCTTCTTCTTTACCTTCTTCTGTGATCTTCTCTCTTCTGATCTTCTGCCCCTCTTCTTCTTTACCTTCTTCTGTGATCTTCTCACTTCTGCTCCTCTTCTTCTTTACCGTCTTCTTGGCTCTTCTCTCTGCTGCTCGTTGCTCCTCTTCTTCTTTACCTTCTTCTGTGATCTTCTCTCTTCTGATCTTCTCTTTTCTGCTCCTCTTCTTCTTTTACCTTCTTGTTGGATCTTCCCGCGTCTGCCCTCCTGCTCCTGACTCGTCTCTCTGACCTCCCTCACTCGCCACCCCCTCTGTAACGCCCCTATCTTCCTATCTTTCTCCCTCACTCGCCACCTCCTCTGTAACCCCCCCTATCTTCCTATCTTTCTACCCTTCTATCTCTCTCCCTCACTCACCTCCACCTCTGTAACCCCCCTCCCCTATCTTCCTAACTTTCCTCCTAACTTTCTTCCTAACTCCCCGCCACCCTTAACCCCTCCTCCCCCATCTTTTCTCCCCTCTACCTGTCCCCCCTCCCTCCGCTTTCCCGCCGCCACCTCCTGCACGCCCCGCCCCCCCAGCTCCCATTCGTCGCCCCACTCCTGTCCCCCGCCCCCAGCTGACCCCTCCCCCCTCTCCCTCTTATGGCGCCCGCTGCGCGACAGAGTTAGCGACCCTTGACCCAAGGGTAGGTCGCTCCCCCTGCCGCTGCAGCTCCACCAGCCCAGGCTCCTGAGACCTCCTAGCAAGCCCAGCGAAATCACAGTAAGTACCCCCCCCCACCGCCCAGCTCCTCGCCCTGCCCCGCGCTACTCACCTCCTCTCCTGCTTCTTTTCTTCATCTCTGATCTTCCTCTGTGCTCTTCATCTGTATTCTTCATCTGTACTCTTCTTTCTTCCCTGCTCCCCGTGCTGCGTGTTATTTCTTCTGTCTTCATCTGTGTTCTTCTTCTGTGTGCTTCTTTCTCTCTCCTCTGCACCGCGACCTGCGTGTGCCTTCTTCTTCTGTGTCCTTCTTCGAGGCTCTTCTCTCCTCTGCTCCGCTTCTTTTTCACCGTCTTCTTGGCTCTTCTCACTGCTGCTCGTCGCTCCTCTTCTTCTTTTCCTTCTTCTGTGATCTTCTCTCTTCTGCTCTTCTGCTCCTCTTCTTCTTTACCGTCTTCTTGGCTCTTTTCTCTGCTGCTCGTCGCTCCTCTTCTTCTTTACCTTCTTCTGTGATCTTCTCTCTTCTGATCTTCCACCCCTCTTCTTTATTACCTTCTTCTGTGATCTTCTCTCCTCTGCTCTTCTGCTCCTCTTCTTCTTTTTCGTCTTCTTGGCTCTTCTCTCTGCTGCTCGTCGCTCCTCTTCTTCTTTACCTTCTTCTGTGATCTTCTCTCTTCTGATCTTCTCTCTTCTGCTCCTCTTCTTCTTTTACCTTCTTCTTGGATATTCCCGCGTCTGCCCTCCTGCTCCTGACTCGTCTCTCTGACCTCCTTCACTCGCCACCCCCTCTGTAACGCCCCTATCTTCCTATCTTTCTATCTTTCTCCCTCACTCGCCACCTCCTCTGTAACGCCCCCTATCTTTCTATCTTTCTACCCTTCTATCTCTCTCCCTCACTCACCTCCACCTCTGTAACCCCCCTCCCCTATCTTCCTAACTTTCCTCCTAACTTTCTTCCTAACTCCCCGCCACCCTTAACCCCCCTCTCCCATCTTTTCTCCCTTCTACCTGTCCCCCCTTCCTCCGCTTTCCCGCCGCCACCTCCTGCTCGCCCCCGCCACCCGAGCTCTCATTCGTCGCCCCACTCCCGTCCCCCGCCCCCAGCTGACCCCTCCCCCTCCTCCTCCCCCTCTTATGGCGGCCGCTGCGCGACAGAGTTAGCGACCCTTGACCCAAGGGTAGGTCGCTCCCCCTGCTGCTGCAGCTCCACCAGCCCAGGCTCCTGAGACCTCCTAGCAAGCCCAGCGCAATCACAGTAAGTACCCCCCCCCCCCCACCGCCCAGCCCCTCGCCCTGCCCCGCGCTACTCACCTCCTCTCCTGCTTCTTTTCTTCATCTCTGATCTTCCTCTGTGCTCTTCATCTGTATTCTTCATCTGTACTCTTCTTTCTTCCCTGCTCCCCGTCCTGCGTGTTGTTTCTTCTGTCTTCATCTGTGCTCTTCTTCTGTGTGCTTCTTTCTCTCTTCTCTGCTCCGTGACCTGCGTGTGCCTTCTTCTTCTGTGTCCTTCTTCTAGGCTCTTCTCTCCTCTGCTCCGCTTCTTTTTCACAGTCTTCTTGGCTCTTCTCACTGCTGCTCGTCACTCTTCTTCTTCTTTTCCTTCTTCTGTGATCTTCTCTCTTCTGCTCTTCTGCTCCTCTTCTTCTTTACCGTCTTGTTGGCTCTTCTCTCTGCTGCTCGACGCTCCTCTTCTTCTTCACCTTCTTCTGTGATCTTCTCTCTTCTGATCTTCCGTCCCTCTTCTTCTTTACCTTCTTCTGTGATCTTCTCTCTTCTGCTCCTCTTCTTCTTTACCGTCTTCTTGGCTCTTCTCTCTGCTGCTCGTCGCTCCTCTTCTCCTTTACCTTCTTCTGTGATCTAATCTCTTCTGATCTTCTCTCTTCTGCTCCTCTTCTTCTTTTACCTTCTTCTTGGATCTTCCCGCGTCTGCCCTCCTGCTCCTGACTCGTCTCTCTGACCTCCCTCACTCGCCAACCCTCTGTAACGCCCCTATCTTCCTATCTTTCTCCCTCACTCGCCACCTCTTCTGTAACCCCCCCTATCTTCCTATCTTTCTACCCTTCTATCTCTCTCCCTCACTCACCTCCACCTCTGTAACCCCCCCTCCCCTATCTTCCTAACTTTCCTCCTAACTTTCTTCCTAACTCCCCGCCACCCTTAACCCCCCTCCCCCATCTTTTCTCCCCTCTACCTGTCCCCCCTCCCTCCGCTTTCCCGCCGCCACCTCCTGCACGCCCCGCCCCCCCAGCTCCCATTCGTCGCCCCACTCCCGTCCCCCGCCCCCAGCTGACCCCTCCCCCCCCCTCTCCCTCTTATGGCCGTCGCTGCGCGACAGAGTTAACGACCCTTGACCCAAAGGTAGGTCGCTCCCCCTGCCGCTCCACCAGCCCAGGCTCCTGAGACCTCGTAGCAAGCCCAGCGAAATCACAGTAAGTACCCCCCCACCGCCCAGCCCCTCGCCCTGCCCCGCGCTACTCACCTCCTCTCCTGCTTCTTTTCTTCATCTCTGATCTTCCTCTGTGCTCTTCATCTGTATTCTTCATCTGTACTCTTCTTTCTTCCCTGCTCCCCGTCCTGCGTGTTGTTTCTTCTGTCTTCATCTGTGTTCTTCTTCTGTGTGCTTCTTTCTCTCTACTCTGCACCGCGACGTGCGTGTGCCTTCTTCTTCTATGTCCTTCTTCTAGGCTCTTCTCTCCTCTGCTCCGCTTCTTTTTCACGTCTTCTTGGCTCTTCTCACTGCTGCTCGTCGCTACTCTTCTTCTTTACCTTCTTCTGTGATCTTCTCTCTTCTGATCTTCCGCCCCTCTTCTTCTTTACCTTCTTCTGTGATCTTCTCTCTTCTGCTCCTCTTCTTCTTTACCGTCTTCTTGGCTCTTCTCTCTGCTGCTCGTCGCTCCTCTTCTTCTTTACCTTCATCTGTGATCTTCTCTCTTCTTATCTTCTCTCTTCTGCTCCTCTTCTTCTTTTACCTTCTTCTTGGATCTTCCCGCGTCTGCCCTCCTGCTCCTGACTCGTCTCTCTGACCTCCCTCACTCGCCACCCCCTCTGAAACGCCCCTATCTTCCTATCTTTCTATCTTTCTCCCTCACTCACCACCTCCTCTGTAACCCCCCCTATCTTCCTATCTTTCTTCCCTTCTATCTCTCTCCCTCACTCACCTCCACCTCTGTAACCCCCCCTCCCCTATCTTCCTAACTTTCCTCCTAACTTTCTTCCTAACTCCCTGTAGGAGGCTGGACTGGCTTGTAGTGAGTACCAAGGGGTACTTGCACCTTGCACCAGGCCCAGTTATCCCTTATTAGTGTATAGGGTGTCTAGCAGCTTAGGCTGATAGATAATGGTAGCTTAGCAGAGCAGCTTAGGCTGAACTATGAGACGTGTGAAGCTACTACCGTACCACTTAGTGTCATATGCACAATATCATAAGAAAACACAATACACAGTTATACTAAAAATAAAGGTACTTTATTTTTATGACAATATGCCAAAGTATCTTAGAGTGTACCCTCAGTGAGAGGATAGGAAATATACACAAGATATATATACACAATAGCAAAAATATGCAATATAGTCTTAGAAAACAGTGCAAACAATGTATAGTTACAATAGGATGCAATGGGGAAACATAGGGATAGGGGCAACACAAACCATATACTCCAAAAGTGGAATGCGAACCACGAATGGACCCCAAACCTATGTGACCTTGTAGAGGGTCGCTGGGACTATTAGAAAATAGTGAGAGTTAGAAAAATAACCCTCCCCAAGACCCTGAAAAGTGAGTGCAAAGTGCACTAAAGTTCCCCTAAGGACAAAGAAGTCGTGTTAGAGGAATAATGCAGGAAAGACACAAACCAACAATGCAACAACTGTGGATTTCCAATCTAGGGTACCTGTGGAACAAGGGGACCAAGTCCAAAAGTCACAAGCAAGTCGGAGATGGGCAAATGCCCAGGAAATGCCAGCTGCGGGTGCAAAGAAGCTTCTACTGGTCAGAAGAAGCTGAGGTTTCTGCAGGAACGAAGAGGGTTAGAGACTTCCCCTTTGGTGGACGGATCCCTCTTGCCGTGGGGAGTCGTGCAGAAGTGTTTTCCCGCCGAAAGAATGCCAACAAGCCTTGCTAGCTGCAAATCATGCGGTTAACGTTTTTGGACGCTGCTGAGGCCCAAGAGGGACCAGGAGGTCTCAAATTGGACCAACCAAGAGAGGGGACATCGAGCAAGACAAAGAGCCCTCTCTGAAGCCGGTAGCACCCGGAGAAGTGCCAGAAACAGGCACTACGAGGATGCGTGAAATGGTGCTCGCCGAAGTTGCACAAAGGAGTCCCACGTCGCCGGAGACCAACTTAGAAAGTCGTGCAATGCAGGTTAGAGTGCCGTGGACCCAGGCTTGGCTGTGCACAAAGGATTTCCGCCGGAAGTGCACAGGGGCCGGAGTAGCTGCAAAGTCGCGGTTCCCAGCAATGCAGCCCAGCGAGGTGAGGCAAGGACTTACCTCCACCAAACTTGGACTGAAGAGTCACTGGACTGTGGGGGTCACTTGGACAGAGTCTCTGGATTCGAGGGACCTCGCTCGTCGTGCTGAGAGGAGACCCAAGGGACCGGTAATGCAGCTTTTTGGTGC
Organism: Pleurodeles waltl; assembly: GCF_031143425.1. Lineage (NCBI taxonomy): Eukaryota > Metazoa > Chordata > Amphibia > Caudata > Salamandridae > Pleurodeles > Pleurodeles waltl. The sequence continues at coordinate 352,009,117 of NC_090440.1, forward strand.
CTGCGGTTGCAGGGGGAAGATTCCGTCGACCCACGGGAGATTTCTTCGGAGCTTCTGGTGCAGAGAGGAGGCAGACTACCCCCACAGCATGCACAAGCAGGAAAACAGTCGAGAAGGCGGCAGGATCAGTGTTACAGAGTTGCAGTAGTCGTCTTTGCTACTATGTTGCAGGTTTGCAGGCTTCCAGCGCGGTCAGCAGTCGATTCCTTGGCAGAAGGTGAAGAGAGAGATGCAGAGGAACTCGGATGAGCTCTTGCATTCGTTATCTAAAGTTTCCCCAGAGACAGAGACCCTAAATAGCCAGAAAAGAGGGTTTGGCTACCTAGGAGAGAGGATAGGCTACTAACACCTGAAGGAGCCTATCAGAAGGAGTCTCTGACGTCACCTGGTGGCACTGGCCACTCAGAGCAGTCCAGTGTGCCAGCAGCACCTCTGTTTCCAAGATGGCAGAGGTCTGGAGCACACTGGAGGAGCTCTGGACACCTCCCAGGGGAGGTGCAGGTCAGGGGAGTGGTCACTCCCCTTTCCTTTGTCCAGTTTCGCGCTAGAGCAGGGCTAAGGGGTCCCCTGAACCGGTGTAGACTGGCTTATGCAGAATTGGGCACATCTGTGCCCAACAAAGCATTTCCAGAGGCTGGGGTAGGCTACTCCTCCCCTGCCTTCACACCATTTTCCAAAGGGAGAGGGTGTCACACCCTCTCTCAGAGGAAGTTCTTTGTTCTGCCATCCTGGGCCAGGCCTGGCTGGACCCCAGGAGGGCAGATGCCTGTCTGAGGGGTTGGCAGCAGCAGCAGCTGCAGTGAAACCCCAGGAAGGGCAGTTTGGCAGTACCAGGGTCTGTGCTACAGACCACTGGGATCATGGGATTGTGCCAACTATGCCAGGATGGCATAGAGGGGGCAATTCCATGATCATAGACATGTTACATGGCCATATTCGGAGTTACCATTGTGAAGCTACATATAGGTAGTGACCTATATGTAGTGCACGCGTGTAATGGTGTCCCCGCACTCACAAAGTTCAGGGAATTGGCTCTGAACAATGTGGGGGCACCTTGGCTAGTGCCAGGGTGCCCTCACACTAAGTAACTTTGCACCTAACCTTTACCAGGTAAAGGTTAGACATATAGATGACTTATAAGTTACTTAAGTGCAGTGTAAAATGGCTGTGAAATAACGTGGACGTTATTTCACTCAGGCTGCAGTGGCAGGCCTGTGTAAGAATTGTCAGAGCTCCCTATGGGTGGCAAAAGAAATGCTACAGCCCATAGGGATCTCCTGGAACCCCAATACCCTGGGTACCTCAGTACCATATACTAGGGAATTATAAGTGTGTTCCAGTAAGCCAATGTAAATTGGTAAAAATGGTCACTAGCCTGTCAGTGACAATTTGGAAAGAAATGAGAGAGTATAACCACTGAGGTTCTGATTAGCAGAGCCTCAGTGAGACAGTTAGTCACTACACAGGTAACACATTCAGGCACACTTATGAGCACTGGGGCCCTGGGTTACCAGGGTCCCAGTGACACATACAACTAAAACAACATATATACAGTGAAAAATGGGGGTAACATGCCAGGCAAGATGGTACTTTCCTACACAACCCCCCCCAAACGAAGGACAATAAGACTAGCCATGACCTGATGAGTCTTCATTGTCTAAGTGGAAATATCTGGAGAGTCCATCTGCATTGGAGTGGCTACTCCCAGGTCTATGTTCCACTGTATAGTCCATTCCCTGTAGGGATATGGACCACCTCAACAATTTAGGATTTTCACCTTTCATTTGTTTTAGCCAAAGTAGAGGTTTGTGGTCTGTCTGAACAATGAAGTGAGTGCCAAACAGGTATGGCCTCAACTTCTTCAGAGCCCAGACCACAGCAAAGGCCTCCCTCTCAATGGCAGACCAACGCTTTTCTCTAGGGGTCAACCTCCTACTAATAAAAGCAACAGGTTGATCCTGGCCCTCAGAATTAAGTTGTGATAGGACTGCCCCTACTCCTAATTCAGATGCATCAGTTTGGACATAGAATTTTTTAGAGTAACAAGGGCTTTTCAGGACAGGTGCAGAGCACATGGCCTGCTTCAGCTCCTCAAAAGCTTTCTGACAGTTTGCTGTCCATAATACCTTTTTAGGCATTTTCTTGGATGTGAGGTCATTAAGAGGGGCTGCAATGGAGCCATAGTTCTTAATGAACCTCCTGTAATACCCAGTGAGGCCTAGGAAGGCTCTCACCTGGGTCTGAGTGGTAGGGGGAACCCAATCAATAATTGTTTGGATTTTCCCCTGAAGTGGTGCAATCTGTTCCCCACCAACAAGGTGTCCCAGATAAACCACCTTACCCTGCTCTATCTGGCACTTTGAAGCCTTGATAGTGAGGCCTGCCTTTTGCAGGGCCTCCAAAACTTTCCATAGGTGGACCAGGTGATCATCCCAGCTGGAGCTAAAGACAGCTATATCGTCCAGATATGCTGCACTGAAAGCTTCCAGCCCTTGCAGGACTGTGTTCACCAACCTCTGAAAAGTGGCAGGTGCATTTTTCAAACCAAAAGGCATTACAGTAAACTGGTAATGTCCTCCAATGGTAGAAAATGCAGTCTTAGGTTTAGCATCTTCTGACAATTTGATCTGCCAATACCCTGCAGTCAAATCAAAAGTGCTTAGATACTTGGCAGATGCCAGTGTATCTATGAGCTCATCTGCCCTGGGTATAGGGTGAGCATCAGTTTTGGTTACCAAGTTGAGACCTCTATAGTCTACACAAAACCGCATTTCCTTCTTTCCATCTTTGGAATGGGGTTTTGGTACCAGTACCACAGGAGAAGCCCATGGACTGTCAGAGTGCTCAACCACTCCTAGTTCTAACATTTTCTGGACCTCTTGCTTTATGCAGTCCCTGACATGGTCAGGCTGCCTATAGATCTTACTTTTGACAGGTAAACTGTCTCCAGTATCTATAGTGTGCTCACACCAAGAAGTGGTACCTGGCACAGTAGAGAAGAGTTCAGAGAATTGATCTAGGAGATTTATGCAAATGTCTTTCTGCTCAGCAGTAAGACAATCAGCCAAAACTACACCTTCCACAAGAGCATCTTGATCTGTGGAAGAGAAGAGATCAGGTAGAGGATCACTGTCTTCTTCCTGTCCCTCATCAGTTGCCATGAGCAGGGTGAGATCAGCCCTGTCATAGTAGGGTTTCAGGCGGTTGACATGGAGCACCCTAAGGGGACTCCTGGCAGTGCCTAAGTCAACTAAATAGGTGACTTCTCCCTTCTTTTCAACAATTGTGTGGGGACCACTCCATTTATCTTGGAGTGCTCTTAGGGCCACAGGCTCCAAGACCCACACTTTCTGCCCTGGTTGGTATTGAACCAAAACAGCCTTCTGATCATGCCATTGCTTCTGGAGCTCTTGGCTGGCCTGAAGGTTTTTACTGGCCTTTTTCATGTATTCAGCCATCCTTGATCTGAGGCCAAGTACATAATCCACAATATCCTGCTTGGGAGCTTTTAAAGGTTGTTCCCAACCCTCCTTTACAAGTGTGAGTGGACCCCTAACAGGGTGTCCAAAAAGAAGTTCAAAGGGGCTGAAGCCCACTCCTTTCTGGGGTACCTCCCTGTAGGCAAAAAGGAGGCATGGTAGAAGGATATCCCATCTCCTGCGGAGTTTTTCAGGGAGACCCATAATCATGCCTTTGAGAGTTTTATTAAATCTCTCCACCAGTCCATTTGTTTGTGGATGATAGGGTGTTGTGAACTTGTACGTTACACCACACTCCTTCCACATGGCCTTTAAGTATGCAGACATGAAATTGCTTCCCCTGTCTGATACTACTTCCTTTGGGAAGCCCACCCTGGAAAATATTCCCAGGAGGGCCTTTGCCACTGCAGGAGCTGTAGTGGTCCTTAAAGGAATAGCTTCAGGATATCTTGTGGCATGGTCCACTACCACCAAGATAAACCTATTGCCTGAAGCAGTAGGAGGGTCAAGGGGGCCAACTATGTCAACCCCTACCCTCTCAAAGGGAACCCCAACCACAGGCAGTGGGATAAGGGGTGCCTTTGGGGTGCCACCTGTCTTGCCACTGGCTTGACAGGTTTCACAGGACTTACAAAATTCCTTTGTGTCCTCAGACATCCTAGGCCAATGAAACAATGGAACCAATCTGTCCCAAGTTTTCCTTTGACCCAGGTGCCCAGCTAGGGGAATGTCATGTGCCAGTGTTAGGAGGAACTTTCTGTACTCCTGAGGAATCACTAATCTCCTGGCAGCTCCAGGTTTAGGATCCCTATGCTCAGTGTACAAGAGGTTGTCCTCCCAGTAAACTCTGTGAGAGTCACTGACATCCCCATTAGCCTGTTTGACAGCTTGCTGTCTGAGACCCTCTAATGTGGGACAGGTTTGCTGTGCCACACTCAGCTCCTCTCTGGCAGGCCCCCCTTCACCCAAAAGCTCAGCAGTGTCTGCTTCCAGCTCCTCTGGTGTAGGTTCTGCACAGGGAGGGAATTCTTCTTCCTCAGAAGTTGAATCCACTGTAGAGGGAGGGATAGTAGGAAGTGGTTTGCTTCTACTAGCCCTAGCTTTAGGGAGCACTTGGTCCATTGTTCCAGGATCCAAGCTTCCCTGTCCTTTTTGCTTTTTGGCCTGAGCCCTTGTTAAAGCAAAAATATGCCCTGGGATGCCCAGCATTGCTGCATGGGCCTCCAACTCCACATCTGACCAAGCTGATGTCTCCAAATCATTCCCTAGTAGACAGTCTACAGGTAATTCTGAAGCTACCACAACTTTCTTTGGACCAGTTACCCCCCCCCCAGTTGAGATTTACAACAGCCATGGGGTGGCTTTGTGTTATGTTGTGAGCATCGGTTACTTGGTACTGGTGTCCAAGTATGTGTTGTTCAGGGTGCACCAGTTTCTCAATCACCATTGTGACACTGGCACCTGTGTCCCTGTAGGCCTGGACCTCAACACCATTTATTAGGGGTAGTTGCTTGTACTTATCCAAGTTATGGGGGCAAGCAACCAAAGTGGCTAAATCAATCGCCCCTTCAGAGACTAAAGTAGCCTCTGTGGTCTCCCTAATCAGACCTACCCCAACTAAGTTACCAATAGTGAGCCCAGCTACTCCCTTGGATTGGCTATTAGTAGGTTTGCTCCCACCACCACTGCTATTAGTAGGGACACTAGGTGTAGCAGTAGGGGTTGTAGTGGTAGGAGCAGTGGTGCCTTTCTTTGGACAACTGGGATCTGTTGTCCAATGGCCTTTTATTTGACATAAATAGCACCATGGTTTCTTTTCCTTGTTCTGATTAAAGGAGGATTTGGACCCACCCCCCCCACCAGAGTGTTTTTGTGGGCCTGATGAAGACTCATTTTTAGATTTGTCCCCACCCTTGTCTGAAGACTTACCATCCTTCTTTTTGTTGCCATCTTTGTCACCCCCTGTATGAACTTTTCTGTTCACTCTTGTTCTGACCCATTTGTCTGCCTTCTTTCCCAATTCTTGGGGAGAGGTCAGATCAGAGTCCACCAAGTACTGGTGCAACAAATCAGACACACAATTATTAAGAATATGCTCTCTCAGGATTAAGTTATACAGGCTGTCATAATCAGTAACTTTACTGCCATGTAACCACCCCTCCAAGGCCTTCACTGAATGGTCAATGAAATCAACCCAGTCTTGTGAAGACTCCTTTTTGGTCTCTCTGAACTTTATCCTGTACTGTTCAGTGGTTAAGCCATAACCATCCAGGAGTGCATTCTTAAGAACTTGGAAATTATTAGCATCATTTTCTTTCACAGTAAGGAGCCTATCCCTACCTTTTCCACTAAATGATAGCCATAGGATAGCAGCCCACTGCCTTTGAGGGACATCCTGTACAACACAGGCCCTCTCAAGTGCAGCAAACCACTTGTTAATGTCATCCCCCTCCTTATAAGGGGGAACTATCTTGTGCAGATTCCTGGAATCATGCTCTTTTGCAGGATGACTATGGGGAATACTGCTGCTGCCACCATGGGTATCTAAACCCAACTTCTGTCTTTCCTTCTCTAATTCAAAAGACTGTCTATCCAAATCCAGCTGCTGCTTTTTAAGCTTCAGTCTGGTTTGTTCCACCCTCAACTTATTGAGTTCCCTCTCTAACATTCTGTCATCAGGGTTGGTGGGAGGGACATTCCTAGAAACAGAGCTATGATGGGAATGAACAGAAGGAGACCTGTCCCTTACAGAAGCCACCCTAACAGCTTGGTTAACAGAAACATTACTACCAGTATGGTGAGAATAAATGCTTTTGCTATGATGTGAGACAACACTATTTATATGGTGTGGCTCATCATCATTACCAACTATGCTAGACTGTCTAGTAATGGGCAGGCTAGGAAGTTTCTTTCCTGAATCTTTTCCTGGGGGAGTCCCTGAATCAGATTGGGAACTATTAGGTACTTTTTCAACAGATGAGGCACCTATGGCCTTATCCTGTTCTCTAAGCATGTTAAGTAACAGTTCCAAGGAAGGATTTTTCCCTACACTCAAACCTCTCTCTATACAGAGACTCCTTGCTCTTTTCCAGCTAAGGTTGTCATACGCAAGTTTGGACAGATCAACATTTTGGCCTGTGCCAGACATTTTTAGAGAGAGTTAAAGTGATAGAAAAAGAGAAAAAAGTTTTCAGAACTTTTTGGAAAGACAGAAAAAAACTTTTTAAACTTTTAAGAACTTTTTGAAAGTTTAGAAGTACTTTTCAGCACTTAGAAAAGAGTGAAAAGAGGAAATGCAAAACTTTTTGGCTATGTGTATATACACTGACCTTGTTTTGTATATTTTTCTCTTATGAAAAGTACAATGACAAGAGTGGTAAGTAGTCTCAAGCACTTATCCCACCACTGCACAACCAATGTAGGAGGCTGGACTGGCTTGTAGTGAGTACCAAGGGGTACTTGCACCTTGCACCAGGCCCAGTTATCCCTTATTAGTGTATAGGGTGTCTAGCAGCTTAGGCTGATAGATAATGGTAGCTTAGCAGAGCAGCTTAGGCTGAACTAGGAGACGTGTGAAGCTACTACAGTACCACTTAGTGTCATATGCACAATATCATAAGAAAACACAATACACAGTTATACTAAAAATAAAGGTACTTTATTTTTATGACAATATGCCAAAGTATCTTAGAGTGTACCCTCAGTGAGAGGATAGGAAATATACACAAGATATATATACACAATAGCAAAAATATGCAGTATAGTCTTAGAAAACAGTGCAAACAATGTATAGTTACAATAGGATGCAATGGGGAAACATAGGGATAGGGCAACACAAACCATATACTCCAAAAGTGAAATGCGAACCACGAATGGACCCCAAACCTATGTGACCTTGTAGAGGGTCGCTGGGACTATTAGGAAATAGTGAGAGTTAGAAAAATAACCCTCCCCAAGACCCTGAAAAGTGAGTGCAAAGTGCACTAAAGTTCCCCTAAGGACAAAGAAGTCGTGTTAGAGGAATAATGCAGGAAAGACACAAACCAACAATGCAACAACTGTGGATTTCCAATCTAGGGTACCTGTGGAACAAGGGGACCAAGTCCAAAAGTCACAAGCAAGTCGGAGATGGGCAAATGCCCAGGAAATGCCAGCTGCGGGTGCAAAGAAGCTTCTACTGGTCAGAAGAAGCTGAGGTTTCTGCAGGAACAAAAAGGGCTAGAGACTTCCCTTTTGGTGGACGGATCCCTCTCGCCGTGGAGAGTCGTGCAGAAGTGTTTTCCCGCCGAAAGAACGCCAACAAGCCTTGCTAGCTGCAAATCGTGTGGTTAATGTTTTTGGACGCTGCTGAGGCCCAGGAGGGACCAGGAGGTCGCAAATTGGACCAACCGAGAGAGGGGACATCGAGCAAGACAAAGAGTCCTCTCTGAAGCCGGTAGCACCCGGAGAAGTGCCAGAAACAGGCACTACGAGGATGCGTGAAACGGTGCTCACCGAAGTTGCACAAAGGAGTCCCACGTCGCCGGAGACCAACTTAGAAAGTCGTGCAATGCAGGTTAGAGTGCCGTGGACCCAGGCTTGGCTGTGCACAAAGGATTTCCGCCGGAAGTGCACAGGGGCCGGAGTAGCTGCAAAGTCGCGGTTCCCAGCAATGCAGCCCAGCGAGGTGAGGCAAGGACTTACCTCCACCAAACTTGGACTGAAGAGTCACTGGACTGTGGGGGTCACTTGGACAGAGTCGCTGGATTCGAGGGACCTCGCTCGTCGTGCTGAGAGGAGACCCAAGGGACCGGTAATGCAGCTTTTTGGTGCCTGCGGTTGCAGGGGGAAGATTCCGTCGACCCACGGGAGATTTCTTCGGAGCTTCTGGTGCAGAGAGGAGGCAGACTACCCCCACAGCATGCACAAGCAGGAAAACAGTCGAGAAGGCGGCAGGATCAGCGTTACAGAGTTGCAGTAGTCGTCTTTGCTACTATGTTGCAGGTTTGCAGGCTTCCAGCGCGGTCAGCAGTCGATTCCTTGGCAGAAGGTGAAGAGAGAGATGCAGAGGAACTCGGATGAGCTCTTGCATTCGTTATCTAAAGTTTCCCCAGAGACAGAGAACCTAAATAGCCAGAAAAGAGGGTTTGGCTACCTAGGAGAGAGGATAGGCTACTAACACCTGAAGGAGCCTATCAGAAGGAGTCTCTGACGTCACCTGGTGGCACTGGCCACTCAGAGCAGTCCAGTGTGCCAGCAGCACCTCTGTTTCCAAGATGGCACAGGTCTGGAGCACACTGGAGGAGCTCTGGACACCTCCCAGGGGAGGTGCAGGTCAGGGGAGTGGTCACTCCCCTTTCCTTTGTCCAGTTTCGTGCTAGAGCAGGGCTAAGGGGTCCCCTGAACCGGTGTAGACTGGCTTATGCAGAATTGGGCACATCTGTGCCCAACAAATCATTTCCAGAGGCTGGGGGAGGCTACTCCTCCCCTGCCTTCACACCATTTTCCAAAGGGAGAGGGTGTCACACCCTCTCTCAGAGGAAGTTCTTTGTTCTGCCATCCTGGGCCAGGCCTGGCTGGACCCCAGGAGGGCAGATGCCTGTCTGAGGGGTTGGCAGCAGCAGCAGCTGCAGTGAAACCCCAGGAAGGGCAGTTTGGCAGTACCAGGGTCTGTGCTAGAGACCACTGGGATCATGGGATTGTGCCAACTATGCCAGGATGGCATAGAGGGGGCAATTCCATGATCATAGACATGTTACATGGCCATATTCGGAGTTACCATTGTGAAGCTACATATAGGTAGTGACCTATATGTAGTGCATGCGTGTAATGGTGTCCCCGCACTCACAAAGTTCAGGGAATTGGTTCTGAACAATGTGGGGGCACCTTGGCTAGTGCCAGGGTGCCCTCACACTAAGTAACTTTGCACCTAACCTTTACCAGGTAAAGGTTAGACATATAGGTGACTTATAAGTTACTTAAGTGCAGTGTAAAATGGCTGTGAAATAACGTGGACGTTATTTCACTCAGGCTGCAGTGGCAGGCCTGTGTAAGAATTGTCAGAGCTCCCTATGGGTGGCAAAAGAAATGCTGCAGCCCATAGGGATCTCCTGGAACCCCAATACCCTGGGTACCTCAGTACCATATACTAGGGAATTATAAGGGTGTTCCAGTAAGCCAATGTAAATTGGTAAAAATGGTCACTAGCCTGTCAGTGACAATTTGGAAAGAAATGAGAGAGCATAACCACTGAGGTTCTGATTAGCAGAGCCTCAGTGAGACAGTTAGTCACTACACAGGTAACACATTCAGGCACACTTATGAGCACTGGGGCCCTGGGTTACCAGGGTCCCAGTGACACATACAACTAAAACAACATATATACAGTGAAAAATAGGGGTAACATGCCAGGCAAGATGTTACTTTCCTACACTCCCCCTCCCCCATCTTTTCTCCCCTCTACCTGTCCCCCCTCCCTCGGCTTTCCCGCCGCCACCTCCTGCACGCCCCCGCCCCCCCAGCTCCCATTCGTCGCCCCACTCCCGTCCCCCGCCCCCAGCTGACCCCTCCCCCTCCCCCTCTTATGGCGGCCGCTGCGCGACAGAGTTAGCGACCCTTGACCCAAGGGTAGGTCGCTCCCCCTGCTGCTGCAGCTCCACCAGCCCAGGCTCCTGAGACCTCCTAGCAAGCCTAGCGCAATCACAGTAAGTACCCCCCCCCCCACCGCCCAGCACCTCGCCCTGCCCCGCGCTACTCACCTCCTCTCCTGCTTCTTTTCTTCATCTCTGATCTTCCTCTGTGCTCTTCATCTGTATTCTTCATCTGTACTCTTCTTTCTTCCCTGCTCCCCGTCCTGCGTGTTGTTTCTTCTGTCTTCATCTGTGTTCTTCTGTGTGCTTCTTTCTCTCTCCTCTGCACCGCGACCTGCGTGTGCCTTCTTTTTCTGTGTCCTTCTTCTAGGCTCTTCTCTCCTCTGCTCCGCTTCTTTTTCACCGTCTTCTTGGCTCTTCTCACTGCTGCTCGTCGCTTCTCTTCTTCTTTTCCTTCTTCTGTGATCTTCTGTCTTCTGCTCTTCTTTTTCTTTACCGTCTTCTTGGCTCTTCTCTCTGTTGCTCGTCGCTCCTCTTCTTCTTTACCTTCTTCTGTGATCTTCTCTCTTCTGATCTTCTGCCCCTCTTCTTCTTTACCTTCTTCTGTGATCTTCTCACTTCTGCTCCTCTTCTTCTTTACCGTCTTCTTGGCTCTTCTCTCTGCTGCTCGTCGCTCCTCTTCTTCTTTACCTTCTTCTGTGATCTTCTCTCTTCTGATCTTCTCTTTTCTGCTCCTCTTCTTCTTTTACCTTCTTGTTGGATCTTCCCGCGTCTGCCCTCCTGCTCCTGACTCGTCTCTCTGACCTCCCTCACTCGCCACCCCCTCTGTAACGCCCCTATCTTCCTGTCTTTCTCCCTCACTCGCCACCTCCTCTGTAACCCCCCCTATCTTCCTATCTTTCTACCCTTCTATCTCTCTCCCTCACTCACCTCCACCTCTGTAACCCCCCTCCCCTATCTTCCTAACTTTCCTCCTAACTTTCTTCCTAACTCCCCGCCACCCTTAACCCCTCCTCCCCCATCTTTTCTCCCCTCTACCTGTCCCCCCTCCCTCCGCTTTCCCGCCGCCACCTCCTGCACGCCCCGCCCCCCCAGCTCCCATTCGTCGCCCCATTCCCGTCCCCCGCCCCCAGCTGACCCCTCCCCCCTCTCCCTCTTATGGCGCCCGCTGCGCGACAGGGTTAGCGACCCTTGACCCAAGGGTAGGTCGCTCCCCCTGCCGCTGCAGCTCCACCAGCCCAGGCTCCTGAGACCTCCTAGCAAGCCCAGCGAAATCACAGTAAGTACCCCCCCCCCCCACCGCCCAGCTCCTCGCCCTGCCCCGCGCTACTCACCTCCTCTCCTGCTTCTTTTCTTCATCTCTGATCTTCCTCTGTGCTCTTCATCTGTATTCTTCATCTGTACTCTTCTTTCTTCCCTGCTCCCCGTGCTGCGTGTTATTTCTTCTCTCTTCATCTGTGTTCTTCTGTGTGCTTCTTTCTCTCTCCTCTGCACCGCGACCTGCGTGTGCCTTCTTCTTCTGTGTCCTTCTTCTAGGCTCTTCTCTCCTCTGCTCTGCTTCTTTTTCACCGTCTTCTTGGCTCTTCTCACTGCTGCTCGTCGCTCCTCTTCTTCTTTTCCTTCTTCTGTGATCTTCTCTCTTCTGCTCTTCTGCTCCTCTTCTTCTTTACCGTCTTCTTGGCTCTTTTCTCTGCTGCTCGTCGCTCCTCTTCTTCTTTACCTTCTTCTGTGATCTTCTCTCTTCTGATCTTCCACCCCTCTTCTTTATTACCTTCTTCTGTGATCTTCTCTCCTCTGCTCTTCTGCTCCTCTTCTTCTTTTTCGTCTTCTTGGCTCTTCTCTCTGCTGCTCGTCGCTCCTCTTCTTCTTTTACCTTCTTGTTGGATCTTCCCGCGTCTGCCCTCCTGCTCCTGACTCGTCTCTCTGACCTCCCTCACTCGCCACCCCCTCTGTAACGCCCCTATCTTCCTATCTTTCTCCCTCACTCGCCACCTCCTCTGTAACCCCCCCTATCTTCCTATCTTTCTACCCTTCTATCTCTCTCCCTCACTCACCTCCACCTCTGTAACCCCCCTCCCCTATCTTCCTAACTTTCCTCCTAACTTTCTTCCTAACTCCCCGCCACCCTTAACCCCTCCTCCCCCATCTTTTCTCCCCTCTACCTTTCCCCCCTCCCTCCGCTTTCCCGTCGCCACCTCCTGCACGCCCCGCCCCCCCAGCTCCCATTCGTCGCCCCATTCCCGTCCCCCGCCCCCAGCTGACCCCTCCCCCCTCTCCCTCTTATGGCGCCCGCTGCGCGACAGAGTTAGCGACCCTTGACCCAAGGGTAGGTCGCTCCCCCTGCCGCTGCAGCTCCACCAGCCCAGGCTCCTGAGACCTCCTAGCAAAACCAGCGAAATCACAGTAAGTACCCCCCCCCCACCGCCCAGCTCCTCGCCCTGCCCCGCGCTACTCACCTCCTCTCCTGCTTCTTTTCTTCATCTCTGATCTTCCTCTGTGCTCTTCATCTGTATTCTTCATCTGTACTCTTCTTTCTTCCCTGCTCCCCGTGCTGCGTGTTATTTCTTCTCTCTTCATCTGTGTTCTTCTTCTGTGTGCTTCTTTCTCTCTCCTCTGCACCGCGACCTGCGTGTGCCGCCTTCTTCTGTGTCTTTCCTTCTAGGCTCTTCTCTCCTCTACTCCGCTTCTTTTTCACCGTCTTCTTGGCTCTTCTCACTGCTGCTCGTCGCTCCTCTTCTTCTTTTCCGTCTTCTGTGATCTTCTCCCTTCTGCTCTTCTGCTCCTCTTCTTCTGTACCGTCTTCTTGGCTCTTCTCTCTGCTGCTCGTCGCTCCTCTTCTTCTTTACCTTCTTCTGTGATCTTCTCTCTTCTGATCTTCCACCCCTCTTCTTCTTTACCTTCTTCTGTGATCTTCTCTCTTCTGCTCCTCTTCTTCTTCACCGTCTTCTTGGCTCTTCTCTCTGCTGCTCGTCGCTCCTCTTCTTCTTTACCTTCTTCTTGGATCTTCTCTCTTCTGATCTTCTCTCTTCTGCTCCTCTTCTTCTTTTACCTTCTTGTTGGATCTTCCCCCGTCTGCCCTCCTGACTCGTCTCTCTGACCTCCCTCACTCGCCACCCCCTCTGTAACACCCCTATCTTCCTATCTTTCTCCCTCACTCGCCACCTCCTCTGTAACCCCCCCTATCTTCCTATCTTTCTACCCTTCTATCTCTCTCCCTCACTCACCTCCACCTCTGTAACCCCCCTCCCCTATCTTCCTAACTTTCCTCCTAACTTTCTTTCTAACTCCCCGCCACCCTTAACCCCTCCTCACCCATCTTTTCTCCCCTCTACCTGTCCCCCCTCCCTCCGCTTTCCCGCCGCCACCTCCTGCACGCCCCCGCCCCCCCAGCTCCCATTCGTCACCCCACTCCCGTCCCCCGTCCCCAGCTGACCCCTCCCCCCCTCTCCCTCTTATGGCGCCCGCTGCGCGACAGAGTTAGCGACCCTTGACCCAAGGGTAGGTCGCTCCCCCTGCCGCTGCAGCTCCACCAGCCCAGGCTCCTGAGACCTCCTAGCAAGCCCAGCGAAATCACAGTAAGTACCCCCCCCCCACCGCCCAGCTCCTCGCCCTGCGCTACTCACCTCCTCTCCTGCTTCTTTTCTTCATCTCTGATCTTCCTCTCTGCTCTTCATCTGTATTCTTCATCTGTACTCTTCTTTCTTCCCTGCTCCCCGTCCTGCGTGTTATTTCTTCTGTCTTCATCTGTGTTCTTCTTCTGTGTGCTTCTTTCTCTCTCCTCTGCACCGCGACCTGCGTGTGCCTTCTTCTTCTGTGTCCTTCTTCTAGGCTCTTCTCTCCTCTGCTCCGCTTCTTTTTCACCGTCTTCTTAGCTCTTCTCACTGCTGCTCGTCGCTCCTCTTCTTCTTTTCCTTCTTCTTTGATCTTCTCTCTTCTGCTCTTCTGCTCCTCTTCTTCTTTACCGTCTTCTTGGCTCTTTTCTCTGCTGCTCGTCGCTCCTCTTCTTTTTTACCTTCTTCTGTGATCTTCTCTCTTCTGATCTTCCACCCCTCTTCTTTTTTACCTTGTTCTGTGATCTTCTCTCCTCTGCTCTTCTGCTCCTCTTCTTCTTTACCGTCTTCTTAGCTCTTCTCTCTGCTGCTCGTCGCTCCTCTTCTTCTTTACCTTCTTCTGTGATCTTCTCTCGTCTGCTCCTCTTCTTCTTTACCGTCTTCTTGGCTCTTCTCTCTGCTGCTCGTCGCTCCTCTTCTTCTTTACCTTCTTCTGTGATCTTCTCTCTTCTGATCTTCTCTCTTCTGATCTTCTCTTTTCTGCTCCTCTTCTTCTTTTACCTTCTTCTTGGATCTTCCCGCGTCTGCCCTCCTGCTCCTGACTCGTCTCTCTGACCTCCCTCACTCGCCACCCCCTCTGTAACGCCCCTATCTTCCTATCTTTCTCCCTCACTCGCCACCTCCTCTGTAACCCCCCCTATCTTCCTATCTTTCTACCCTTCTATCTCTCTCCCTCACTCACCTCCACCTCTGTAACCCCCCCTCCCCTATCTTCCTAACTTTCCTCCTAACTTTCTTCCTAAGTCCCCGCCACGCTTAACCCCCATCCCCCATCTTTTCTCCCCTCTACCTGTCCCCCCTCCCTCCGCTTTCCCGCCGCCACCTCCTGCACGCCCCCGCCCCCCCAGCTCCCATTCGTCGCCCCACTCCCGTCCCCCGCCCCCAGCTGACCCCTCCCCCCCTCCCTCTTATGGCGGCCGCTGCGCGACAGAGTTAGCGACCCTTGACCCAAGAGTAGGTCGCTCCCCCTGCAGCTCCACCAGCCCAGGCTCCTGAGACCTCCTAGCAACACCAGCGAAATCACAGTAAGTACCCCCCCCCCTCCACCGCCCAGCTCCTCGCCCTGCCCTGCGCTACTCACCTCCTCTCCTGCTTCTTTTCTTCATCTCTGATCTTCCTCTGTGCTCTTCATCTGTATTCTTCATCTGTACTCTTCTTTCTTCCATGCTCCCCGTCCTGCGTGTTATTTCTTCTGTCTTCATCTGTGTTCTTCTTCTGTGTGCTTCTTTCTCTCTCCTCTGCACCGCGACCTGCGTGTGCCGCCTTCTTCTGTGTCTTTCCTTCTAGGCTCTTCTCTCCTCTACTCCGCTTCTTTTTCACCGTCTTCTTGGCTCTTCTCACTGCTGCTCGTCGCTCCTCTTCTTCTTTTCCTTCTTCTGTGATATTTTCCCTTCTGCTCTTCTGCTCCTCTTCTTCTGTACTGTCTTCTTGGCTCTTCTCTCTGCTGCTCGTCGCTCCTCTTCTTCTTTACCTTCTTCTGTGATCTTCTCTCTTCTGATCTTCCACCCCTCTTCTTCTTTACCTTCTTCTGTGATCTTCTCTCTTCTGCTCCTCTTCTTCTTCACCGTCTTCTTGGCTCTTCTCTCTGCTGCTCGTCGCTCCTCTTCTTCTTTACCTTCTTCTTTGATCTTCTCTCTTCTGATCTTCTCTCTTCTGCTCCTCTTCTTCTTTTACCTTCTTGTTGGATCTTCCCCCGTCTGCCCTCCTGCTCCTGACTCGTCTCTCTGACCTCCCTCACTCGCCACCCCCTCTGTAACACCCCTATCTTCCTATCTTTCTCCCTCACTCGCCACCTCCTCTGTAACCCACCCTATCTTCCTATCTTTCTACCCTTCTATCTCTCTCCCTCACTCACCTCCACCTCTGTAACCCCCCTCCCCTATCTTCCTAACTTTCCTCCTAACTTTCTTTCTAACTCCCCGCCACCCTTAACCCCTCCTCCCCTATCTTTTCTCCCCTCTACCTGTCCCCCCTCCCTCCGCTTTCCCGCCGCCACCTCCTGCACGCCCCAGCCCCCCCAGCTCCCATTCGTCACCCCACTCCCGTCCCCCGCCCCCAGCTGACCCCTCCCCGCCTCTCCCTCTTATGGCGCCCGCTGCGCGACAGAGTTAGCGACCCTTGACCCAAGGGTAGGTGGCTCCCCCTGCCGCTGCAGCTCCACCAGCCCAGGCTCCTGAGACCTCCTAGCAAGCCCAGCGAAATCACAGTAAGTACCCCCCCCCCCCACCGCCCAGCTCCTCGCCCTGCGCTACTCACCTCCTCTCCTGGTTCTTTTCTTCATCTCTGATCTTCCTCTCTGCTCTTCATCTGTATTCTTCATCTGTACTTTTCTTTCTTCCCTGCTCCCCGTCCTGCGTGTTATTTCTTCTGTCTTCATCTGTGTTCTTCTTCTGTGTGCTTCTTTCTCTCTCCTCTGCACCGCGACCTGCGTGTGCCTTCTTCTTCTGTGTCCTTCTTCTAGGCTCTTCTCTCCTCTGCTCCGCTTCTTTTTCACCGTCTTCTTAGCTCTTCTCACTGCTGCTCGTCGCTCCTCTTCTTCTTTTCCTTCTTCTTTGATCTTCTCTCTTCTGCTCTTCTGCTCCTCTTCTTCTTTACCGTCTTCTTGGCTCTTTTCTCTGCTGCTCGTCGCTCCTCTTCTTCTTTACCTTCTTCTGTGATCTTCTCTCTTCTGATCTTCCACCCCTCTTCTTTTTTACCTTCTTCTGTGATCTTCTCTCCTCTGCTCTTCTGCTCCTCTTCTTCTTTACCGTCTTCTTAGCTCTTCTCTCTGCTGCTCGTCGCTCCTCTTCTTCTTTACCTTCTTCTGTGATCTTCTCTCTTCTGCTCCTCTTCTTCTTTACCGTCTTCATGGCTCTTCTCTCTGCTGCTCGTCGCTCCTCTTCTTCTTTACCTTCTTCTGTGATCTTCTCTCTTCTGATCTTCTCTTTTCTGCTCCTCTTCTTCTTTTACCTTCTTCTTTGATCTTCCCGCGTCTGCCCTCCTGCTCCTGACTCGTCTCTCTGACCTCCCTCACTCGCCACCCCCTCTGTAACGCCCCTATCTTCCTATCTTTCTCCCTCACTCGCCACCTCCTCTGTAACCCCCCCTATCTTCCTATCTTTCTACCCTTCTATCTCTCTCCCTCACTCACCTCCACCTCTGTAACCCCCCCTCCCCTATCTTCCTAACTTTCCTCCTAACTTTCTTCCTAACTCCCCGCCACGCTTAACCCCCCCTCCCCCATCTTTTCTCCCCTCTACCTGTCCCCCCTCCCTCTGCTTTCCCGCCGCCACCTCCTGCACGCCCCCGCCCCCCCAGCTCCCATTCGTCGCCCCACTCCCGTCCCCCGCCCCCAGCTGACCCCTCCCCCCCCTCCCTCTTATGGCGGCCGCTGCGCGACAGAGTTAGCGACCCTTGACCCAAGAGTAGGTCGCTCCCCCTGCCGCTGCAGCTCCACCAGCCCAGGCTCCTGAGACCTCCTAGCAACACCAGCGAAATCACAGTAAGTACCCCCCCCCCTCCACCGCCCAGCTCCTCGCCCTGCCCTGCGCTACTCACCTCCTCTCCTGCTTCTTTTCTTCATCTCTGATCTTCCTCTGTGCTCTTCATCTGTATTCTTCATCTGTACTCTTCTTTCTTCCATGCTCCCCGTCCTGCGTGTTATTTCTTCTGTCTTCATCTGTGTTCTTCTTCTGTGTGCTTCTTTCTCTCTCCTCTGCACCGCGACCTGCGTGTGCCGCCTTCTTCTGTGTCTTTCCTTCTAGGCTCTTCTCTCCTCTACTCCGCTTCTTTTTCACCGTCTTCTTGGCTCTTCTCACTGCTGCTCGTCGCTCCTCTTCTTCTTTTCCGTCTTCTGTGATATTTTCCCTTCTGCTCTTCTGCTCCTCTTCTTCTGTACTGTCTTCTTGGCTCTTCTCTCTGCTGCTCGTCGCTCCTCTTCTTCTTTACCTTCTTCTGTGATCTTCTCTCTTCTGATCTTCCACCCCTCTTCTTCTTTACCTTCTTCTGTGATCTTCTCTCTTCTGCTCCTCTTCTTCTTCACCGTCTTCTTGGCTCTTCTCTCTGCTGCTCGTCGCTCCTCTTCTTCTTTACCTTCTTCTTTGATCTTCTCTCTTCTGATCTTCTCTCTTCTGCTCCTCTTCTTCTTTTACCTTCTTGTTGGATCTTCCCCCGTCTGCCCTCCTGCTCCTGACTCGTCTCTCTGACCTCCCTCACTCGCCACCCCCCTCTGTAACACCCCTATCTTCCTATCTTTCTCCCTCACTCGCCACCTCCTCTGTAACCCCCCCTATCTTCCTATCTTTCTACCCTTCTATCTCTCTCCCTCACTCACCTCCACCTCTGTAACCCCCCTCCCCTATCTTCCTAACTTTCCTCCTAACTTTCTTTCTAACTCCCCGCCACCCTTAACCCCTCCTCCCCTATCTTTTCTCCCCTCTACCTGTCCCCCCTCCCTCCGCTTTCCCGCCGCCACCTCCTGCACGCCCCAGCCCCCCCAGCTCCCATTCGTCACCCCACTCCCGTCCCCCGCCCCCAGCTGACCCCTCCCCGCCTCTCCCTCTTATGGCGCCCGCTGCGCGACAGAGTTAGCGACCCTTGACCCAAGGGTAGGTGGCTCCCCCTGCCGCTGCAGCTCCACCAGCCCAGGCTCCTGAGACCTCCTAGCAAGCCCAGCGAAATCACAGTAAGTACCCCCCCCCCACCGCCCAGCTCCTCGCCCTGCGCTACTCACCTCCTCTCCTGCTTCTTTTCTTCATCTCTGATCTTCCTCTCTGCTCTTCATCTGTATTCTTCATCTGTACTTTTCTTTCTTCCCTGCTCCCCGTCCTGCGTGTTATTTCTTCTGTCTTCATCTGTGTTCTTCTTCTGTGTGCTTCTTTCTCTCTCCTCTGCACCGCGACCTGCGTGTGCCTTCTTCTTCTGTGTCCTTCTTCTAGGCTCTTCTCTCCTCTGCTCCGCTTCTTTTTCACCGTCTTCTTAGCTCTTCTCACTGCTGCTCGTCGCTCCTCTTCTTCTTTTCCTTCTTCTTTGATCTTCTCTCTTCTGCTCTTCTGCTCCTCTTCTTCTTTACCGTCTTCTTGGCTCTTTTCTCTGCTGCTCGTCGCTCCTCTTCTTCTTTACCTTCTTCTGTGATCTTCTCTCTTCTGATCTTCCACCCCTCTTCTTTTTTACCTTCTTCTGTGATCTTCTCTCCTCTGCTCTTCTGCTCCTCTTCTTCTTTACCGTCTTCTTAGCTCTTCTCTCTGCTGCTCGTCGCTCCTCTTCTTCTTTACCTTCTTCTGTGATCTTCTCTCTTCTGCTCCTCTTCTTCTTTACCGTCTTCATGGCTCTTCTCTCTGCTGCTCGTCGCTCCTCTTCTTCTTTACCTTCTTCTGTGATCTTCTCTCTTCTGATCTTCTCTTTTCTGCTCCTCTTCTTCTTTTACCTTCTTCTTGGATCTTCCCGCGTCTGCCCTCCTGCTCCTGACTCGTCTCTCTGACCTCCCTCACTCGCCACCCCCTCTGTAACGCCCCTATCTTCCTATCTTTCTATCTTTCTATCTTTCTCCCTCACTCGCCACCTCCTCTGTAACCCCCCCTATCTTCCTATCTTTCTACCCTTCTATCTCTCTCCCTCACTCACCTCCACCTCTGAAACCCCCCCTCCCCTATCTTCCTAACTTTCCTCCTAACTTTCTTCCTAACTCCCCGCCACGCTTAACCCCCCCTCCCCCATCTTTTCTCCCCTCTACCTGTCCCCCCTCCCTCCGCTTTCCCGCCGCCACCTCCTGCACGCCCCCGCCCCCCCAGCTCCCATTCGTCGCCCCACTCCCGTCCCCCGCCCCCAGCTGACCCCTCCCCCCCTCTCCCTCTTATGGCAGCCGCTGCGCGACAGAGTTAGCGACCCTTGACCCAAGGGTAGGTCGCTCCCACTGCCGCTGCAGCTCCACCAGCCCAGGCTCCTGAGGCCTCCTAGCAAGCCCAGCGAAATCACAGTAAGTACCCCCCCCCACCGCCCAGCCCCTCGCCCTGCCCCGCGCTACTCACCTCCTCTCCTGCTTCTTTTCTTCATCTCTGATCTTCCTCTGTGCTCTTCATCTGTATTCTTCATCTGTACTCTTCTTTCTTCCCTGCTCCCCGTCCTGCGTGTTATTTCTTCTGTCTTCATCTGTGTTCTTCTTCTGTGTGCTTCTTTCTCTCTCCTCTGCACCGCGACCTGCGTGTGCCTTCTTCTTCTGTGTCCTTCTTCTAGGCTCTTCTCTCCTCTGCTACGCTTCTTTTTCACCGTCTTCTTGGCTCTTCTCACTGCTGCTCGTCGCTCCTCTTCTTCTTTTCCTGTGATCTTCTCTCTTCTGCTCTTCAGCTCCTTTTCTTCTTTACCGTCTTCTTGGCTCTTCTCTCTGCTGGTCGTCGCTCCTCTTCTTCTCTTATTTCTTCTGTGATCTTCTCTCTTCTGATCTTCCGCCCCTCTTCTTCTTTACCGTCTTCTTGGCTCTTCTCTCTGCTGCTCGTCGCTCCTCTTGTCTTTACCTTCTTCTGTGATCTTCTCTCTTCTGATCTTCTCTCTTCTGCTCGTCTTCTTCTTTCACCTTCTTCTTGGATCTTCCTGCGTCTGCCCTCCTGCTCCTGACTCGTCTCTCTGACCTCCCTCACTCGCCACCCCCCTCTGTAACGCCTCTATCTTCCTATCTTTCTATCTTTCTCCCTCACTCGACACCTCCTCTGTAACCCCCCTATCTTCCTATCTTTCTACCCTTCTATCTCTCTCCCTCACTCACCTCCACCTCTGTAACTCCCCTCCCCTATCTTCCTAACATTCCTCCTAACTTTCTTCCTAACTCCCCGCCACCCTTAACCCCCTCTCCCCCATCTTTTCTCCCCTCTACCTGTCCCCCCTCCCTCCGCTTTCCCGCTGCCACCTCCTGCACGCCCCCGCCCCCCCAGCTCCCATTCGTCGCCCCACTCCCGTCCCCCGCCCCCAGCTGACCCCTCCCCCCCTCTCCCTCTTATGGCGGCCGCTGCGCGACAGAGTTAGCGACCCTTGACCCAAGGGCAGGTCGCTCCCCCTGCCTCTGCAGCTCCACCAGCCCAGGCTCCTGAGACCTCCTAGCAAGCCCTGCGAAATCACAGTAAGTACCCCCCCACCGCCCTGCCCCGCGCTACTCACCTCCTCTCCTGCTTCTTTTCTTCATCTCTGATCTTCCTCTGTGCTCTTCATCTGTATTCTTCAGCTGTACTCTTCTTTCTTCCCTGCTCCCCATCCTGCGTGTTGTTTCTTCTGTCTTCATCTGTGTTCTTCTTCTGTGTGCTTCTTTCTCTCTCCTCTGCACTGCGACCTGCGTGTGCCTTCTTCTTCTGTGTCCTTCTTCTAGGCCCTTCTCTCCTCTGCTCTGCTTCTTTTTCACCGTCTTCTTGGCTCTTCTCACTGCTGCTCGTCGCTCCTCTTCTTCTTTTCCTTCTTCTGTGATCTTCTCTCTTGTGCTCTTCTTCTTTTTTACCGTCTTCTTGGCTCTTCTCTCTGCTGCTCGTCGCTCCTCTTCTTCTTGACCTTCTTCTGTGATCTTCTCTCTTCTGGTCTTCCGCCCCTCTTCTTCTTTACCTCTTCTGTGATCTTCTCTCTTCTGCTCTTCTGCTCCTCTTCTTCTTTACCGTCTTGTTGGCTCTTCTGTCTGCTGCTCGTCGCTCCTCTTCTTCTTTACCTTCTTCTGTGATCTTCTCTCTTCTGATCTTCTCTCTTCTGCTCCTCTTCTTCTTTTACCTTCTTCTTGGATCTTCCTGCTTCTTCCCTCCTGCTCCTGACTCGTCTCTCTGACCTCCTCACTCGCCACCCCCTCTGTAAAGCCCCTATCTTCCTATCTTTCTATCTTTCTCCCTCACTCACCACCTCCTCTGTAACCCCCCCTATCTTCCTATCTTTCTACCCTTCTATCTCTCTCCCTCACTCACCTCCACCTCTGTAACCCCCCCTCCCCTATCTTCCTAACTTTCCTCCTAACTTTCTTCCTAACTCCCCGCCACCCTTAACCCCCTCCCCCATCTTTTCTCCCCTCTACCTGTCCCCCCTCCCTCCGCTTTCCCGCCGCCACCTCCTGCGCCCCCGCCCCCCAGCACCCTTTCATCGCCCCACTCCTGTCCCCCGCCCCCAGCTGACCCCTCCCCCCTCCGCCCCCTCCCTCTTATGGCGGCCGCTGCGCAACAGAGTTAGGGACCCTTGACCCAAGGGTAGGTCGCTCCCCCTGCTGCTGCAGCTCCACCAGCCCAGGCTCCTGAGACCTACTAGCAAGGCCAGCGAAATCACAGTAAGTACCCCCCCCCCACCGCCCAGCCCCTCGCCCTGCTCCGCGCTACTCACCTCCTCTCCTGCTCCTTTTCTTCATCTCTGATCTTCCTCTGTGCTCTTCATCTGTATTCTTCATCTGTACTCTTCTTTCTTCCCTGCTCCCCGTCCTGCGTGTTGTTTCTTCTGTCTTCATCTGTGTTCTTCTTCTGTGTGCTTCTTTCTCTCGCCTCTGCACCGCGACCTGCGTGTGCCTTCTTCTTCTATGTCCTTCTTCTAGGCTCTTCTCTCCTATGCTCCGCTTCTTTTTCACCGTCTTCTTGGCTCTTCTCACTGCTGCTCGTCGCTCCTCTTCTTCTTTTCCTTCTTCTGTGATCTTCTCTCTTCTGCTCCTCTTCTTCTTTACCGTCTTCTTGGCTCTTCTCTCTGCTGCTCGTCGCTCCTCTTCTTCTTTACCTTCTTCTGTGATCTTCTCTCTTCTGATCTTCCGCCCCTCTTCTTCTTTACCTTCTTCTGTGATCTTCTCTCTTCTGCTCTTCTGCTCCTCCCTTCTTTACCGTCTTCTTGGCTCTTCTCTCTGCTGCTCGTCGCTCCTCTTCTTCTTTACCTTCTTCTGTGATCTTCTCCTTCTGATCTTCTCTCTTCTGCTCCTCTTCTTCTTTTACCTTCTTCTTGGATCTTGCCGCATCTGCCCTCCTGCTCCTGACTCGTCTCTCCGACCTCCCTCACTCGCCACCCCCTCTGTAACGCCGCTATCTTCCTATCTTTCTATCTTTCTCCCTCACTCGCCACCTCCTCTGTAACCCCCCCTATCTTCCTATCTTTCTACCCTTCTATCTCTCTCTCTCCCTCACCCACCTCCACCTCTGTAACCCCCCTCCCCTATCTTCCTAACTTTCCTCCTAACTTTCTTCCTAATTCCCCGCCACCCTTAACCCCCTCCCCCATCTTTTCTACCCTCTACCTGTCCCCCCTCCCTCCGCTTTCCCGCCGCCACGTCCTGCACGCCCCCGCACCCCAGCTCCCATTCGTCGCCCCACTCCCGTCCCCCGCCCCCAGCTGACCCCTCCCCCCCTCTCCCTCTTATGGCAGCCGCTGCGCGACAGAGTTAGCGACCCTTGACCCAAGGGTAGTTCGCTCCCCCTGCCGCTGCAGCTCCACCAGCCCAGGCTCCTGAGACCTCCTAGCAAGCCCAGCGAAATCACAGTAAGTACCCCCCCCACCGCCCAGCCCCTTGCCCTGCCCCGCGCTACTCACCTCCTCTCCTTCTTCTTTTCTTCATCTCTGATCTTCCTCTGTCCTCTTCATCTGTATTCTTCATCTGTACTCTTCTTTCTTCCATGCTCCCCGTCCTGCGTGTTGTTTCTTCTGTCTTCATCTGTGTTCTTCTTCTGTCTGCTTCTTTCTCTCTCCTCTGCACCGTGACCTGCGTGTGCCTTCTTCTTCTGTGTCCTTCTTCTAGGCTCTTCTCTCCTCTGCTCCGCTTCTTTTTCACCGTCTTCTTGGCTCTTCTCACTGCTGCTCGTCACTCTTCTTCTTCTTTTCCTTCTTCTGTGATCTTCTCTCTTCTGCTCTTCTGCTCCTCTTCTTCTTTACCGTCTTCTTGGCTCTTCTCTCAGCTGCTCGTCGCTCCTCTTCTTCTTTACCTTCTTCTGTGATCTTCTCTCTTCTGATCTTCCGCCCCTCTTCTTCTTTACCTTCTTCTGTGATCTTCTCTCTTCTTCTCCTCTTCTTCTTTACCGTCTTCTTGGCTCTTCTCTCTGCTGCTCGTCGCTTAACTCCCCCTCCCCCATCTTTTCTCCCCTGTACCTTTCCCCCCTCCCTCCGCTTTACCGCCGCCACCTCCTGCACGCCCCCAGCTCCCATTCGTCACCCCACTCCCGTCCCCTGCTCCCAGCTGACCCCTCCCCCCGCCCTCCCTCTTACGGTCGCGCGGCCCGCGCCCAGCGCCACCACCCCTGGCCCTCAGCACTCCCAAACCCCGCTGCACCGCTACGACCCCTTCACCCTCCACGCCCTCAACCCGGGGCGCTCCAGCACCTGCTTCCAAGCGAACCCGAAACGTACCCACGGACCCTTCGTATGTCACACCTGCAAACTTACCTTCCACCACGAAACCACCACGACCGCCAGCCCACGCACATCAACCACCTCAAATGCATCCTGATCAACGCACGATCCATCCACAAGCACGCCGTTGAACTCTGGGACCTCCTGGACTCCACCGCACCAGACGTCGCCTTCATCACTGAGACCTGGATGAATGCCTCCTCGGCCCCCCACATCGCCATCCCCGAAGGCTACAAGATTTCCAGAAAAGACCGCACCAACCAAGTAGGAGGAGGAATCGCCATTGTCTTCAAAGACTCCATCAACGTCACCACCTCCACCGAAGACACCCCCCTCGCCGCCGAACACCTGCACTTCCAGATCCGCACAGACCCCAGGACCACTCTCAGAGGATCCCTCATCTACTGTCCCCCCGGACCGCGCGCCCTCTTCAGCGACTCCATCACCGACTTCATCTCCCCGCACGCCCTCGCCGGACTACATCCTCCTCGGCGACCTCAACTTCCATCTGGAACAGAACAACGACCCCAACACCACCGCCCTGCTCGACAACCTCGCCAACCTCGGCCTCAAGCAACTGGTGAACACCCCCACCCACATCGCCGGACACACGCTCGACCCCATCTTTTCTGCCAGCAAACACGTATCCTTCAGCCACGCCTCCGCTCTACACTGGACCGACCACAGATGTGTCCACTTCACCTACCGACGCGAAACTCGCCACCTCCGCACACAACCCATCCCACGTCGACAGTGGAACAAAATCCCCGAAGAACAGCTTCTCTCCACTCTCATCGACAACCAACCCACCTTCTCCGCCGACCCCAACGTCGCAGCCCTCAGCCTCACGAACTGGATCACCAACTGCGCAGACAACCTCGCTCCCCTCAGACGCCTTCCAAGACAGTCCAACACCAAAAAACCTCTCTGGTTCTCTGACACCCTTAAGGAATCAAAGAAAACTTGTCGCACCCTCGAGAAAGCCTGGCGTAAGGACCGCACCGCAGACAACATGACTGCCCTCAAGAACGCTACCCGCGAACACCATCACCTGATCCGCGCCGCAAAAAGGAATTTCTTCACAGACAGACTGGACAAAAACAGCCACAACAGCAGAGAACTCTTCAACATCGTAAAAGAGCTGTCCAACCCCAACGCCAACACCATCACGCCTTCACAAGACCTTTGCAACTCCCTCGCCACCTTCTTCCATCGTAAGATTAACGACCTACACGACAGCTTCGGACTCCAGACCCAGCCGACCACCACAGAACCCACAACCCCAGCCATCACCCTCAATGCCTGGACCCACATCAACACAGAAGAGACAAAAGCCACCATGAACTCCATCCACTCCGGTGCCCCCTCGGACCCCTGCCCACACTTCATCTTCAATAAAGCCAACGACATCATCGCCCCGCACCTCCAGACCATCATCAACACCTCGTTTTCATCTGCTACCTTCCCCGAGAGCTGGAAACACGCTGAAGTCAACACCCTACTGAAGAAACCTACGGCTGACCCAAGCGACCTGAAGAACTTCTGCCCCATCTTGCTCCTCCCCTTCCCTGCCAAAGTCATAGAGAAGACCGTCAACAAGCAGCTTACCAACTTCCTTGAAGACAACAACCTTCTCGACCCCTCTCAGTCCGGATTCCGAGCCAACCACAGCACAGAAACCGCCCTCATCTCAGTCACAGACGACATCAGAACCCTGATGGACAACGGAGAAACAGTCGCCCTCATCCTCCTCGACCTCTCCGCTGCCTTCGACACCGTCTGTCACCGCACCCTAATAACCCGCCTCCGCTCCACCGGGATCCAAGGCCAGGCCCTGGACTGGATCGCCTCCTTCCTCTCTGTAGGAAAGTCCTCCTTTTTTGCCTGATCACCCCCACTCTTTTTGGATAGGTACTGGTGGTTACTGACTCTTGGCTGTGCCCTGGGTACTGCTAACCAGTCCCAGGGCCTGTGCTCTGTGTAAAATGGATATGCAAATTAGGCTAATTATAATTGGCTAAGTTAACCTACCTATAAGTCCCTAGTATATGGTAGGGCATGTAGGTTTAGGGACCACAGCATAGGTGGTGCCCACCTAGGTGCACTGCTGAGGTGCCCAGTGTCATTTTAAAAGCAAGCCTGCCTTGCTGGCTGCTTTTAAATTAAAGTTATATGCAAATTCGACTTTGGAATTAAAGGTACTTCCAAAGTCTTAGACTACCTTATTTTTACATATAAGTCACCCCTAAGGTGTGCCCTATGTGCCCCTAGGGCTGGGTGCCATGTAACTATAAGCAGGGACTTTATAAAAATAGATTTATAAGCCCTGGTGAGGTAAAAACAGCCAAATTCGTTTTTCCCTCATTGAAGTAAATGGCCTTCATAGGCTAGAATGGGCAGACTTTATTTTAAATTTTAAAGTCTCCTTAAATGTTACATACCAAGAATTTGGTATCAAATTAATTGTTGTAATAAATCCCACAACTTCCAGTTGTTGGATTTAATATAACTTGTTCAGGTAAAAAGTTTAGACTTTACCTAAAAAGTTGCCAATTTCAGCTCTGCATTGTTTTTGCTGCTGTGCTCTGATTGGCCAGCCTGCAGCAGCTTCTGCCAGGCTACTTTGATGAGGTGTGAAGTGGCCTGGCTTCACACAAAGGAATGTGCTTGGGGGAAAGAATCTACCCTCAGCAGATGGTGAGGCAGGAAGGGGGAGGGCTGCCAAACTGGTCTTCAAAGGCAGAGAAGGACATCTGGAGCACCCAGCAACACCCCCACATCCTGCAACCCCAGACAGCTAGGTGCCCCCTTGATTAGATTAGGAGAGGGCAGGAGAGGGGTGTGTTTATGATTTTTAGCCACACCAGTGAGTGGGCTCAGCCAGATGTAACCTCCAAAAATCAGATTCACCCATGTTGGATTTTTAGAGACTGTTGCCTTTTGGGATGGATTTTTGCCACACTTCCCAGGAAGTGGTCATCACAGGGGGACGACCCTGTACCTGATTGGAGAACCAGGGCCCCCCTGCTTTTCACCCAGGAGCAAGAATAAAACTGGCAGACCTGCCCCCACACCTCAGATCCCTGCCAACTTTCAAGAAGAAGGAACTTAAGGAGAAGAAGGACTGCCCTGCTGGACCCCTGGCCTGCACCTGGACCCTGCACTCAGAAGGACTGCACCAGCTGCACACTTGGGCTTCACCACAAGAAGGACTTTGCCTGGCTTCAACTGGTTCAAGGAGGGACTCCCTGTTTGCTACAGGTGAAAAATTGCTATCCAGAGTCCCCTGCACCAACTCCTAAAAAAGAGACCAGTTGACCACTGCACAGTGGCCAAAAAGGAGTTTGCGCCAGGTGCATTCTGGGGGTTGAAGTCCGCACCCCCCAAGGACCATCACAGAACTTCTGGACCCTTGGGGTGAGCTGTGGACCCCAAAAGAACGTTAAAAGAACATCTGGGTGAAGCCCCAGAAGTTTGGAGAAGATTTGACAAATTTTGTAAAAAAGCTCCAGAGAGGGACCGACCCGCCGTGGAAATTCTAGCCGGCTTGCCTCAACCGCGACCCGGCCTGACTTCGTGGTTCGTCCCGGTAAAGAAAAACATCCGAAAAAGAGACTAAGTCCGAACGTAAAAAGTTGACCGGGACCTCCCAGCCATCGTATCCGAGAAGGGCTCCACGGACGTCGGATCAAGATCCAGGTTTACCCCGGTCGAAGGATTTTCATCTCGAAAAAACGACTAAGTCCGAAGGTAGAAATCACCACCGAGGAAACCCACATCGCGTATCCGGACAAGGGCTCCAGGAGGTCGGATTCAACTGGCAGGTTCGTCCCGGTGAAGAAAAAACTTCAAAATAAAGACTAAGTCAGAAGGTAACTTTTCAACCGAGGCCTCCCGCGACTTGTAGCCGAGCAGGGCTCCATCGCGGTCGGCCTGAAACTTTGACTTTGTCCCGGTCCTGGTGCAACCAGATGACCCGATTGGCGCTTTTTGTTTCTAAGCGCTAGAAAAATAATAATACTTTAAAAATTCATATCTCCGGTTCCCCTGAACCGATTTTAATCGTTTTTGTGTCATTTTAAAGATAAAAATATAAACTATTTTTTATAAATTGGTTTTGGATTTTTAAACTGTTTCCTGTGTTTTATTTAATTACTGTTTTGTGATATTTGAATGCTTTACACACTGTCTCCTAAGTTAAGCCTTGACGCTCGTTGCCAAGCTACCAAGGGTTGAGCTGGGATTAATTTACTGAGACCTAACTGTACCTAGGTGGAGGTTAGTGGCTTGTTGCTAGGTGTAGGTACCTACCTGCCCTTACCAATAACCCATTTTCCAACATTTTTGGTGGCAGCGGTGGGATCCTGTACTTGTGTTTAGTATCACGTTACAGTTTAAGTAAAACAAATTAAAAATCCTTTAAATTGTCCTAGTGCAAAAACATTTTTTTTTTAATTTTACATTTTTTATTTTTTATTTTTTTATTAATTATTAATTTGGATTAATTTCAATTATTGAATTTTTGTAATTTTTCTAAATTCTTGTTTCCAATTTTTGCAAAAAGTTTTTGTTGACACAAAACTAGGGAACCATGGAGCTTGATCTGGCTAGCCTACCCACACTGACAGTAGTCCATCTTAGGGGGTTGTGTATTGAGAGAGGGTTGCCTGCAACCACTGATCTCAGGAAGCAAATCCTGATTAAATCCCTGACAGCATGGGCTGAGGCCCAAGAGGTAGAGACAGAGGAAGCTCCAGAGGAGGAAGAAAAAGGGGAAGATGCTAACTCTAACCACTCAGGGGAGGGAAGGCATCCGAGCCTAAGTGAGGAAGAGGAAGAACGGTCCTCAGTAGATACAGTCACTAGGGGCAGGCCCAAAGCTAGTGGTAGGAAGGGGGTCCCTTCAGGAGGAGAGAACCCATCCATCAGAGAAAGAGAGCTGGAGGCCCAGCTAGCATACATAGCTTTGGAAGCAGAGAAGCTGGCCCTAGAAAAGAAAAAGTGGGCAAGCAAAGAGAAAAGAGATGGTGGCAGCGACAAAGAGGCTGAGGTGTCCCTGGGTGGGGGTTTTGCCCCCAGATTACCCAAAGGGGTGGTTCCTGCCTATGTGGAGGGGGATGACATAGATAAGTGGCTGGGGGCCTTTGAGAGGGCCCTCCAGATGAGGAAAGTCAAGCCTCAGTACTGGGGTTCACTTCTTTGGGAGTTAGTTCCCAACTCTGGGAGGGATAGGCTCCTAACCATGAGTGGGGAGGATGCAGACTCATACCCCAGTATGAAGAGTTGCTTGACTAAAAAGTTTGGTCTGACCCCAGAGCAGTATAGGCTCAAGTTTAGGGACACCCAAAAGACAAGCACCCAGTCCTGGGTGGACTTTGTGGACATTTCAGTAAAGGCACTGGAGGGCTGGATACAGGGCAACAGGGTAAGTACCTTTGAGGGGCTGTACAATTTGATTATGAGGGAGCACCTTCTAACTAATTGTGTCCAAGAGAGGCTCCGCCAGTATCTAGTAGACTCTAGGTTGACCAACCCCAGAGAGCTGGGGGAGGCAGCAGATGACTGGTTAAGAACTAGGGTTAACCAGAAACCCCCAGGGGGTGATCAGAAAAAGGGAGGACATGGTTCTTCTCAGGGGAAGAACCAGGGGAAAGATGATAAAAAGCCCAAAGAGTCCTCACAAGAGTCCCCAAAAACTTCTCAGGGAGGGGGAGCCCCGAGCCAATTCACTTTTAAAGGGAAAGGGTATCAGGGAAAGAATTTTGATCCTGCTAAAGCAGGAAGGTTTCAGGAGCTTGCTAAGGCTGGCAAGTGTTTTGATTGTCATCAACCTGGACATAAAAGAGGAGATGCTATCTGCTCCAAGAAGCCCCCCACTGGTGGGCAATCCCAGGGGATTGCTAGTGTAGGGTTGGGGGTGGAAGTTGGCCCAGGGGTGGAATCAGGGTACACTGAAGTCACCTTAGTATCCGTGGGTGGGGTGGACATTGCAACTATGGCCACCTTACCTCCCATCATGGAGAGGTATAGGCAGAGGCCTAAAGTCAATGGGACTGAAGTGGAAGCTCTGAGAGATACAGGAGCCAGTGTGACAATGGTCACAGAAAAGCTGGTTTCTCCAGAGCAGGTCTTACCTGGTGTCTTCCACCAGGTGACTTATGCAGATACCAGAACCAAACTCCATCCCATGGCTATGGTGAGTCTGGAATGGGGAGGTGTGACTGGCCCTAAAAAGGTAGCTGTAGCTCCTGCCCTCCCAGTAGAGTGTCTGCTGGGAAATGATCTTGAAGCATCTGAATGGTCAGAAGTGGAGAGAAGGGTCCATGCACAGATGCTGGACCTCCCTGAATGGGTGTGTGCTGTGACCAGGTCACAGGCAGCACAACAGGGAAATGCTGGACACTTGGACCCTGGAACAATGGGCCAAGCCTCCAAGAAAAAGAGAAAGGGCACTGGGTCTGGATTGTCAGCCCCAACAAGTACAGAGGGTCAGGAAGAATCCAACCCTGAGGGGGAGGATCTGAACTCTGAGGGAGGGACACTTTCCCTGCAAACTATGCCTGACTTGGCAGAACTGCAAGGGGCAGGTGGGCCCACCAGAGAAGATTTGTGCCAGGGACAAAGAGAGTGTCCCACTCTTGAGGGCCTGAGACAGACTGCTGCCAGGCAAGAGCCAGTGGGTCCCACAAGGTTTACTGGGAGAATGGAGTTCTCTACACTGAGGCAAGGGCCCTCAAACCAGGGGCTACTAGGAGAGTAGTGGTCCCCCAGAAGTATAGAGAATTCCTCCTTACCTTAAGCCATGATATCCCCTTAGCTGGACATTTGGGACAGACCAAGACCTGGAACAGGCTGGTCAACCATTTTTATTGGCCCCAAATGTCAGAAAAAGTCAGGGAGTTTTGCAGCTCCTGTGTCACCTGTCAAGCCAGTGGCAAGACAGGAGGCAAACCAAAGGCTCCCCTGATACCACTGCCAGTGGTTGGGACTCCCTTTGAGCGGGTGGGGATTGACATTGTTGGTCCCCTAGACCCACCAACTGCTTCAGGTAACAGGTACATTGTGGTGGTAGTGGACCATGCCACCAGGTACCCTGAGGCAATACCCCTCCCACAGTGGCTAGGGCCCTACTTGGTGTGTTCACCAGAGTGGGATTCCCAAAGGAGGTGGTCTCAGATAGGGGCACAAACTTTATGTCAGCCTATCTGAAAGCCATGTGGGATGAGTGTGGTGTTACTTATAAGTTCACCACCCCCTACCACCCACAGACCAATGGTCTCGTGGAAAGATTTAATAAGACCCTGAAGGGCATGATCATGGGTTTGTCTGACAAACTCAGGAGGAGATGGGATGTCCTCCACCCATGCCTGCTGTTTGCCTACAGAGAGGTGCCACAGAAGGGGGTTGGATTCAGCCCCTTTGAGTTACTGTTTGGGCACCCTGTAAGAGGCCCATTGTGCTTGGTGAGAGAGTCTTGGGAAAAGCCTCTCAAAGAATCCAAGGAGAATGTGCTAGATTATGTACTGGGCCTGCGGTCACGCATGGCTGAGTATATGAAGAAGGCAAGCAGAAACCTGGAGGCCAGCCAGGAGCTCATGAAGCTCTGGCATGATCAAAAGGCTACCCTGCCTGAGTATCACCCAGGACAGCTGGTGTGGGTTTTGGAGCCCATGGCTCCTAGGGCACTACAGGCCAAGTGGACTGGGCCCTATCCAATTCTGGAGAAAAAAGGTGAGGTCACATACTTGGTGGACCTTGGCACCCCCAGGAATCCTCACAGGATCCTGCATGTTAACAGGATGAAACCCCACCAGGACAGGGCAGACATGACCATGCTAATGGTCACTGATGAAGGGAAGGAGGAGGGTGAACCTCTGCCAGACCTCCTGTCCTCAAAGGCAAAAGATGGGTCAGTGGAGGGAGTGGTACTCTCTCCCAAATTGACAGACCAGCAACAAAAAGACTGTAAGCAAGTTTTGGGACAGTTTGCTAGTCTGTTCTCCCTGACCCCAGGACTCACCAATTGGTGTGTCCATGATGTTGACACTGGTGACAGCTTGCCTGTCAAGAACAAGCTGTACAGGCTGTCTGACCAGGTCAAGGCCAACATCAAAGCTGAAGTGGCTAAGATGTTGGACCTCAAGGTAATTGAGCCCTCTGATAGTCCTTGGTCCAGTCCAGTGGTACTGGTGCCCAAAGCTAATCCCCAAGGTGGGAAGAAAGAATTGAGATTCTGTGTGGACTACAGAGGTCTAAACGCAGTCACTAGGACTGATGCTCACCCCATACCTAGAGCTGATGAGCTCATTGACAGGCTGGGGGCTGCCAAATTCCTGAGCACATTTGATCTGACCTCAGGATATTGGCAGATTGCCTTAAGTCCAAGAGCTAAGGAGAGGTCAGCATTTTCCACACCAGAGGGCCACTTTCAGTTCAAGGTGATGCCCTTTGGCATGAAAAATGCTCCTGCCACCTTCCAACGGTTGGTGAACAGAGTCCTATCTGGGTTGGAATCTTTCAGTGCAGCTTATCTGGATGATATAGCTGTATTTATTTCCACCTGGAAGGACCACCTGGTCCACCTGAAGGAAGTGCTTCAGGCCCTGCTTCAAGCAGGCCTGACTATCAAGGCAAGCAAGTGCCAGATATGGCAAAGCTCTGTTGTGTACCTGGGCCACCTTGTTGGTGGAGGCCATGTACAACCTCTCCAGCCCAAGATCCAGACTATCCTGGATTGGGAGGCTCCAAAAACCCAGACTCAGGTCAGGGCCTTTCTTGGCCTGACTGGGTACTACAGGAGGTTTGTTCAGAATTTTGGGACCATAGTGGCCCCTCTGACTGAGCTTACCTCCAAGAAACAGCCCAAGAAGGTCATTTGGACCCCAGAGTGTCAGAAAGCTTTTGACACCCTAAAGCAGGCTATGTGTTCAGCACCAGTGTTACTGGCCCCTGACTATAGCAAGGAGTTTGTAGTACAAACAGATGCTTCAGAGGAAGGGATTGGGGCAGTGTTAGCACAAGTTAATGAAGAGGGCCATGATCACCCAGTTGCCTTCATCAGCAGGCGACTACTCCCCAGAGAGAAAAAATGGAGTGCCATTGAGAGGGAGGCCTTTGCTGTGGTCTGGTCCCTGAAGAAGTTGAGGCCTTACTTGTTTGGCACTCACTTCCATGTACAAACTGACCACAGACCTCTCAGATGGTTGATGCAGATGAGGGGGGAAAACCCAAAACTGTTAAGGTGGTCCATTTCCCTACAGGGGATGGACTTCACAGTGGAGCACAGACCTGGGACTGCCCATGCCAATGCAGATGGCCTTTCCAGGTTTTTCCACTTAGCTGATGAGGACTACCAGGGTGTAGGTTAGTACCCATCACCTTTCATCTGGGGGGGGGGGGCAGTGTAGGAAAGTCCTCCTTTTTTGCCTGATCACCCCCACTCTTTTTGGATAGGTACTGGTGGTTACTGACTCTTGGCTGGGCCCTGGGTACTGCTAACCAGTCCCAGGGCCTGTGCTCTGTGTAAAATGGATATGCAAATTAGGCTAATTATAATTGGCTAAGTTAACCTACCTATAAGTCCCTAGTATATGGTAGGGCATGTAGGTTTAGGGACCACAGCATAGGTGGTGCCCACCTAGGTGCACTGCTGAGGTGCCCAGTGTCATTTTAAAAGCAAGCCTGCCTTGCTGGCTGCTTTTAAATTAAAGTTATATGCAAATTCGACTTTGGAATTAAAGGTACTTCCAAAGTCTTAGACTACCTTATTTTTACATATAAGTCACCCCTAATGTGTGCCCTATGTGCCCCTAGGGCTGGGTGCCATGTAACTATAAGCAGGGACTTTATAAAAATAGATTTATAAGCCCTGGTGAGGTAAAAACAGCCAAATTCGTTTTTCCCTCATTGAAGTAAATGGCCTTCATAGGCTAGAATGGGCAGACTTTATTTTAAATTTTAAAGTCTCCTTAAATGTTACATACCAAGAATTTGGTATAAAATTAATTGTTGTAATAAATCCCACAACTTCCAGTTGTTGGATTTAATATAACTTGTTCAGGTAAAAAGTTTAGACTTTACCTAAAAAGTTGCCAATTTCAGCTCTGCATTGTTTTTGCTGCTGTGCTCTGATTGGCCAGCCTGCAGCAGCTTCTGCCAGGCTACTTTGATGAGGTGTGAAGTGGCCTGGCTTCACACAAAGGAATGTGCTTGGGGGAGAGAATCTCCCCTCAGCAGATGGTGAGGCAGGAAGGGGGAGGACTGCCAAACTGGTCTTCAAAGGCAGAGAAGGACATCTGGAGCACCCAGCAACACCCCCACATCCTGCAACCCCAGACAGCTAGGTGCCCCCTTGATTAGATTAGGAGAGGGCAGGAGAGGGGTGTGTTTATGATTTTTAGCCACACCAGTGGGTGGGCTCAGCCAGATGTAACCTCCAAAAATCAGATTCACCCATGTTGGAATTTTAGAGACTGTTGCCTTTTGGGATGGATTTTTGCCACACTTCCCAGGAAGTGGTCATCACAGGGGGACGACCCTGTACCTGATTGGAGAACCAGGGCCCCCCTGCTTTTCACCCAGGAGCAAGAATAAAACTGGCAGACCTGCCCCCACACCTCAGATCCCCGCCAACTTTCAAGAAGAAGGAACTTAAGGAGAAGAAGGACTGCCCTGCTGGACCCCTGGCCTGCACCTGGACCCTGCACTCAGAAGGACTGCACCAGCTGCACACTTGGGCTTCACCACAAGAAGGACTTTGCCTGGCTTCAACTGGTTCAAGGAGGGACTCCCTGTTTGCTACAGGTGAAAAATTGCTATCCAGAGTCCCCTGCACCAACTCCTAAAAAAGAGACCAGTTGACCACTGCCCAGTGGCCAAAAAGGAGTTTGAGCCAGGTGCATTCTGGGGGTTGAAGTCCGCACCCCCCAAGGACCATCACAGAACTTCTGGACCCTTGGGGTGAGCTGTGGACCCCAAAAGAACGTTAAAAGAACATCTGGGTGAAGCCCCAGAAGTTTGGAGAAGATTTGACAAATTTTGTAAAAAAGCTCCAGAGAGGGACCGACCCGCCGCGGAAATTCTAGCCGGCTTGCCTCAACCACGACCCGGCCTGACTTCGTGGTTCATCCCGGTAAAGAAAAACATCCGAAAAAGAGACTAAGTCCGAACGTAAAAAGTTGACCGGGACCTCCCAGCCATCGTATCCGAGAAGGGCTCCACGGACGTCGGATCAAGATCCAGGTTTACCCCGGTCGAAGGATTTTCATCTCGAAAAAACGACTAAGTCCGAAGGTAGAAATCACCACCGAGGAAACCCACATCGCGTATCCGGACAAGGGCTCCAGGAGGTCGGATTCAACTGGCAGGTTCGTCCTGGTGAAGAAAAAACTTCAAAATAAAGACTAAGTCAGAAGGTAACTTTTCAACCGAGGCCTCCCGCGACTTGTAGCCGAGCAGGGCTCCATCGCGGTCGGCCTGAAACTTTGACTTTGTCCCGGTCCTGGTGCAACCAGATGACCCGATTGGCGCTTTTTGTTTCTAAGCGCTAGAAAAATAATAATACTTTAAAAATTCATATCTCCGGTTCCCCTGAACCGATTTTAATCGTTTTTGTGTCATTTTAAAGATAAAAATATAAACTATTTTTATAAATTGGTTTTGGATTTTTAAACTGTTTCCTGTGTTTTATTTAATTACTGTTTTGTGATATTTGAATGCTTTACACACTGTCTCCTAAGTTAAGCCTTGACGCTCATTGCCAAGCTACCAAGGGTTGAGCTGGGATTAATTTACTGAGACCTAACTGTACCTAGGTGGAGGTTAGTGGCTTGTTGCTAGGTGTAGGTACCTACCTGCCCTTACCAATAACCCATTTTCCAACACTCTCCAATCGCTCCCAAAGAGTCTACCTCCCACCTTTTCGCTCAGACCCCACCGAGATCATTTGCGGCGTCCCACAAGGCTCCTTACTCAGCCCGACACTCTTCAATGTCTACATGAGCCCCCTCGCCGACATTGTACGCAAACACAGCATCATCATCACCTCCTACGCCGATGACACTCAACTGATACTTTCCCTCACCAAGGACCCCACCAGCGCCAAGACCAACCTGCAAGATGGAATGAAAGACGTTGCAGATTGGATGAAACTTAGCCGTCTGAAACTGAACTCAGACAAAACGGAAGTCCTCATCCTCGGTAACACCCCGACCGCCTGGGATGACTCCTGGTGGCCCCCGGCCCTTGGCACCACACCGACCCCCTCAGACCACGCATGCAACCTCGGCTTCATCTTGGACCCACTTCTCACCATGACCAAACAAGTCAACACCGTATCATCCTCCTGCTTCCTCACCCTCCGCATGCTCTGAAAGATCTTCCATTGGATCCCCGCCGACACCAGAAAGACCATGACCCACGCCCTCGTCACGAGCCGCCTGGACTACGGCAACACCCTATACGCAGGAACCGTCGCTAAACTTCAGAAACGTCTGCAACGAATTCAAAATGCCTCCGCCCGCCTCTTCCTCAACATATCCCGCAACAGCCACATCTCTGCACACCTGAGACACCTGCACTGGCTTCCCGTCAGCAAAAGGATCACCTTCCGTCTCCTCACCCACGCACCCGTCTTCTCCGCTCCACCAGTCTCGCTCTCGCCGCCGTCCCTCGCATCCGCCGCTCCACGGCGGGTCGGAGGTCCTTCTCCTACCTGGCGGCCAAGACTTGGAACGCCCTCCCCACCATCCTCAGGACCACCCAGGACCACTCCGCATTCCGGAGACTACTCAAGACCTGGCTCTTCGAGCAGCAGTAACCCCTTCCCCCTAGCGCCTTGAGACCCGCACGGGTGAGTAGCGCGCTTTATAAATGTTAATGATTTGATTTGATTTGATGGTCAGAGCCTTGTTTAAAGGGCTACTCATGTGGGTGGCACAATCAGTTGTGCAGGCCCACTAGTAGCATTTGACTTACAGGCCTCGGCACCTCTAGTGCCAATCATGGAAAAGCCAATTCCCCATACAATTTACACAAGAGCACCTGCACTTTAGCACTGGTCAGTAGCGGTAAAGTGCCCAGAGTACCAAAAACAGCAAAAACAGAGTCCAGCACACAGTCAAAACATGGAAAGCAGAGGCAAAAAAACAGGGGAGATGCCAGGTCCTACAGGAGCGCACAGGAGCTCCCATATGTGCTGATTACCAATCTCTAGACAAATATTTACTAGATTTTTTTGTTCTGGCCTCATTTAACTGAGATAAATATTCTTTATTTTTCTAAAACTGGTATGGAGCCGTTTTTGTTGATGTATTTCAGTGTTCTATTGTGATAAGCAATGCACAAATCCCTCACACATTGCCGCCTAAGTTAAGCCTGACCCCTCTGTGCCAAGCTACTAGAGGGTGAGCACAGGTTAATTTAGTTTGTGTGTCTGATTTACCCTGATTAGGATTGTGGTCCCTTCTTGGACAGAGTACATACCTCTTCCAACTGGAGACCCAGGGCCAGATGTAGCATTATTGCAAGTCGCAATTTGCAATGCAGAACGGTGTCTCAGACACCGTCTGCGAGTCGCTATGGGGTCGCAAAGACCCACCTCATTAATATCAATGAGGTGGGTCGCAAATTGCGGCCCCATAGCGACTATAGGCACTCGCAAACATGGAGGCCTGCTGTAGTCAGCAGACCTCCATGTTCGTGACTGCTTTTAAATAAAGCAGTTTTTTTTTTGTTTAAGTGTAGCCCGTTTTCCTTAAAGGAAAACGAGCTGCACTTTAAAAAAAAAAAACGAAACCTTTAGTTTTGGTATTTTTTCAGGGCAGGTATTACCTGCCCTGAAAAAATAGTTTTGGGTCCATTCACAAAGGGGAAGGGGTCCCATGGGGACCCCTTCCCGTTTGCGAGTGGGTTACCATCCACTTCAAGTGGATGGTAACTGCGACTCCATTTGTGACCGCATATGGGGTCGCAAATGGAATTGCATTCCACTGCGAATCGCAAATAGGAAGGGAACACCCCTTCCTATTTGCAATTCGGAAATGCATTTTGCGAGTCGGTCCCGACTCGCAAAATGCATTTCTGCATGGGAAACACGCATTTGCGAGTCGCAAACGGCAAATTTTGCCGTATGCGAGTCGCAAAGTGTTTCCTGCATCTGGCCCCCAATTTCTAACAATGACACTCTCAAAGGCCTTAGTTGGAAGAGGAGAATACTTGACAAAACTTCCCTGTGGCAGGGAGGGGGGTTGGGCCAGGTGTCAATTTTTTAAGAGTTGTCTATGGTGGGGCGGTAGCCGAATTACCTAAACTCAGGTATGTGGTGGCAGCAACAGTGGTATGTTCCTTCTAAGATATGCATAAGGAATACAAACCAGTTCTTCTGATACCTTAAAATGCGCCATGCAATATCACCTTATGTAGATAATTTATCAGAACTTCTAGAATGCAACCCATTCAAAACGATACTATTCATGGGTGATCTAAACACACACAAAATATTCCAGCCATATTCAAGCAGTATTGCTCCTTAGTAACTAATACCCCAGACTCTTTCGACAAACTGAGACAAATAGGAGGGGGCCAGGGGGAGCTGACAGACGAAGAGTAGCAGGAGGCTAGAATGACTGCGTGATTCTGTAACTTCAGGGTAATTAAGACTAATCTAGCTAAACTATGTGCACCAGGTTTACCTTACTGATGCAAGGCTATGAGCATATGAACATATCACCAGCCTCGGATGCCTCAAATGTAAAAGAGTAATGGAGTACGTCGTGTACACAATAACGCATTGTAATAAATTAAAGCCCTTTGGGATGGGGTATATGCAGTACTTGTGGAGGAATTGGGGTAGGAAATTCCAAAACATCTTAAAAATCATAGTTATTGCACAGAACAATTTATATTGTTTCAGACCCTTATTTATAGGCATAGCTATGGATTGGTGTATTAGTTGCTAAATGTGATATAGCACAAAAATGTTGAAAAGAATCACCTCCATCTCTAGAAGCGTAGCATAAGGTGGTGGAGTATTCTATGTCATTGGAGAGTTTTGTATACCGGGCTAAGTGTTGCCAGCACAAACATGAGATTGGTGCTGATATCAAGAGACCACTCCGAACCAGCCTTGTGGATCACAGAAAGATGTGGATTTATCACGAGTGCATGTAAAACCATAGAAGAAATGACTGTCGGATTCGACCGAGTGAATCCCGCGCTTAAGGTTAAGGATATGATGTGATGTACTTGAACTTCTGTCTAAATTGGTTTAGTACTGCACTATTGTTATTTGGCAATAAAATACTTACATGTAAAACAGTAGAAGGGAATGTCATTGTGATTCAGACAGATTCTGGAAAAGGATAACCAGTTTTTTGTTAGTAAGTGAGCACAGCATACGGGGACCAGTCACAATGTCTGGTAACCATGAGAGATGTTTTTTGTTTTAGTGAGAAAGTTATTGCAGGAGAGGATTATCAGTAACTAAAAGTAGCAAACATAAGAGCAGCTAAGACTGAAATAAGGGCAAAAAATGAGAACATGTCTGAGAGACGTGAAAGGAAGTGTGCATTTGAAGAAAATAATGTGTGAATATTATAGAAGGAGAAGGAAAAGGGAAAATCTTTTTCTATGGAAACATGGTGATTTAGTTTCACATTTTTTTCAAGTTTTCTTACTCTGATACTATATATGAGCACATTGTACAGATGGCATCTTGTGGCATGGTATGAGTGAGTGGCATGGCATGTACCACTATCACTGGATGTATTAGGATTGCTCTGAAACTCTATGTTTCAAGCACTGTATGCAATTGGTGAGGACTTCTGCCATGGCCGCTTGTGATTGAGTTTGGGCACTTAACCCATGCACTGTATGAATATTATGATTGTACTTCATTCTCCATTGTGGCCATGGACTCCACTTGCATGGCCAGCGTACTTTTAACTGGGCTTTATTATAGTTAGGACTCCTTACCCCCACCATGCCGGGATGTCACAAACGCATTGACATTTCCACTATACTTTTTGATGGGCTTTTATGCCTTCTGACGTACTATTTTTCCTCTATCCACTGTTATGTGAGGACACTACAGCTGCTACGGGAGTCAAGCCAAGTTGCTAAGGGACTGTGTTTACAACATGATTAACTATGTTGATGATACATTAACTTGCACATGGCTATTTGGTTTTTAAGTGAAGCATTGATGTATATCTGGACGAGAACATTTTCACTATATATTGTTACATGTACGGATAGATGGGAGATGTTATTGCCAGTGATTTTATTTCTATCAGAGAAGCATGCGTACAGTTCCCCCTTTTCTAGTTATTCGTTACATTTTATTTCCCATATTGACTGATATGCATTATGTGGCAATGTGAGTCGAAACGGAGCTCAGTATATCTTTATGTTGTTCGTGTTATCCTTGTTCACTAAATCAGTCCACTGTTTATTTTCATTACCTCAGCATACTTATACGAGTTAATTCGCGTAGCTTGTACATGTGATCAAGGCCTCTGAGCTGGCCGAAACACGTCTTGCTGGAAGTAAAGAGACTTTCTACTTGTACTATGAGTGAGCGTTTTTTTTTTGTTTTTTTTTAAGAGTCCGACTTCTGATATATATATATATATCAGGGATGTGGAATTCCTATATTGTTTGGGGTCAAGGACAACAAGTTGTCATGTTTATTTTATCCTTGGGGCATGTAGGCCCAGCCCATCTCAGCACAAACCCTTTGGTTGCTAGTTTACATTACCGTATTATGGATCAGGAAAGAACATTGTTCGTAAATAAGATAATATTTGTATCCATATGTTAGTGATGTTCATACTTGTATCTATGGTTCACTACTGCAAAGTCTTTATTATTAGTGTGAGCACTCTAAGAAAATGTTGCAAGCTCGGACTTCACTAGTGACAGTCGTTCCAGTATAACAATGTATACACACATTTGCAAAGTTTGATAATATGAGGCTACGTATAATGCTCCCAGCATGCTCTCTGGATTTTTAATCCTCAAGGGTGCCCTTTGAGGGAGACTTCTTGTTAGCCATGAGGTGTTATGAAATATTGGATTTTGGTTCCTGCTGGTCCTCCAACCAGTCAAGGCCCTCTCAGACCCAGCTCTCGGCTGTGCTAGCAATGGCTGGGCCTGTTCTTGGACTCCTCTCTCCTCCTCTTCTCCACTTCTGCTCCTTCACCATTCTCTTGGACTCTCACACTCGCTTCCTTTTCACATTTTATGGTCTTCTTCTTTGCCTTTTTCTGCTCTCTCAATGCTCTTTTGCCCATTCTCTCCCTTCTTTCCTCTAGCTCGCATCCTTTTCACCTCTTTTGCCTTTCTTCATTGCCTTTTTCTGCTCCCTCACTACTCTTTTGCCTGCTCACCCCTTCTGTTTCTTGCTTCCTTAGCACTCCTTCACTCAGCTTTTTCCTTGCTTCATTTGCCTTTTGCCACTCTGATTTGCCTTTTCTGCTCTCTCACTGCCTCTTCTTCCTGCCTTCTGTAGCCACCCTCTGCACCACTCCCACCTTAGCGGCATGCTGGGTTCCATGCTGTAGCACCAGGGAAAGACCCTCCACACCCATCTGTGCCTGGATCACACCCAGCGCCGCAACCCCTTTGTTCTTCCACCCTTTGCAGTTACTCCACTGTTGATCTCCACACCGTGACCTTGGGCTCCACAAGGAACACTGCTGTTGTGCTGCTCCACAATCCACAGTAGGACCTTTTACCTGTACCCAATGCCATTTCACCCGCTACAGCATGCAACACAGCATGCCGCTCAGCCCATACAGCAGACCCCACTAGGACAACACCACCAGCTCGCATGTGCCCTCCTCAACACGTGCTCATTGTGCAAACACGCTACAGAGCTATGTGACCTCATTGTCACCCTTGCACCATTCATTATCTTTCTCATAGAGAC
This sequence comes from Pleurodeles waltl, assembly GCF_031143425.1. Taxonomy (NCBI): domain Eukaryota; kingdom Metazoa; phylum Chordata; class Amphibia; order Caudata; family Salamandridae; genus Pleurodeles; species Pleurodeles waltl. Next base: position 352,051,229 of record NC_090440.1, read on the forward strand.
TTGGCTCAACCCAACATCCACTGTGACTGCAGCAACAAGCCAGGAGGAGGGATCACCATCATACACAAGGAATCAATCCAATGCACCACCACAACAGATGACATCACCTCAGCCACAGAACACCTAAACTTCATGCTCCAAATGGATGGCAAGACTACCATCATGGGCACCTTTGCCTACCAACTCCCGGGAAGATGACCAAGCTTCTGCAACTTCCTCACTAACTTCATTGCCCCTGTTGCCATAGACTCTAACAACTACATATTCCATACCAAGCTCAATTTTCACCTTGACAAACACAACACCACCAACGTCCTCCACAGCATGAAAATGAGCCTCACCCAACTTGTCCACAACCCCACCCACATCACAGGTCACATGCTAGACCGCATCTTCACCTCCAGCAACCGCATCCAAGTACAGCCACACCACATAATTCATCTTGGTTGACCAGTCCATTGTCTATCTGGAGCAAAGTGTCACAGGAAACATGGATAGACATGTTCAACAACCCACCCTGACTCCTCCAGCAACCTCTACCAAAACCCAGGAATTTCAGCACCAAGATCACAAACTGAGCTGACTGCATTGGTCTCATCAGCAACAACACACACAGAAGGTCTCCCAAGCAGACAAGCTGGTACACCTAAGACCTCAGAACTGCTAAATAATACTGCAAACAACTAGAAAGGGCGTGGCGTACACGCAAGGACACCACTGACGGAAACTCCTTCAAGACAGCCCTCAACCTCTACAACTGACAGCTGCAGGAGATGAAGAGAAAAGCTCTAGCTTCACGCATCAAATCAAGCTCCAACAATAACAAAGAACTCTTTAACTCATCAAGGAATTCTCCAACTGGGCAGCTGCAGCAAACAACATCACCATCTGACAGGAACTCTGCGACAAACTTGCAAATTTCTTCCACAAGATTGCCAAAATCTACAGGAACTTCAAACCCTAGCCCAAGCCCACCAACTTCTTCATCCAACACAATTTCTCAACAACCACTTCAGACAACTGACTGACCGCATGGAATCAGCTCGCCCCACAAGACACCACCTCCATCATAAACTTGGTACGCTCGGGAGGCCCACACAACCTGTGCCCACATCACATCTTCAACCTAGGTGCAACCAGGATCACCCACAAACTCACCACCCTGGTCAACACCTCAATAGTCACAGCCACCTTCCAAAAGACTTGAAGCACACCGAGGTCAACGCCCTATTGTAGAAACCATCAGCCAACCCTAGCAAACTCAACAACTACCATCCCTTCTCCTTGCTCCCATTGTCTGACAAAGTCTTAAAAAAAGCGATCAACCAACAACTTACAAAACATCTGAACAGAACTATCTACTCAACAGCTCCCAATCCGGATTCCACAGCAACCAAAGCACCGATTGTGGCCATCAACGACATCCGAGCCCTCCTCAACCACAGAGAGATAGTGACATTGATCCTCATTGACCTCTCTGCAGCATTTGACACAGTCTCTCACCACACGCTCATCGCAAGGCTGCACAACATCGGCATCCAGGGAGCCAATCTCAGATGGATCACCTTCTTCCTCACAGGAGGAACACATAGGGCCTGATTACGACCTTGGTGGAGGGGATTACTCCATCACAAATGTGACGAGTATCCCGTCCCCAGTACTACAAGTTCCATAGGATATAATGGAACTTGTAATACGGCAGGCGAGATGTCTGTCACGTTTGTGACAGAGTAATCCTCTCCACCAAGGTCGTAATCAGGCCCATAGTCTGCCTACCACCATTCACCTCCAAACCCAAAGAAATATTTGTGAAGTACCTCAAGGCTCATTGTTCAGCCCCACCCTCTTCAACTGGCCAACATTGTGAGATCCCACGGACTCAACATCATATCCTGCACCAACGACACACAATCCCTCCTCTCTGATGTCTCCGTGAACACCAGACCCAACTTCCACAATTGCATGACCTCATTGCCAATCGGATATAGGGACAACTGCCTGAAGCTCAACACTGACAAAACAGAGGTACTGATCTAAAGGCAACAATAAAAACCCTGGGATGCTTCCTGGTGGCCCACAGAACTCCAATCCCAATCACCCACGATAGAAATGTAGATATCATCCTGGACAGCAAACAAACCATGATGTCCCAGGTCAACACAGAATCCTCCTTTTGCTTTTTTTCATCCTGCGTATGCTGCGCAAGATCTTCAAATGACTTCCCGGAGCTCAAGACGCATCATTACAGAAGCCCTCATTTCCAGCCAACTAGACCACAACAACACTCTCTACTCAGAGATCCCAGCCCACTTCCTCCAAAGGCTACAGACCATAAAGAACGCCGTGGCCAGAGTCGTCCTCAACCTCCTGTGACAAACCCACATCACCATTCATCTCAAAGAACTCCACTGGCTCTTAGTACATACGATATGCCAGTTAAAGCTACTCATCCATGCATAGAAGGTCCTACACAGCAGCAGACCCACTTACATGAACCACCGCCTGAATTTTCACCAGCCCACCAGACAACTCTGCTTTGCTTCATTCTTGTTCACCCACAACCCCTGCATCTGCCGCATCTAAGGACGCTTCTTCTCCTACCTCGTAACAAAGACATGGAACAACCTCCCCTTCAGAAAGCCGCTGAAGCCCTGGCTCTTTGGCTGAACCACTGGACCCTTCCAGCACCTGGATACCCTCACGGGTGACAAGCAGCTCCCTATAAATCATCTGATTGATTGACTGATTGATATTCAGCAGTAACAGCCACCAAGATTGCAGCATGGAGGAGGACAGGATTATCTCCTGTGGTTGCCTACAATCGTCGACTTATGGATAGTTTAGCATCATTGTCAGGCTCTCGATCCCCAGGACTTGGATGAGTTGTACGTCAGATTATTAGAATAGTGTAAACGCCCTTACAAGACTTGTTTGACATTAGCTGTCAGCAAGAAATGATAGTTTGGCATAGTTACATGACAAAATATTTTATGATCTGGTTGGCCCATACTTGGCCCTACAGATGGGACATGTTGGCATAACACCTCCGACTGCCATGGATGCTCGCTTTGTGGATGGACCCCTTGACAGCAGCTGCTAAACCAGTGTCCATTCATTGGTAAGCAATGTGAAATAATGATGAGGAAGCACAAATGATAACAAAGTAGTAGATGGCCAATGATCACAGATATACATGACTCTCAGATTTTAAAGGGCTGACTTGCTGCTGCCAGGATTTCCACTGGTGCCATATGAGGTGTTGGTCACAGTGTAACCATCACTATTGGTTTACTGTAGCTGATAACAGACATATAGAAAGCTATCAGACATAACAACATGAACAGTAAGAAGGTATGTTGATGCCTTTGATGCACAGTAAATCAACAATACAGGGTCCTCTCCTAGATATTATTAACTGGGATAAAGATGTCATTATTGCTCTAACAATGCAATGAAGTGTCAGGGAGTTCAGTATAGTCACACAGGACAATCACAGTCAATAATTTATGTTATGTTAGACTTTTGTAAAGATCGCTCTTGCCCAGAAAAGCGTAGTCTGGCACTAGTATTACTAAAGAGACCGGAAAAGCTGAACTTTGCTAGGAAGGGCTAGATAGAATAAAATAGCCATGTTTTGAGTTTATTTCCTAACAGTAGATGATTGGTTTCAAAATCGTTGTGCAACAGGAGTTCATACCTTTTTTGGGGGGCTAGATATGAGAAGGCATGGTCACAGCAGTGAAGTCACGATACAAACAGAACATTACCGTAGAGGACCTTAGCCACATGGTGGGTTGATAATGCCAGATATTCTCCGTAACAAATTAGGGACCACTGTCAATTAAAGATCTATGGACTAAACAAAGAAGTAGGTTTGGTGTGAGGTTACAGATATCTGGACTTTCAGTTTGGCCATTATAAAGTTTTCAAAGCATAAAGTACTTGTGTAGGAAAGTGCCATTGTTGGCATGGTTACCCCTCCCATTTTATGCCTGATATTGATGCCAACTTTGATTGAGAGTGTGCTGGGATCCTGCTAACCAGGCCCCAGCACCAGTGTTCTTTCCCAAAATCTGTACCTTTGTGTTCACAATTGGCACACCCATGACAAACGGTTAAGTCCTTTGTAAAAGGTACCCATGGTACAAAGGGCACTGTGGCCAGGAAAGGTCCCCAAAGGCTGCAGCTTGTATTATGCCACCCCGGGGGGGGGGGCCTCACCAAGCACATGCACACTGCCTTTGCAACTTGTGTGTGCTGGTAGGGAGAAAAAGGCAAAGCCAACATGGCACCCCTCTCAGGGTGCCATGCCCACAAACCACTGCCTGTGACAGAGGTAAGTCTCCCTTCTAGAAGACCTTACAGCCCTAAGGCAGGGTGCACTATACCACAGGTGAGGGCATAGCTGCCTGAGCAGTATGCCCCTCACAGTGTCTAAGTCCATAAGTGCAGTGGAGCCATTTTAAGTATATGGTCTCAGAGTTTGTCAATACAAACTCCACAGCTCAATAATGGCTTCACTGAATATTGGGAAGTTTGATATCTAACTACTCAGCAAAATAAACGTACACTGATGCCAGTGTGGGATTTATTGAAAAATGCACCCAGAGGGCATTTTAGAGATGCCCCCTGTACGTTAGTTAAACTGCTAGTGAAGGACTGACTGGTCTGTGCCAGACTGCCACTTTCAGACAAGTTTCTGACCTCATGGGGTGAGAGCCTTTGTGCTCTCTGTGGCCAGAAACAAAGCCTGTCCTGGGTGGAGGTGTTTAACACCTTCTCCCAGCAGGAACTGCAACACCTGGCGGTGAACCTCAAAGGCTCAAGCCTGCAGCCTTACAGTGCCCCAGGGCACTCCAGCTAGTGGAGTTGCCCGCCCCCCGGACAAAGCCCCACTTTTAGTGGCAATCTGGCAGGAAAATTAGGCAAAACAGGGAGGAGAGACCACCCTAGCTATGACCACCCCTAAGGTGACAAGAGCGGAGGTGACCCCCTCCCTGCAGAATGCCCCATCTTGGTTTGGAGGACAGGGACCAATAGGGTAAAGTTTGTACCCCCCTCCCCAAAGGGAGTGGACACAAGAAGAGTGTAACCACCCTCAAAGACAGTAGCCATTAGCTACTGCCCTCTGACCCCTGCAATGCCCCTATATCTGGGATTTAAGGGCCTCCCTGAACCCAGCTCACCAGATTCCTGGAGACCTAATAATAATAAGAAGGACGGCTAAGCTGAACCCCCAATAGAGAAGAAGGAAGACGTAAACTGACTCGTCCCCAGCCCTACCAGCATGTTTCCTGCTTCGGGTTCTGCAGCCGCCGAGTAGGTCCCGGGTCCTGGACACCATTGGCATATGGCCACAGTAGTTCCATTGGCTCTCAGTGTCCCAAGGGGCCCTTTCCTTCATATAGGAGGGTCATTAACTAGTGTGTTTATAGTTCATTATATGAGTTTGTTTCACTAATTTTTTACTTTATCTGAGTCCATTAGTGAAGTTTAGGATTTTCCTTACTTTTGGTCCTAAAGAAACGCCACTATATCCGTTAGGGACTTCATAGGCATGAAACATGTTGACCATCATTTAGGGTTGCAGGATTAAGCTTCCTTTTCTCTATCTTTTCCGACAGAGTGCAGGAACATTATCTTCTTGATCACTCCCTGTGTTTTTAACCTTGACCCAGACCCTTTCTAAGGAATTAATAAATTGGTGTTAGGGATTAGAGCCAATTTTAATCTCTCCTCCAGCTTCTCACTTCTTCTCGTAGGTCTGAAATCCACCCCTACACACAACAACAGAACCTCTTCACAAAAGATCTCTGGCAGAGAGCCCCCTTGAGGACCCCATCGGACATTGCAGTGCCAGCTCGACGAGGAGCAGACCCTATGATGAAGCATGACACCCATTGGGGCTGTGAGGGCTCTATCTTCTAATTTTAATAGTGCCCTTTTGACCTGTGGTTCTTTAGTGGACCAGTGTACCTTACTTAGGTTTCCTGCTTCAAAGAACCTGCAACAAGAAAGCGAAGCATCCAGCGGGACCAGCGACCTCTGCCAAGCTCCAGAGGACTGCCCTGCACCCCAAAGGGCCAAGAACCCCTGTGGACAGCAGCCCTGTCCACAAAGAAACTACAACCAAGGGACTCCAGAGCCTCCAAGGATCTGCGAGTCCTGACCACCCTCACTCGATGCATGTGGCCGGTGACCAGGTGGTCCAACCAGCTAGAGAGAGTCTCCAGGCGATTGTGAGCAAGTGCCCACCCTGGGTTGACCTCTCCACAACAACGTCTGCAGAAGGAATCCCGAGGACCCCCTGACCGCGAAAGCTCTGGACGAAGATATCCCATGCCTAATGAAACACTGCACCCGCAGCCCCCAGGCCTTGGAGAACCCGACCTCTGGTGCAGCTACGTTCAGCAGGCAGCCCTCCTCCCTGTCCAGCCTGTGGTTTGTCCAAGTCGACTCCGCACCTCGTCTGCAGCCTCTGAGTGCCCCCTGGGGCCCCTATAGAAAAGCATTGGAAACCAGATGCCTTGTTTGCACCCTGCACCCGGCTGCCCAGTGCTGCTGAGGGTGTATGTTTGGTACCTATATGTGGGCCCCTCAGTGCACCTCTAAAGCCCCCAGATCTGCTCCCCCCAAAGTCATGGGTATTTACCTGCAGGCAAGCCTGATTCCAAGGGCCCCTAGTCTCCATAGGAGCCCATGTTAAATTTGCTTCAGCTTTGACCTCTGCCCACGGCCGGCCCCTTGTTGCTGGTGGTGGGTGTTTGGGGTTAAATTGAACCCCGACCTGTGGACTTCCTAACCCCCAGATACTGAAACTGTAAGTCAAGTACTTACCTGTAAACCATACTAACTTTTCGTCCCCCCAGGAACTGTTTCTGAAAATTGCAGTGTCAACTTATTAAACAGATAATTGCCAATATTTCAAAAACTGTATAACTTATCAATTTCAAACAAAGTACTATTGATACATGTGTGCAACAGAAATCTATTGAAGCACTTACCTGCAACTTAAATCTTGTGGTTCTAAAAATACATTAATAAAATATATTTTTGATATATAAAAACCATTGGTCTGGAGTTAAGTCACTGAGTGTGTGCTTCTTCTATTGTCTGTGTGTGCAACAAATGATTTGAACTACCCTCTTGTAGGAAGTTGGCTCTGTATATACTATCTCAAAGTGAGAGATAGTGTGAACAGAGTCCAAGGGTTCCCCTTAGAGGTTGATAGTGGCAAAATTAGATAATACTAATGTTTTATTTTGTGGTAGTGTGGTCGAGCAGTAGGCTTATCAGAGGGTTGTGTTAACCATTTGTTGTACACACACAGACAATGAATGAGGAACACACACTCAAAGACTTAACTCCAGGCCATTTATATAGAAAAATATATTTTCTTAATTTATGTTAGAACCACAAGATTCAAGGTTTGAAGTAAATACATAAAATGCAAGGTACTGCACACAGGTAAGTAAGGAACTTTGAATTAGAGCAGTAACATACACAGTATAGGTTAAAATGGCAATAAGCTATTTTAAAAATGGACGCAGTGCAAAAATCAACAGTTCCTGGTGGAGGTAAGTATTGGTTAGTTTCTCAGGTAAGTAAGGCACTTACAAGTTCAGTTTCCTGGGCAATGGCAGCCCACCGTTGGGGGTTCAAGGCAACCCCAAAGTCACCGCACCAGCAACACAGGGCCGGTCAGGTGCAGCGGTCAAAGGATGGCCCAAAACACATAGGCGCCTATGGAGAACAGGGGTGTTCTGGTTCTAGTCTGCCAACAGGTAAGTACCTGTGTCTTCGGAGGGCAGACCAGTGGGGTTTTGTAGAGCACTGGAGGGGACACAAGTAGGCACACAAAATACACCCTTAGCGGTACAGGGGCGGCCGGGTGCAGTGTGCTTAGCAGGCATCGGGTTTTCAATAGAAGTCAATGGAGGGACCTGGGGGTCTCTCTAGCGGTGCAGGCAGGGAACGGGGGCTTCTCGGGCCAGCCACCATCAGGGTCGCCGGATAGTCACTCCTGCACTGGAGTTCGGTTCCTTTTGGTCCTGTGGGCTGCGGGTGCAGTGCTTGGTCCAGGCGTCGGGTTCTTTGTTCCAGGCAGTTGCAGTCAGGGGGAGCCTCTGGATCCTCTCTGCATGCGTTGCTGTGGGGGTGAAAGGGGGTCGTCTCAGGTTACTCACGTAGTTGCAGTCGCCTAGGAGTCCTCTCTGCGGTGTTAGTTCTCTGGAGCTCGAGCTGGGGGCGTCTGTGCAGAGTGTGAAGTCTCATGCTTCCTGCGGGAAGAGTGAGTTCTTTAAAAGTTGCTTCAAAGTTGCAAAAATGTTGCTGTAGGTGAACAGTGCCGCTGTTCTCTGGAGTTTCTTGGTCGTTTGGTTCAGGGCAGTCCTCTGAGGCTTCAGAGGTCGCAGGTCGCTGGTCCCTGTCGGATGCGTCGCTGTGCAGGTTCTTTGAGTCTGGAGACAGGCCGGTAGGGATGGGGCCAGGTCAGTTGTCGTCTCCGTCATCTCTGCAGGGCTTTCAGGTCAGCAGTCCTTCTTCTTTGTGTAGGTTGCAGGAATCTGATTTCCTGGGTTCTGGGTCATCCCTAAATACTAGACTTAGGGTTGTGTTTAGGTCAGGAGGGCAGTAGCCAATGGCTACTGTCCTGGAGGGTGGCTACACCCTCTTTGTGCCTCCTCCCTGAGGGAAGGGGGCCACATCCCTAATCCTATTAGGGGAATCCTCCAATCTCAAGATGGAGGATTTCTAAAGGCAGGGGTCACCTCATCTCAGGACACCTTAGGGGCTGTCCTGACTGGTGGGTGACTCCTCCTTGTTTTCCTCAGTATCCCCTCCAGCCTTGCCCCCAAAAGTGGGGGCAGTGGCCAGAGGGGCGGGCAGCTCCTCTAGCTGGGATGCCCTGGGTGCTGTAACAAAAGGCATGAGCCTTTGAGGCTCACCGCCAGGTGTTACAGTTCCTTCAGGAGGAGGTGAGAAGCATCTCCACCCAGTGCAAGCTTTGTTCCTGACCACAGAGTGACAAAGGCACTCTCCCCATGTGGCCAGCAAGTCGTCTGGTTGTGGCAGGCTGGCAGAAACTGGTCAACCTAGCACTAGGATTCGGACTGGTATTCAGGGGTCATCTCTAAGATGCCCTCTGGGTGCATTTTACAATAAATTCCACACTGGCATTAGTGTGCATTTATTGTGCTGAGAAGTTTGATATCAAACTTCCCAGATTTCAGTGTAGCCATTATGGAACTGTGGAGTTCGTTTTTGACAAACTCCCAGATCATATACACTTTATGGCTATCCTGCACTTACAATGTCTAAGGTTTTGCTTAGACACTGTAGGGGCATAGTGCTCATGCACATATGCCCGCACCTGTGGTATAGTGCACCATGCCTTAGGGCTGTAAGGCCTTCTAGAGGGGTGACTTACCTATGCCACAGGCAGTGTGAGGTGGGCATGGCACTCTGAGGGGAGTGCCATGTCGACTTAGTCATTTTCTCCCCACCAGCACACACAAGCTGTGAGGCAGTGTGCATGTGCTGAGTTCGGGGTCCCCAGATTGGCATAAGACATGCTGCAGCCTTTAGAGACCTTCCCTGACATCAGGGACCTTGGTACCAGGGGTACCACTTCCAAGGGACGTATCTGGGCGCCAGGGCTGTGCCAATTGTGGGAACAAAGGTACAGTTTAGGGAAAGAACACTGGTGCTGGGGCCTGGTTAGCAGGGTCCCAGCACACTTTCAATCATAACTGGCATTAACAAAAGGCAAAAGTCAGGGGGGTAACCATGCCAAGGAGGCATTTCCTTACACCTCTGATAAGCCTAAATACTTGACCACACCACCACAAAAAAGAGCATCAGTATTATCTACTTTAGCCACTGTTAAGCCTCTGGGGAACCCCTGGACTCTGTGCACACTATATCTCATTTTGATATACTATATACGGAACCAGCTCCCTACAACTTGTACTACAAATAGTGTTATATTGAAAATAAAACGATCTATTCTGACAGTTAGAAATATATTGTTACCCAAACACAAATGAGGAAGAGGTATACCTACCTCTACCATCCTTGTAATGTCTGTGACAAGTCAAAATGTTTGCCTTTGATAGGAGCAGAAGTAGAGGGTGACAGGTGCTGGAAGAGACAATAATACAGGACATTGATAGAGGAACAAGGCAAGAAGTGAATGAGCATATTTGTGGTCTATTACGTGACAATCTAAGTTATAAACGTGAATTGTTTCAGTGTGGTGCAAATTGCAAATACAGGTAATTAAAGGCAATATTAAGGTAAAACAAATAAAGTTTTGAAATATCCTTGTGGTGCCAGAGTATCCTTGCTAACATAGTTACATACCCGTTTAGATTGCATGGATGCATGAAGTGAAAGGGATGTGTGTAGTGACAGGCCCTGCCTGTTACACTGCTGTATTTGTTATTCATCTTGACCTCCCTGTCTGCAACCAATGCACTTGTAATTGGTACTGTAGGAAAGAAGAGTATGTAGAGAATAATAAAAATAGTTCTGAAGAGTTGGGGTGTAAGAGGGTTCGTCTAAGGGGCGTGTGTAATGTATGCCTATCTGTGAAGGTTGATAATATGATAGGGTGGCATGGGTGGTGTGATAAAAGCTAGTTTGGAGAGAGAGAGAGACGTATTGCGATCTTACATGGTCTTAAGTTGAGTTCCACAGGAATAGGCAGGCCATATAAGTGATCAGTGTGCAATGTGGTTAGGACAAGCTCCTCGAGGGAGGTGGAATGAAGATGGCATTCATGTCTGCCTCCAGGAAGGGCCTCGACCACCTATTTTCTGTAGAAATATGTCTTCACCAGCCTCCTCTCATCTAGCCATTTTTGTTTCTGAAACCCCCCACTGTGTGTGTGTCTCCACTCAATGTATTCACTCTGCGGGTGACCTCCAATCATATGGATGCCCTCTCAGCAGCTGTTAGGTCATATGGACCATACCATGTAATTTTCTGTAGTGGCTACCCCAAATGTAAATACAAGGCCTGTCTCTTCAGTGAAATAACTCTTCCTCCTTGACTGGTGCTGGCTGCATCAGGGGTCCAGCAGTTTGACTAGTCATGCAGCTCAAATACAGAATAGTCTAGGATGTGGGCTATCTTTGTGTGTTTTAAAGGTTATTAGGTGTAACTTGATTGTGATTTAGTGCAGGTGTCTGCTTTTTTTAAATATACCCTTTCTTTAGGAGTTCACCACCCTGAAGGCAGCAGCAAACTCTACTCTGACTGCAAATATGTCAGCCCAGTGGTGGAAAGCAGAGATCTGAGTGTAGTTTGTAGTAGTACCTTTGTGTAGAAGTCCAGTCATCGGAGATTCCAACCTATCATCTGAGGGGGTGGAGACTTGTGAGTCTACTTTTCAACACATTTGCACACAGAGTTAGTGAATTCTATCAAGATGGAGATCTCTATCTAAACATAGATGGAAATCTCTGCCAATGGAGATATCCACATGGAAACCTATCTTTGTGAATGGGGACCAAGGTATTCTTACAGAGCACTGTTAACAGCAGGGTTGTCACCATGCTGCTTCATTGGCACCTTAACTTTGGTAGACCAGTCATTTTCTTTTAGATGTCCTTATACATGTTGGCATACAGTTTATGTTTCAGCCCTTTGCATCATCTTCATTTTCTGGGCACAGTAACTTTGTTGGAAATACTTTATAAAGAAAATGCATATAATCATTCTTAAGTAAATGAAATATTTTCACATAAAGTATTACCTCAATTTGATCCAGAAGTGTTAGAAATTGGGTTGTAGGTTGATTGAGGTCAGGCAGCAACCACAATCCTTGACAGGGTGAGGTACAGGCAAACCCTAAATTAACCTTTGCTAATCCTCTTCTAGCTTGGTACAGAGCAGTCAGGCTTAACTAACAGGCAGTGTGGAAAGTATTTGTGCAACACTTCAAACAGTAAACCAGTGAAAACACCACAGAAAAAGGTTAGTAAAATAGATCTCAATTTAATAAATAAAACAAGACCACAATGGCTAAAATCTAATTAGTAGAACCGGAGTTACTGAATTTCATTTTATTTAGTCAAAATAGTGCTAAGAAGCACAAAGAGCTACTGGGGATATCTGGTAGCGCTAGACTGGGACAAAGTCAAAATTGGAGGTCAGCTGTGATGGAGCGCAGACTGGCTACAGGGACCCAGTTAAACCTGCTAAACGAAAGTACCTTAAATTGTAGGTTGCGGAGCACTGCGTGGATCCGCGTAGAAGTTGCGTTGCACAGCTGTCAGAAAGTGCCTCTTTTGACATGGTTAGCACCCAACCTTTTGCTTGGTATTTGATGTGGTTTCAAAGTTGTAGTGCCCAGGGCCCCTACTAAACAGGTTTCCTGTGCAAGATCTCTTTCCCAAAACTGTTGTGATCCATTGACACAACTGGCAACACCCTTAGCTGCCACTATAAGTCCCTAGTAAACGGTACTTAGGTACCCAGGGCATGGGGTACTAAGGGCAGATCCCTGAGGGCAGCAGCACAGATTGTGCCACCTTTAGGGAACATGCATCCAAGTGCATCCAGCACTGCCACTGGAGGCTGAGTATCCTGGTGCAATCCTAAAAAACAAACAAGGCACGGCACACTGCATGTGTGACCTGTCCACCACACACTGCATGCGATATAGGTAAGCCACCCCTCCAGCAGGCCTTTCAACCCTAAGGTAGGGTGCACTATACTGCATGTGTGGGCATAGATGCATGAGCAACATGCCTCCACTGTGTCCTTGCCAAACCTGGGACATAGTAAGTATACATAGCAGCCATTTTAAATACATGTGCTTGACACTGGTCAGTACGAGTTTCTCAGCTACATGATGGCCACTGTGAAACGTGGGTTGTTTGGTATCAAACCACTCAGACCAATAAATCCAAACTGGTACAAGGACTGGATTTATTGCAAAATGTACCATAGAGATGACACCTGCAAATGCTAACTAAACTTGGCATTGCTGCTGGCCAGCTCAAACCAGCCTGTCACCACCAGGCAAGATTGTTGATCCCTCTGGTGAGTGCGTTTGTTCTCTGGGACCAGAAAAAACCCTTCCTGGGCAGACATGTACACCTCCTCCCCAGGAATGTGCACTACCTTGCCTGTGAGCTTCAAAGGACTTGCATCCTTGAAACTCCACCCCCAGCCCTGCTGCTAGCAACAGATGGCTGTCCCCATTGCAAACCCCCACTTTTGGCGGGAGCAACGCAAGGGAAATGCACAAAGACCAGGAGGAGTGGCCACCCCCAACCTTCATCACCCCCAAGTTTTTGCAGGCGAGGTGACCTCTCCATTTCTCTTTCCTCCATCTTGCATGGTAGGAAAATAGCCAATCAGGGATGGGGATGTGACCTCTGCCCTTAGGAAGTGGTCACATGGTGGGTGTAGCCACCCTAAAGTAGATGGCCCATTGGCCACTACTAGGTACTCCCCTAAATGCCCCCTAAATGCAGTATTTAGTGGGCATCCCTAGACCTACAGATCATATTTGACACACATGAAGGCCAGCAATAAAGAAGACCCAAGGCTCAAGAACTGAAGTCCTGCTGCATCAAGCAAAAGGCGCCAAACCCTGCCTGCTGCACCCAGGACTCGACAATCGCCACTGAGGGGTTGACTGGACATCAGACAGACTCTACAAAACCCCAGAGGACCTCCAACCTTCTGAAAATCACCACAGACCTCCCTCCAGACTGAAGGCATCACTCCCTGCAACCAAGAAGCAGAAACCAGTGAAGTCCAGTTCACTGACTGGCCAATGACCAAAGAACCAGACACTGCAGCCCGACCAAATTTCACCCCATGGACCTAGGGGACAAACCCAGCAAGTGTTCCAAGTTTAGTGGCACTGCAACTTACAGTGGCTGAACCCTGCCAAAGCCAGGGTTACTGGACCTCCAGTGTCAGACACCCAGAAGAAAAGTCCACTCTGGACTCTCCAAGGATCAGAAGCAAGCACCAGACGAGGGACTTCAGGACACATAAGAACCACCCCCCAAGAGTAGCCCTGCTGACATGCAATCCATCCTCCAATTGACCTGCCTCCTGGTTCCAAGGGCACCTTTGCGCACAGCTCTTGGCTGACCTATCTGATCTGCACCTGGCCTCCCTAGCCTCTGCATCGGAGAACCAGCTGTGCTTTAAGGGTACCCCACCCCTTGCAATCTCTACTCTCCAAGGGGACCCACTGGACTTACCTTGAAGTCTGTCTGTGCAGTGCATTTCCAAGTGGTCTCCACTGCCTGTCCTGCACCAGCTTCAAGAATTTCAGCAGCTTCTCCCGCTTGAACAGGGAATCGCCCGAACTTCTCCAGCTAGCCCACGGGACTCCTCAATGACCTCGACCTAAAAACAGAAGGAGACATTGCTAAACACATTGCCTGATTTTATATACATTTTAAACGTTTTCTCCCATTGATCTCAATGGTGTGTAATCACGCACAAAAATACTATTTTTGCTAAACTTTGAAAACCATAACTTAAAAAGTACTTACCCAATGTTGATGACCTTGGTCAGCCACCCCTCCAGCAGGCCTTTTTGTAAATTGATCTTGAGTTATTCTTTTGAGTGTGTGTCCACATTTATTGATACTGTGATACTGTGACCACAACAAATGCTTAGCACTTCTTCAAGATTGCCCTAACTGCTTGTCCAAGTTACTACAAAAATTAGAGCATTAGGTAGTCTAGTTTTTACCTCTGTAAGCCAAGGTGGGGTTGCTCGGACTCTGCACAGTGCACATCATTTTTGTACACTGTATAGAGAGCCAGCCTCCTACAACAGCTGAGTTAATGCGTTGGTTCCAAAATGCAGCGATGCTGCAATGCAAGGTCCTGTTGCACTGACGTAGAGGGTTCTGTCGATAGGACTTGTGATGTAAAGGTCAATGTTGAGGATTTGTTGGTTCCGATGAGCGGTGAACCTGTGATGCAGAGTTTTGTTGTCTTGGCTGCCGGCGGTGGGAGATTCGTGGAGTTTGTACTGGAAAAAGTGTTCTGCAGCGGCGGATCCGAAGGCCATGTGTCAAACCCTAGATGCGGGGCGATGCAAATCTTTTGCAGTGGGTCCAACCCACGCAGCAGCATAGTGAATCCTGGTTTGTTTTAATGGGATAACAGAAGCTAGCTTAGCCTTTGGCTTGCAGACTTATGCCCTGTCACTTAGTGACTTTTAACCTACTTAGCTTACTATGTCTTAGACCATTTATTTGATTAATTCTAAGATGGCTGCCTTGTTTATAGTTAGACCCCGTCACCTAGTGACTTTTAACCTACTTAGCTTGCTCTGTCTTGGACCATTTATTTAATTAATTCTTCTAAGATGGCTGCCTTGTTTATAGTTAGGCCATTTTGTTTAGATTTATGTTATCAGTGTCACCGCGCTAAGACATCAACTCATGTAACAAAGACAAACAAACTGTAGGTGCTCACATTAGAAATTACCGTCCCAAGCATGCTGTGCTATCTATTGTTTTGGAACAACCTACGTCAGGGGTCCAGGTATATCTGTATAAATACATCACACTTTAGACAGATAATCAGAGGGATTCCGACCAGATATCATCGCTGCTATTGATGCCGCACGTTGCCTTGACACTGACCCGGACTTCGTATTCCTCCGGAGTCTGAGCACAAGACCTCAATCCAAGGTAACGAGGGTTGGGGGCCCCTTCCAGGGACATGGCATTGGCAGATTAGGTTTAACATATCCAGGTCTCTTCTAGGGAGAAGGTTACGCCTATCATGATAGGGTACTAGGACATATTATATACCTTTTGTCTTTCCATGCTAACGCAAGATGGTGGGGGTCTTCATAAGCATGACTCTTGTCTTTACAATGCTATCTCTTGCACTGTCCATTATCCTAATCATTGCAGCCCATGCAATTTACTGCAGAATGCAGATTGTATTAAATAAAAACTATTGAAACATTACTTCATCTTCGTTATTGCCTGTGTTTGGTTGAGATATGATCTGTATCTGTGAGAAAGGGGTAATCTCTGCTTAACCACGACACTCCCTCAGATGTCATACTTCTGAGTCCATACATAAAGGCTGCCACAAATCACCTTCGACTGTTTGGGTTTTTGGTGAGGTACTGCTAGTGAGACGGAAGGGACTACAGTTGCAACTTGTTGTAGGATAGGCATAGTCGCCTACAAACATAAGTACTGTCATCCGTGAACCAGCAGTCTTGCCCAGAGCAAGAGTCCAAACTACGACATGGCGCCACCAATGATGGTGTTTAGGCACTAATTTATGGGTACCCCGACTATCACTGTCTCACAGATGACAGATACCCTAAGTACCATTATACGGAGACATCTGTGGTCTTTGGCAAATTCTCCTCAGCTGAACAGGGAACACCTAATTAGGCTGTAGGTAGTTCGAGCTCAAACTCATAAAAAGGAATATACTCCCCACTTGGTGTTCCATCTCTTCACCCATTTTTTTTCAAATATGGACATAGACATTCCTGAGGATGCTAGACAAGCATTAACATTACATCTACTAGTGCATGGCTTAACAGAAGAGGGCGGGGATGTCACTTTCAAAGTAGAAGCTAATGAGGCTTACCAAACAGAAACATTCTACTCCTGGGTCACCTTTCCTGCGGAACACCGCTGGTCACTCACATTTCACACATATAGAATTGCTAATGTATCTCAATGGTATCAAGCATACTAGTACCATGAAATACCGCTCACCTATCAGGAGCATCAGGACTGGTTTGAATGCGCCCTACCACATGTAATACAACACGTGAGATTAGGTCCTTTAGGGAATGACGGACCTATGTGGCCTATGTTTGCCACATATACACCTCACACGGGTATACAAAATTTGCAAGCAGCATATCTGCAAAACTTATACAATGAAATAGTAACATTATATAGACGGCTTGTTCAGTTCGTAATGCGGACTTTGAACACAACACCAGCACGTCCAGCACCACCAGCACCTGCTGGATACCAATTGGCTACTGGGATTAATCCACAAACAGTGCATACTAATATGGGTTGAGTACCCACACAATGGGAAAAAATACCTTACTGGATAGCCCAGAAAACGAATCAGCTGGAAGCTGTATTTCCCCATACAGGATCGCAGGAGAAACATAGAATTCTAACAATGTGCTTGCCCTTTGGGATGGTTCCCTCGTGGATGACTGTATCACATGGGGTACAGTCTTCGCTGCAATTTATACTACCACACATGGTACCCCGACACTTGCCAATTTACCGGAATTGTTAAAACAAATACAGAATGAGCACAGGGCTGCACCTGCCCTAGATTTGGGGATGAAATTAATGCGTAATTTTGACGCAGTATCCTCGATAATACTCAGCAACATTAAAGGAGAAGTGGTAGCACTGGATATACGCCATCGTCTCCGAGAAACTCCACATTTGGCTCAAGAGAGACAGCTACCAAAAATTATTTCCGTTACCTATACTAGTATAGGACGGGATAGTCTGGGAGCCAAGCTAAAGAAATTGGAAGTACAGAGTACCGCCCCTAAGGAAGGTACAAAACAGACACAAAAGGGTTCAAAAAAGCGCTGGGAGAAGCCAAAACAATTTAAAGAGGGACAGAAACAGAAAGCAGACTCTCCGCATCCGGAGAGCTCCAAAAGGAGATATACACTCAGAAATAGGGAGAATACTAGGACGCCTGACAGATATACTGATTCACGTCCCTCTCGTTCCTTTCAGGACACTCCGGCTAGGCGTAGCGAGAGAGGGGGCCATCCTGACCGACGTCCTGAATACGTGAAACAAAAGAAAGACTCCATACAGTCTACAGTCAAAAAAGAAGAGAAGATTTTGCAACAGAAGCCACAGTTTAAAAAGAAAAAGGTAGCAGCAATATCAGTTAAAAATGCCAATACACTTGAGAACATTGCTGAAGAACAAGACGTGGGCAGTGACACTGCTTTACAGTGCAGCAGAGATCACAATATGTCGCTAGAGTCTGAAAGATCATCTGGATGCTATAGAAACTAGCGATTTTGTTGCAGTTGAAACAGCGGACCGGCGCGTACTCCCACCTGATAGACTTTATGACCTGTAGATCCAAATAGAGGGAGACGTGGAACACACCATCGGTGTGATCTTTTGGGACAAACTTAATTGTGACAACCTATTGGCCGAAAGAGATTGGCTGCCCGAACACGTCCATAAGCTCCCACATGGGGAAAATGTAATTTTGCCTCCTTTCTCTAATCTTGTTCCAGAGGCAAAAAAGGAAGGCTATGCTGTCAGATGGGCTCTAGCACAGGCACCTGCGTTATATCGCAATCATGCAGGTTGGGACTGGGACTCTCCGTGTCATGTAATACCTATCTGATCTACACCCCAGCCTCAGACACAATATCCAGTTAAACACAAGGCTAAAGCTCCACTGAGGGAGATCCTCACTCAGCTAGAATATCAGGGGGTAGTTGAGCCCTGTGCCTCTGCAATGAATAACCCGTTATTCCCAGTTGTGAAGCCAGATCATTCTTGTAGGATAGTCTTGGATTACAGACATTTAAACAGTCATACATGCACATATGCTATTCAAAGTTCACATAGCCCAGCACTAATAAACAATATAGTGCATAAAATATATAAAAACGCTGGATAACTCCAACAGGTTTTTCTGCCAGAATTTAGCGGAAGAAAGTCGTGACTTGAGTGCATTCTCATTTGGCTCACAAAAATGCTTTTGCCCAGGTCTATTCTCAGCCCGTGTTACATCAATATTACATGATATTGATTCTGAGGCATTGTCCTATGTAGATGATATCTATCTCACGGATGACGACCTCAACATTCATCTTGTCAGGGTCGATCGATTCGTCTTAGGATTCACAGCCCTTGGATACAAATTTAAGTTTAGGAAAATGAAAATAGCCTTCCTCAGTGTACTATTCCTGGGATACAAGCTATCGAATGAGGGGAAGAGCCTGGCCCGCACTTTCTAGAGAAATGTGCACAACTGTACCCATGAACACGTTGAAGAAACTACAGTCTTTACTTGGTTTCTTCAACTTTGGCAGATTCCTGACTATGCACAACTTATCAAGCCACTGTACGACTTAATACGTCCAGATTTTTCTAGCAGACACTGGACAATTGAACACACAAGCATCCTTAGGGAGTTGCAACAGGACATGCTAGAAACTAAACACTTGCACACACGTGACAATAAAACAAATTTAGTCATCTGGATAATTGCTGGTGCTATTGGGTTTACATATGTCATCTTCAATGAGGATGACACAGAGCCCATAGCATATAAATCACATTTATACTCCAATGCCGAACGACGTTTTGCACCAACAGAAAAAATTCTAACTGCAGTTCAGAAGGGTGTCATAAAGGAGAGACCAATTGCCCAAGTGAAACGCATTATTGTCATTACCCCGGTGCCAGCCTTGGAGGCCATCACCAAAGCGAGCGTTCCTAACGCTAAAGCATTACATCCTCATTGGATTCAGTGGGCAACATCCCCGACAGCTACTGATGTTGACTACATCTTTGACCCTAAACTCCAGACACAAGAATTTCTCCAATACGAACAGGAGCACCCCGCACCTCTAGATCTATTGCCTTTAGACAGCTACCATACTGTCATTTATACTGATGGTTCAGCCCAGGCAGCTGTAGGTACCAAACATCAATACTCAGCCGCCTGTGCAGCCGTGAGTGGAGTAATGAAGGATGGAATTTTCCACCCTCATAATACCTACACGCAGAACCTAGGGGACTGCACAGCTCAGTTGGCTGAACTTAAAGTCCTTATTTCAGCGATAGAAAAAACAGAAACAGGAAGACTGAACTTGATAGTCTGCCACTCATACTACTGTGTGCAGTCTTACAATGATTATCTTAATGATTGGAAGCTGAATGGGTTTAGAGATTCTAAAGGGAACACCATAAAACACAAAACATTGTGGGGGAGGGTGGCTGAGTTTAAGGATAAGCTACCATGTGTCCATGTAGTACATACATTGGGCCACCAACGTGTAGGAGTACACATTGTCAGTAATACTTTGGCTGATGAGGCAGCCAAATCCGCAGTAGCTACCTCTTCTGTGGCTGCATTGACTCGTTCCCATACGAGATTGGATAATGAAATAGTGACTGCCGTGAAAGCTCGGCTGAAGGCAAGTCTCTCCCGAAAGAGTACCCTACAAAATATTCTTACCACATCAGTGCACAGAATGTTGCTTATGCAACACTTCCTGGGGTTGGAGATCGAGCAATCCCCAACGAAGACCAGAGATTAGATCTAGTAGAAGCTGCGCATGAGGGTGTCGCTTCTGCTCATGCTGGTATCTCGGCCACAGTAACACTCTTGCAGAAAAGATTCTGGTGGCCAAGTCTATACAAACAGACAAAGCAATACATCCTTTGTTGTGACATTTGCCAGCAAATAAAGGGCTCTAATATCAAACACTAACCACAGACATCCCTCATAGTGTCCAGCAGGCCATTACAATGTGTGTACCTGGACCATTGTGGTCCACTCCGACCTGATGGTGCATACAAATACATCCTAGTCGCTGTAGATTCTTGTTCTAGATTCCTGCGGGTATGGCTGCAGTGGTCGGCTGACACTCGAACTGTTATAAAAGATTTGCTGATCTTTATCGGTACATATGCAGTTGGAGCATTCCACGCGGACCGGGGCCCTGCATTTGCCTCTAAGGCATTCAGGGACACCATGGGGACGATGGGTGTTGAACTTCATTACTCCTCAAAATACCATCCCGAGGTAACATTGGTCGTGGAGAGGCGGAACCATGATCTAAAGCAGTCCTTAACAGCTAGAATATTTGGTTCTGGCCGCAGCTGGCTTCATCACCTATATGGGGTCCAGAGAGCACTGAATATTCTGCCAAGACAGTCCTTGGGGGGGACTAACTCCCCATGAGGTCCTGTTTGGGATACCCATGTATGTCCTAGATCTTGATCGTTCTGGTATGGTGCCAACAGAAACACCTTTTGACATAAATGAATGTCTCACTGTCTTACAGAAGCTCCAGCAATTTCGAGATGATAAATCATCCACCAGTGCTGCCACTTTAGGAATAAGGGATATACCAACAACTTCCACTGGCTGGATTCCTAAAGTTGGGGAATTTGGTCCATCCTACAGAGCACCAGTGTCAGTCTTGGGAATACAAGGTACCAGAACTGTTATCTTGCCACCGTTGCCTGGCTCCAGAGGAAACAGATTAGTTTTGATTGACAACGTCGAACTACACCATGTGGCCGATCCTGCACAGTAGACCCAGAGGTCCCTTGGGTAGTTCCAGATCCCCTCTCACTACCCAACAGGACATACAGTGACCAACACTACTGTGGACTATGCAACAATGTCCAACACTGCTATAAATTCCTCCTCGTCTATGGGGAGGGCGGATAATTAGCTCTTGCTGGTTCTAGTCACCACTTCAACGACTACACCTGGTCAAGAATTGGCCGTTTTATACACCAATAACACACAGACTGATGGCGCTATTTACTAGTCTCCAAGTGCAGTGAACGCATCTACAAGTACTGAACTTGCTCCTGTTTTTTCAGAGACTGTCTCTGGTTACTTTATCGACATTGATGACTTTTGTTCAGAATCATCCACTCAAGTGATTGAAAATATTTCAAAAACACATAAGCTATATCTATGGCTTAAAAAAATTACTTGATATATCCGTGGAACTATTTATGGTTCTGCCTGACATTTTCTACCTTATTTCTATGGATTGGTGTCGTGACTGTTTTCTTTTTGCTTATAAATGGTCATTACATTCCTAAACGCACTCTGTAGTTGAACTCCATATCATTCCTCACACAAGGTCCGCGGAGACTTTTCCCGAGTGAACATTTCAGCTGTACCCATTTCTGATGGGACTGTGTGGGACAAAGTTCAATTTGAAATATACGGGCCTACTGAGGTTATTCAAACACCATATGCATTCAAAATATCCATGACAGATGTTATTACACCCAGTTTTGTATCTGATGATTGGGATGTCCAAACAGTTAATTCCATGTTGACTGAAATGAAGGACTATTCAGTATTTGAAAGTGATGACGTGTATGTAAATACAATGAATTACGGGGAAATGTTCTGCTACAATAATTGGGGACATTACTACCTGCACCGTGCAACTAGACATAGACCGGTACTTAATTATACACAGTGGGAACATCGTTCAACATCACCAGTTGGGAGCCTGAAAAGTTATTTAGAAAAATTTACTTATTTTTCTGGGCACAACACAAGAAATTCCGAGTCATACTTTTTCAAATTGCCTCCTTCAAAAATTAGGAAAATGTTGCTAACAGATACAAAACTGATATATTCAGATGCCTTTTTTTCCCGTCTTGCCATTGAAGGTTACGATCACTGGAAGAACAAGGTTGATTTAAAGAGTATATGGGGAACACAGGATTGGCAAATACAGGGTAGAGAAGCCTTGTTCAGAGCATGCCAGATCCCTGTACAAATGATTTTTTTAAATGACACTGTTCAACAGACATCCTGTCTCGGGGTAGCAAAACTAAAAGAGATGAACACGCCCAGTATCCCCACACCGGCTAAGTTTAATGATTGGCAATTATTCCTGAAGAACACCGAGGAAGAACTAGATGCAAAGATACATGCTGGTACCTATAATTCTTCACTTTCCAATCCCGGCGAGTGGTTAATTTGGCCAACAGACACCAATGGATGTCAGACACGTCTTTTAAATTCCTCAGGGGTTTTTAAGATTAGCTGGTCAGATCCTTCCTTTATCTCAGGTCAACACACGGGGATAGGAACTACATACAGTGTGGGTAAACTGTGTCAACAATGGATGCAGTAAAACACGCTAGCTGCAGTTAAAGAACATGTGAACACACTTTCTGAAGATCCAGACTTGCAGGACTTCTTGTTAGGTCCTAGGAAACAGCGCTCTAAAAGATTTATCTATGCCATGTATAATGAGATATGGAAACTTTCTCAGATAGAAGCCGCTGCACGCCTAAGGCAGATAGATAAGGAAAACTTAGAAAAGGCTTTGACGGTTGTCGACAACGACATGAACACACTGTCCAACAGAATTTACTCACTAACAAACAGTGTCGTCTACGATTGAGTTCATTCAGTCAGACATGTCCCGTTTATACCATGGACAAAGTCAGCTGCGTTCTATAATACAGCTTGGTTGGACGTTACAACGTTGAAAAATGGCCGTATTCCATGGAGATACATTAACAGTAGTGAATTGGTCACTGCTTTTAATTTATCCGAGAAACAACAGACAATGGCTAAAAGGGAAGCGAGTTTCACCATGCTTCATATAGAGAGGTTAATAAAATTGCCGTTTACAATAGCAGAGAGTCCTTCAACTGTCTGGCTCCTACATGGCATTATTAATCTGCCCATATCCACCTTTCGTTTTTCGAAATGCTTGAAACATCTTGCCGTGGGCAGGTATGAGCGACAGCTATATTAAGGAAGAGTGGCAGTTGCCTTTTGATCATAAATGTCTGAACGCCAAAACAGAGGTCTTAGCGGAAGCGAATGTGAGACTACTGTTAGTCATTCAATGATCTGTAAGCAGGTGTCCTTTCATGGCCATTGCAATGCGTGGGTCGTGAACTTGGCCTGTTTCCTGAAGGGTACTCCCGTCTCTTTGATTCGTCCAGCATTTCATGTACTTTCCAATGGCAGTTATGTGGTCCTGAGTGATCAAAGCTGTTGTGGTATGCGACCAGGAATTGCCTACGCAATTTCGGTCTCTAAGGTCGTTACATGTTGTGGACATGTTTTATTCCCCCCCCCCCACACTAGAGATAAAGGTATCAGAAATGTGGACTCACACTGAAACTATTAATGTAAATTATGACAAGCTGAGCAGACTAAAGGCGCTACTGTTTCAAAAACAGGTCGCGTTGACATCTGCTAGAGAGACGTATTTTCTCCAGATTGCGAGATCATCAGAGATACAATCCCTATGAAATACCAACTTCCTCAAGCATTTTGGTGAGCTGGTATCCAGAATTTTCAACGCCTCAAGCCCTAATGAGATTGTCCATTTCTTTAAGGCTGTCGGGTCTGGATTTGTGTCAGTCTTCCAGACTATCTTCGGAGTCATCCCATCAGCCATCCATTCACTATTTTCAAGTGTGTTTGGTGGCTTTCCTGTAATTTTCACACTATTTGGAGGAATACTGCTGCTATTTTTTCTGATTTGCAGTGGTTGTTTCTTTACAGCTAGACAGAGCAATGGAGCCGCTGCCACCAGCACAACTGTGCTGTGTACGCATGGTTCAGATCTTTGAAGCTACCTTGCTGGAGGAACTAGAGTGGAATTGGTCATTGTCATTTTGACCACTCCTCTGGTGCGTGCAGCCTGTCTTTCGCTGCGTATGGTGCTTCTTCGAACATTTGCCGACAGTGTGTCTTGCCGTCATGCCAGTGCCTCCTGTGGACCAGGAACTGCTGATGCTCCCGATGAGGGTTCATACACGGTCGTGCCCCATGAGACTAAGGCTGCTCCGCGAGGCCACTCATGAACACTCCATGTTGACTGAGTTGGCTCTTCCTTCTACGGACAATAGCACTAACGCAGGTAGATCTGCACAAGAGACTACTGCGCACTTTTGTTCCGTGAATAAATCCGCCCAGGTGATCGATCTTACATAAGATGATTTGGCCTCATTTTTTGATGACTTTTTAGCCAGTGACTTCGGAGCTAGTTCTTCAAGACCATGACTATAGTTCCACACCACAATGATTGAAACATTTGTTTTTTTTACCAAACTAACTTGCAATGTATGATTAGTACATTGGCCTGCTGTGCTTGTCATGGTTAACTTTAAGTCTCTTTTGTATATTTTTAACAAAATCATTTAAAACTGTTTCTTTTTTAACTTTTTATACTTTGCTTTTAGTCCAGAGCAGTTTTTTTCGCTTTTGGATTCCCTCACCTTCGGTGGCGTCATACTTCTTACCGCAATGGGGAGGGTGTAGTGAATCCTGGTTTGTTTTAATGGGATAACAGGAGTTAGCTTAGCCTTTGGCTTGCAGACTCATGCCCCGTCACTTAGTGACTTTTAACCTACTTAGCTTACTATGTCTTAGACCATTTATTTGATTAATTCTAAGATGGCTGCCTTGTTTATAGTTAGACCATTTTGTTTAGATTTATATTATCAGTGTCACCGCGCTAAGGCATCAACTCATGTAACAAAGACAAACTGTAGGTGCTCACATTAGAAATTACCGTCCCAAGTATGCTGTGTTATCTATTGTTTTGGAACAACCTATGTCAGGGGCCCAAGTAGATATGTATAAATACATCACACTTTAGACAGATAATCAAAGGGATTCTGACCAGATACCATCGCTGCTATTGATGCCGCACATCGCCTTGACACTTACCTGGATTTCGTATTCCTCCAGAGTCTGAGCACTAGATCTCATTCCAAGGTAACGAGGGTTGGGGGCCCCTTCCAGGGACATGGCATTGGCAGATTAGGTTTAACATACCCAGCTCTCTCCTAGGGAGAAGGTTAGGCCTATTGTGATAGGGTACTAGGACATATTATACACTTTATGTCTTTCCATGCTAACGCAAGATAGTGGGGGTCTTCATAATCATGACTCTTGTCTTTACAATTCTATCTCTTGCACTGTTCATTATCCTAATCATTGCAGCCCCTGCGATTTACCGCAGATTGTATTAAATAAAAACAATTGAAACATTAATGCATCTTTGTTATTGCCTGTGTTTGGTTGAGACATGATCTGTATCTGTGAGAAAGGGGTAATCTCCGTTTAACCACGACACTCCCTGAGATGTCATACTTCTGAGTCCATGCATTAAGGCTGCCACAAATCACCTTTGAAAGGTTGGGTTTTTGGTGAGGTACTGCTAGTGAGCCAGAAAGGTTGAGATTACAGTTGCAACTTGTTGTAGGATAGGCTCCTACAAACATAAGTACTGTCATGCTTGAACCAGCAGTCTTGCCCAGAGCAAGAGTCCAAACTACGACAGTAGCAGCAATGCATTGGTTCTACTAGAGGATGCGCTGCTCAGCCGAGGAGATGCATTGGTTCTGCTTCACTCAGCAGAGAGGGTGCATTGGTTCTACTGGTAAGCACCTTAGGCCCTCTTCCAAGCATCCAGTACTTGGGTGGCATCGCTTGGTAGGTTAGACTCACAGATGGTAGAGTCCAGGTGCAGAAGCAAGGTGGTCGGAAGTTTTTTATCTCCCTGAGACTTCAGTTTAGGAGTCCAGCCAACTAGCCTTTGGAGTAACTCTGGGTTCAAGTGATGCCGGTCCAGTCCTTCTTAACCAGGCTGAGGGCAGAGGGCAGAAGGTCAGCACAGGAAAGCAAGAGTCCAGTAGAGAGCAGTCCAGCAGAGTGGCAGTGCTTCAGCAGCACAGCAGTCCTTCTTCCTGGCAGATATTGGCAAGTCCAGAAGTGTACTGAAGTGGTGGTGTCTGAGTTCCAACACTTATAAACAGCGGTGCCTTTGAAGTGAGGGAGACTTCAAAGACAGGCCTTTGAAGTCCACAGAGGTCCTGCCCTGGCTCTAGACTCAGTACAAGGGATATTCAATCCTTTGTGTGTGGACAGGACACAGCCTGTTCAGGTTTAAGCAAGGCTAGGTTCAGCTTTTCCCGTCCATTCTGACCAAATGGCCCAAGTCACACCTAAGCTCCCATTCTGTGTGGCTGTCAAGGGGAAATATACAAAACCCAGCTGTCACCCAGCTCAGACGTGATCCAAGACAGGCAGCAAGCACCAAACATCTAAAGTAATAAAATGCCAACTTTCTAAAAGTAACATTTTCAGAATTGCAATTTCAAATCTGACTTTACCATGAATTAGGATTTTTAAATTGTGATTCCAGACACCAAACATGAGGGGCTTTTCTTCCCATTTGAAAATAATGCTTATAAAGCGTAATAAGGCGGTTCCAATGTTAACCTATGGGACAGACAGGCCTTGCAGGGGGGGAAACTAAAAGAAGTGTTTCACCACCAGGATATGTAAAACTAAAAGGTACATGCCCTACCTTTTAAATATATAGCACTCTGCCCTCTGCGCTGTCTAGGGCCCATCCTATGGGTGTCTTAGATGTATTACAAAAGGAAGGTGGTTTGGGCCTGGAAAAAGGGTTATTTTGCCAGGTCGAAATGGCAGTTCAAAACTGCACAAAGTCTCTGCAATGGCATGCCTGACACATGGTAAAAGGGCTACTTACGTGGGTGGCACAATCAGTGCTGCAAGCCCACAAGTAGCATTTAATTTACAGGCCCTGGGCACATGTAGTGCACTTTACTAGGGACTTATAAGTAAATTAAATATGCCAATTGGGGATAAGCGTATGCTACCATGTTCAGAGGAGATGGTGAAAGCACTTTAGCACTGCTTAGCAGTGGTAAAGTGCACAGAGCCCTAACGCCAACAAAAGCAAATTCAGCAAATATAGGAGGAGGGAGGCCAAACGTCTGGGGGTGATCCTGCAGAAAGGGCCAGGTCCAACAATAAGCACAGGAACTGTATTGGGCAGGACATATCACGGTAATAATTCCAGGTATGATGTGTGGCAGTGACATAGCAAGGGTAGCCTGTAACCTAATTCTAGCAAGGGAAAAGGGTCCCTCACACCTTTCTAGATATGAAAACATTTCTATAATTTGGGCATTATTGACCTCTCACAGCCAAGGGCCCTGGTGTCATTGCACCTGCAGCACCACTGTGGCACACAAATTTTGGTTTGCATGGTCTATTAATTGTATCTATTTATTTTACACAGCAGGATAAATGAGCAACACCAAATTACCACTGTTTGAGGGATCCCACTCATTTGGTAGTAGTGCCCTCACTCACACTTGTTGGCATGCTTCATCATAGGCCTACGTAACACCCAACACAGTAATATTCAGGGTGTATGTAGGGATCCGAACATGTGAGATGAAACTGTATAAATGAGGATCCCAACAAAGTAGGGTTCATTTCTGGTCCCCTTTACAGGATTAAAAGAAATAAGTAAATGGTCCTGGGGTGCTATTGCCCTACCTGTTCTAAATTGCCTACTTTCAGCCAATAGTAAGCTTGCATATTGATCCTGTTGTGTAAAATAATCATGGCAGGCAGATTGGGTTAAAGTTATTTTTCTTCTCTGCCTCCCATGATGTATGTGGCTAATATTTCGATGTGCATGGTCTCTCTCCTAAGGGAACCCTAAGCAAACCCCTACAAACTCAAAAACTACAGCCCCATTTAACTCCTACCCTTCTCCACAAAAGTATTGGAAAAAGCCATCAACCACAAGCTCAGACTACCTCGAAGTTAATAGCCTGCTAGACTCATCCCAATCTGGATTCAGACCCAGTCACAGCACAGAAACTGCCCTTATCGCAGCCACAGACTACATCAGACGCCTGATCGGCCAGGGAAGTTCCGCCACCCTCATCCTCCCTAACCGAACCGCATTCTTCGACACAGTCTCCCACCCCCATCGCCAGACTACACCGCATCAGCATTCAAGGCAACACACTCACCTGAATTCCTATCTGCCCGAACACAGAGAATCCATCTACCTCCTTTTATCTCCGATCCCAAAGACATCATCTGTGGCGTACCTCAGGGCTCCTCCCTCAGCCCCACCCTCTTAAAATACCTACATGACACCTCTCGCAGTCATCACCCGCACCCACTGACTCAACATCATCTCTTACGCCAATGAAACCCAGCTATTCCTATCCCTTACAGTGCCGTCACAACAAGGACCAACTTCCAAAACACCATGACCAACATCGCCACTTGGATAAAGACCAACTGCCTCAAGCTCAATTCAGACAAAACAGAGGTACTCATCTTTGGGAACAGGCCCTTCCCATGGGACGACACTTGGTGGCCCTCCTCCCCCCACCTCCAGCCACGCACACAACCTCGGAATCATCCTGTACACCCAGCTGACCATGAAGCAACATATCAATGCAGTCTCTACCGCTTGCATTAACATCCCCCTCATGCTCAGAAAGATCTTCCGCTGGATACCACGGTCAGCCATAAAAA